>NW_027183733.1:1815304-2170929 GCF_041296385.1 Aphelocoma coerulescens | reverse complement strand
TCACAGTCACACAGGCCAAGGAGGCGCTACAAGGTGAGAACCTCGTGTGCTTTGTTTGTGGTGCCGCCCCACCTAGAGAAGCTGCTGTAAAGCCTCCTCTGTCTGCAGGGCTTCTGAGGAGCGGTGGCGCTGGAGGCAGGGCCCTCCTACGCTGACACTGAAAGGGCCTGAGTCAGTAAAGGCAGTAAAGACTCTGAATCTTGCTGTTGGTCGTGTTTGCAGGAGAAGTGAAGTGCCTCCAACGTGAGCTGGAAGCAGAGAGAACTCTCAGGAAGCAGGAGCAGGAAGACACAGCACAACAGCTCTTGCAGGCAGAGCAGCAGTGTCACAAAAGCCTCAGGCTTCAGGGAACTGCTCAGCAGGTGGAAATAAACAAGCTCCTGCAAGACCTGGTAGGTGACAATACGCTTCTGAATTGTCCAAGCTGGCCCTGGGGGCTGGTTTAGCACCAGCAGAGCCTGAGGGTGTGAAAGGGCAGCAGTCCTCTGCCAGAGGCCTCCCGCTGCTGGGCCGGGCAGGAGAGGCGGCGGCTCGGACTTGGAGGCGCGTGAAGACCCACAGGATGGTGCTGGGCCAGTAAATGCAGCCACGGCTTCCGTGAGGGCGTAAGGCGAGTTCCAGAGCAGCTTGGGCAGTGCCCACCCAAAGCGTGGCGGCCCAGGGCAGGATCTTCCCCGAGTCCCACCTGCCACGGAGCAGATGCCAGCGTGGAGCAGATGCCAACAGTGCTGCTGGCTGCAGGCGTGGGAACTCGGTTCCTGTCTTGCTGTGCTCCCACGGTGGACAGAGGGATTAGCTTTGGGCTGGAAGCAAATGGAACAGGCCCCGGTCCTTCAGTCCTTGTGACTGGGGCATCAGGGTGCCAGAAGGTGACACCTCCTTTTCTGAATGGTTGGACTCAATGCTTGTGCAGGTCTTTCCCAACAGAAATGATTCCATGGTTCTGGGATCCTTGCACCTGCTGAGCCTCCTTTTAAATTCCCTGACAGGACACGGTTTCTGGAGAGCAGAGAGCCAGTGCTGTTGTCTTTTCAGGTTGGGGTTTGTGGGAGGGATGAAGCTTCACGTTTTTCAGCGAGGAGCTTGCCTGGGGACTTCAACTTGAAGATTTTTCCTCCCCTCCTCAGGCAATTGAGCGGGAAAGGTACCATGCAGACATACAGGAGATGCTGCAGCAATGGGGAAAAGAGAAGGCAGAGAGAGAGCAGGAGCACCAGAAGGTGCTGTTTGAGATGAGGCAGAAAGTTGCCACCCTGCAGGCTCAAAGACAAGAGGAACAAACTAGATTTGAAAATGCCAAGCGAGAGGTAATGATTGTGCAAGGAGAATTGGTGTGATTTTTTGCAAGGCTGGAGCTGTGGGAGATGGCAGGCTATGGGGCTGTGTGGAGCATGCCCTCCATGTCTTCTACATTGAATTTGGGGAGGTGAAAGGTGAAGAGGGCTATCTTTGGGCCCAGGAATGAGCCCTCTCACAGGAAGCCCGGCAGAAACATCAGCTTTCCGTGTGGATTTTTGTGCTGCTCTTGTGCTCTGTTTTCCTAAGACTTACCTTGGAGGATCTTCACTGTTCTCTTAAGGGTCCTCTTTTGGTGTGTACTGGTCGGTGTCCATAGCCAAACTGAGTTTGTAGGACTTTTCTTTTGTGGGCACAGGGAGGGCGCAGCGGGAACGCTGACAAGAGACAAATCTTTTTAAAGACTCGCCTGGAGTATTTCTGAACAGCAACCCAGAGATGTCTCCTGGGCTGTGTTCTAAGTCACTCTCTGGGAAGCTGTGTCCCCTCCAGGGCAGACAGTGGCCCAGGGGAGCAGCAGCCGAGTGCTCTGAGAGCGCGTGAGCCCATCAGTCTTTGCCTCTTGCCACACAGAGTTTGCAGGGGAAGTGTCAAGCCCTCTGCTCTTTCCTTCTGTGCAGGTCCTGCTGGAAAAGCAGAAGGAGAAGAATTCTTTATCAGAGACACTGCTCCAAACTCGGGGACAGCTAAGCCAAGCCTGCCAGCAGGTGCAGCAGCTCAGGCAGGAGGTGAAAGAGCAGCAAGAGAAGGGGCAGGTAAGTCTGAGCAGGCAGGGAACAGAGTGCAGGGCAGTGGCAAGGGCACAAAAGGCAGGTGCTGGGAGTCAGGAGGCAAGGGCTGCTTCAGGCCCTGGCAGCACAGAGCCTGGCAAGCTCCAGAGCTCAGGCCCGGGAAGCAAGGCTTGCAATGGAAGCAGAGCTGGGTAGAGAAGCCAAAAGAAGTCGCTGAAGGAATGGGATTTTGAGAGAGCAAGTGGGAAAAGCTGAGCCTGAGGGCAGGTCGCAGGAAGTTGCTCTGCATTTTGTTGCCAGACCATCCAGGCAAAGCTGCAAGCTGAGCTGCAGGAAGCTCGGAGGGGAATCCAGGCAGCGCAGAAGAGGCACAAGGAAGAACTACGAGGCATCAAAGAGGAAATGAATCTCCTCCTTGAGCAGAGGGAGGCTCTACAAAAGCAGGTGAGTGAAACAGCAGAGGCACCGCAGCATCCAGCAGGGGGTCTGGTGCCCTTCTTGCTTTTCCATGGCAGAGCAGCAGCTGCTGGGGTGGTCCCTGGGGCTGCCTCGTGCTCTGGGCTCCTTGGCAGCTGCTCTGAAGGACCCTCGGTGCTCTGCTGAATCTCAGCTGCTGCCCTGGACAGCTGGGCTAGTCCTCTGGGCTGTTGGCCAGCAACCATCAGCACGGATTCCTGCTGGCCTCTTCTTGCTGGCCTTGGTGTGGGAGGTGCTTTTTCAGGTGCCCTTGGTGGGCCACGTAGAGATTGAAACAAGTTGTCCGTATGCATTGTGAATCTGGTGCTCTGAGGACAGGGAGAAATGGAAAGTTGGCCTTTGCCTTTTCTCACAGCCTCTGCTGTGGCTGACAGTGACAGGCTGTGGCTGTAGCCTCTGACTGCTTTGTTCTGTTTGACTGGAGGTGGGAGAGCTGACATCTCAGCTGGCAGCCTCCAGAGAGTCCCAGGCAACGATTGTTCAGAGAGCCCAGCAAGATGTGAGGGAGGCCCAGAAGCAGTCAAGGCAGAAGCTGTTGCAGGTTGAGCAGCTCCAGAAGATGCTGGAGGAGGCAGAACATCAGAACAAGGAGCTGCAAGTGCACCTGAAGAACTTGGAGATGGAAAGGAGTCAATGGGAAGAAGTGGCACGCCAAAATTCGGGACTTTGGGCTTCCTTGAACACCCTAGAGAAGGAAAAAGCCAGGTAAATGAAAGCCTGTGGGACTCTGCCTTGTGGGAATGGATTCCCTCTTTGCCATCTTTGCACCTGCCAGGGGCTCTGGCAGCATTTCCTACGTGGCAGAGTTCTGAACTCTCCGTGCAGACGCGTCTGGTTGTCTGGATGTTGTGTTTCATTTTCTTTTCTTTCAAGCCTTCAGTTAGAGTTTTTCTGAAGACAAAGGCTTTTGGAGTAGCTCTTTCCCTCTAGGGGTGTGTTCTGTTGTGAGGTGGGTGTGCTAACACTGCCCAAGCTGCAGTGTAAGGAGCTGGACACATCCAGCAGCTCCGCCTTGGGTCCTGTAACTTGAAGCCTTTGGGATCTGGAGCAGCCTGGCATCCTGATGCCTTTGCTTGGCAGAACCATCTCAAGGCCCTGATTGCTGACCTAGGCCAGATTCCCCTCAAAGGCACCCAAGAACCAAGAATGTCTCTGTTGCATCGTTCCTCAGAAAATGCCCCCAGGTGCCTGGGGGGGCTCAAGCAGGGTCCCTGCCAGCCTCCAGAGTCACAGGCAATACTGACTGTGCAAAGAATGCAAGAGACAAGACCAAGGTTAGCGGGGCCCCTCCAGCTGACCAAGTCCTGCCGGTCTTCAGTGCCACTGGATTCTTCTTTTGAGAAGAAGACAAAGAAAGGGCAGGGCCCTCTTGCTTGCCTGCAGGTTTCTGCATCTTCCATCAGGTTGTGCTCCAAGGCTCTGTTGCCACTTCTGCTATCGGCCTTTGTTTCTCCAGCTGGAAGTAGGATGGGTGCTGGTAAATCTTAGGGAACTTCCCCGAGATCCTCTGGCTGTAGGGTGCTGCTCCTCCTACCTGGACATACAAGATGGGGCAAGGAAATGTCTCTTCCATGTTGACCAAACCTTTCCCCCTTGGAGCCTGGGTAGTCAGAAGAAAACTCTTCCTCCCCCCTAATCTCTTCATGGCAAGACTTTGTTAGGTCTATATTCACATTCCCATCTCAAGAAGAAGGTAGGACATGTAGGCAGGAACTCCCCATTCTTTCATGAATAAAAGCAGAGTGGGCACATGCTGGGCTGTGACTGCAGGGGGAACAAACAAACAGCCACGTTGTTTAGACAAACCTCATCAGACAGAGCAGTTTTCCCCGAGGTGGTGCGAGTCCTAAGAGTTCCTAAAATGTGATACCGTGTAGTAATGAGTTGCATGCTTCCCTTTTAGGCTGCTTCTGTCTCTGGAGGAAAAGAACCTGTGCCTCAGAACACTGGAAGAAAAGAACCAGGCACTGAACAATCAGGTGTCTCAATTTCGTTCTGCTCTTCGCGAGGCCGAGCAGCTCTGTGCAAACCGCACAGGACAAGTGCTGAAGCTCAACGCCCAGGTAATCTGTGCCCTGGCGTCCTCTTCTCCAGGGACACACATCATCACCTTTGGCTTGGAGGCCCCAACTGCTTTCTCCTCCCAGCAGCATCCACTGCTGCCGTGTTCTGCCCCGGGGTGCTGCTGCACCCACAGGCCAAGGCTGGATCTGGTGTCTGCTGCCGATGTTTTCCTCCGTTCTCTCTCGGGTCCCAGCAGGAAATGTGGGAGGAGAAGCAGCAGCAGACTCCTTTGGAGCTTCTCCATCCCTCTGTTAGCAGTGTTGTCCCAGATGGAGTTGGTGCCTGTGCTGGGCACCGAGCAATGTGGGCACACAGACGTGGCTATGGCAGGCTGGGGAGGGCACTTCCAGCGCAGCCAGTTCAGCCGGTGTTCAGAGCTGCAGCCTCAAGGATGCCCATTGGCTCCCTTTCCCTATTTTCAGGACACTTGTTTCCACTGGAATCCTTGGCTCTGTGCCTTCTGTTTTGGGCATGTTTTTTTGCCTGAAATCATTTCTCCTTTGTTGCTTGCTCTACTGCCTGCTCTGCTGCCTCAGGAGCAGCCCTGTCCCTGAGGCTCTGTGCATCCATCTTCCAGATGCCGGCCGAGCTGGAAGCAGTGATCGAGAAGGCGGCTCCCCAGCCTACTCAGGAGAAGCAGGAGCTGGAAACTGAGGGGTCTGAGCTGCATGTGAGGCTCCAGAGCTCTGAGGAAAGAGCAGAGGCCATGGCCACACAGTGTAAGACTTTGGAGCTGGAGCTGAGGGAGGTGCAGGCTCAGATAGACCATCTGAAGGCTCGCAACCAGGAGCTGCAGCAGGAGTTGGAGGAAAGTGAGCAAGGTAGAGCTTCTCCTCTCGCACCCACTGCCCCATCCTGTCTTGCCAGCAGGGCTCTCTGATCCCATGCAGAGGAAAAGTGCCCTAGATGGCAGAGGGGAAGAACAACCAGCAGGAGATTTCTCCATCCAGTGCCAGTGAAAGCTTTTTCTCGAGAAAGATGCTGTGGCTGGCAGTGCCATCTGGCTGTGCTATGGCTGATCCCGTGCACAGGTGGTGCCTTTCAGGTGCTGTGTCTGTGCTGAGGAGCTGTAGCTGGATGCCTCAGCTCGATTCCCCCCAACTCCAGGCCCTGCCAGAGCCCCCAGGCTATTGGCCTCTCTGGAGCAGGGCTGCACAGGCATCCCCGCTCCTTTGTCTCTCTTGGACTGCTCACTCTGCACAAGCCCAAGAGTAAAGACACTTTCCTATTCCTCTGAACCTTGCCCCTTGGATTCCTGCTTTTTTCTCTGCCTTGAAGTTTCCTTCATTTCTGTCAGCTTTGGAAGCCCTTGTGGCCTTAGGGGCTGGCAAACACAGGCAGGCCAAGAAGACAGTGCTGTTGTCCCTGCAGGATGCACATCAGTTTGCCTTTGCTTTGCTGTTCTCATTCTCCTTCTCCTTCCTGCCGCAGCGATGTGGAGGGCAGAACACCAGAAGACCTCTCGAGAAACTGCCCTGGAGAAAGAGGCCATTGCCCTGAAGGAAGAGGGTGTGACTCTTTGTCAGGAGGTGGCATCTCTGCAGAGGAAACTGGAGAGCCTGGAGAAGGAAAGGAAGGATGTGCTGGTGAGAACGGCAGATGCCATGAAGGGCCATTTCCTAGCTATGTTTGGCCCTTGTGTTAATAGTTCTAAGGAGCACCTCTTTCCAGCTGAGCTTTTCAAACTGCATTCTTCTGAATAAGGAGGAAAAGATGTCGTAGTCATGTCAAAGCCAGTTAGTGCTGAGGCTGCTGGTTTTCCTCCATGCTGGAGTTTTGTGCCCTCTAGTTCTCAATGTCCACACTGTCTCTATGGACATTGCATGGTCTGGGCAATTCCTCGTGTCCAAACCCACGTCCAGATTTCAAATACCTGGACCTGGAACGAGGGGTGAGAAGGCCAAGTTTGCTGTTAATAGAAAGGTGTTTGGCCTTGGCCATCAGAGAGCAGCCAGTGGGGAGAAAAGAGAGAAAAGCAAAGTGCTGATGCAGATAAGGACGTGTGCCTGCAAGGGGAGAACTCGTCCTGAGTGGCAGCAGAGAATGACAGACTGATGTGGCCATTGCTGCTCCAAGAGAGGGCAGTGGGGCTCTCGGGGATGGTGCCATGGAAACTCTACACAGGAGAGCTCAAAAACCACTCCTGTCACCCCAGCTGCAGGGAATGAAATGTTGGGGGTGTTTGCTCTTCCCTTTCTCCCTGCTGGAGAGCACATCCTCATGGCACCGCCTAAATCCTGCTTAGCATGGACTTGGAATCCTGGCTGCAGTTCTGGCAGCTGCTCCCCAAAGGAACACTCGAGTGGAGCTGCAAGAGGTCGGGGAAGGGCAGAAAGGGAGCTGGGATGGGCTGAGTGAGCTGGGAAAGACTCAGCGTCAAGGGCGGTCCCAGCAAAGGTCTGAGGCATCCCGAGAGGCAGAGAGAGAGGGGCAGCCTTTGCCTGCCTGTGGCAGGAGTCCCGATCTGGTATGAAAAGCAAACTGAGAGAGGGAATGAGTGACCTCCCTGTTTTGGCAGCGTGAACGGGAATTGTACGAGGAGCAGATGAGAGATCTGAAAAAGAAGAATGAAATGAAAACACCGGAGATGCGAAGTGTCAAGGAAAACACCCAACAACTGGAAGTGGAGAGGGAAGCCAAGCAGGAACAGTTGGAGCATGGGGCTGCTGCTTTGAAGGAATGGCAAGAGACCGCTCAAGTCCTGAGTGTTGCACTGACCAAGAGTGAAATTTCCAAAGGGGCTCTGAAGAAAGACCTGGACATCTTGAAGGAAAGGCTTTGTCTCCAGGTAGGCACTGGCACTGATCTTCAGTCCACTGCAACGTCTCTCAAAGATTCCAATGAAGTTTCCCATGAAGAGGTGGGATTCTAAATCCCTGTCAGTCTAGGCCTGCTTGGGCAAAGCAGCCCGGGCTGCAGCAGGCAGCCTTGTGTGTCTGCCTGGCTCCAGCCAGAGACCATTGGCTGCCAGATTGTTTGCTGGCATGCCTGGAATGACTGAGGCAGCTCTGGAGCTGCTGTTCAAATCAGCTCCAGGCCAAAAGCTGGGCATGGGGAATTGCTTCTCCCGTGCCCAGGCAAGGGGAGGCAACATGTGTGGGTTGGATTTGGTGTGGAAAGGAATGGAGCAGGTGAGCAGAGTGATGGACTGAAGTGAGCAGAGTTCTGTAGCGAGGGCTGAAGAGCAGCTGCACTGCTGGAGCTTCGAGGATGCTTCCCGAGATGGAGATTTCTGAGGGACAGCTCTTGTGGTGTTTGAAATAAGGGAATCATCTCCTCTCTGAACACCCAGCAGGCTGTTGGAGCAGAGGGCAAGCGGCTGTCTGAGCACTCCAGGAGGGGTGTGGAATGTGTGCGGGACCAGGTTGCAGCAGCAGCAAAAGACAAGCCAGAGAAGCGTGAGCTCAGGAGAACTTTTGAGGTAAAGTGGGCTTTCACTGCCTCTGCAGAGCCTCAGGCTCCTCTGGATCATGATTCGTGTGCCCAGGCAGTGCTTTGGAGTCCTCTGCTTGTTTCCTTGCCTCTCCCTGTCCCTGCTGTGGGCACACCCCTTTGTTTGTTCTCTCTGTTGTGGCAGCCCATGGCTTTCACAAAGGCACCTTCACTCCGCTGCCTCCCTCCCTGGCCCCGTGTCCCCGGACACACACTGGCCTCTCCTGCACAGCCCCCAGCGAGAGCTCTTTGCCCCCAGTGCTGTCTGGTGCAATTGAGGGTCTGTGAGCAGAGATCTCCTTGCCTTGATGTCCAGAGGTCCTTTTGCCCCATGGTTGCTGACAGGTTTCTGTGACCCTTTCTCCCATCCAAGGTGCAGGATGAACATGAAGGGAGGAGAATCAGAACTTTTAGGAGAGTGTTCCCCCCAGACTACTTTACATTGCCTGTCTCCCAGTCTGACCAGAAAAATGCATCAACCTCTGAAAGACAAGAGTCCTCCAGTAGCTCAGGGGAGCTGCAGCCCCCGTGCTGAGGCACAGCCTGTGGAGAAAGGGGTCAGTGGCCCGAATGCGTGCTTTGGGAATCAGAGCTGGGTTCCTAAATCCTGTCGGAACTCTCTCTCCCCGACCTGTGGTGGCTGAGGGTTGTATGAGGGAAGGGTTTGCCAGCCATGAACTGGACTTGTTGATCATCTGAGCTCCGTTCAGGGGCAGTGTGGGAGCCTGTTCCTTTCCCCTTCCCCAAGGGCAGAGTGTTGGTGAGGGCTGGAGTTGGAGGCTGTGTCTGCCCCCACAGCCGGTACCGTGGGGCTGCGGATGCTCCTGCCCACGTGGGCTTGTCTGAGCTGGGCTTTCTGCCTCTTTCAGGTGTCCTTGCTGCAGTCACAGCTGGCCCGAGACCGGCAGGAACCCCTGGAGAGCTGTGCAGGGAGCAGGCAGGAGATGCTCTCGTTGAGTCACAAGGACCTCCTTACTTCCTAGGCTTGTCAGAGAGGAGACAGGGTGCAGCTGCATGCAGTCGTAGCCTCAGATTTTGTCCATAGTTTATGTTTAAAGGATTGCAGGTGTAATTGTAGGATTGTAGGATAATAGGTGTAATTGAACCTTTATACAACTGTGTTCCATAGGATGAAGGATATATTTATAGAAAAATAAAGTGTTTATTACGACTACACAAAAAGACCTTTATCAGAGTTATTGACTACCCAGTACAGAGAACTATAACTTCCGGTAGAGTGCATTATATTTGAAGCAACATGGAAGCAGTTATATTCAAGCCAGCAAAACCAATTAATAATTAAAGATTGATGCTTCTCACCCAAACCAATGACCGTGGGCAAATATTTCTGTCAGCCTCAAGGAGTGACCTTGAGGGGCATCCTCACTCCAGGGAGGAATCTGCAGATGGGAGACACGTGACATGAACCACTTTGGTGAGGGCAGGAGAATCCTGCCACATGTGGAGCTTTTGCATTTGTCCTTAGGAAACTGCAACCTGTTTTTTCTCCGAGTCACAGAATCTCAGGCTGGGGGAGGCTGGAGGCACCTCTGGAGGTCACCTTGCCCAGCCCCCTGCTCCATCAGGGCCACCCAGAGCTGGCTGCCCAGGATGTGTCCAGGCGGCTTTTGAATCTCTCCAGGGATGGAGACTCCACCACCTCCCTGGGCACCTGCACCAGTGCTCGGCCACCCTCCCAGTGGGAGGAATTCTTGATCCTGGAAACACTCAAGAACTGGCTGAGGATGAGAAGGTCAGGGGTTGAGGTCCTAGTTTAGAATAAGGTAACTTAGCAAGGTGAAAAGCAGAATCACAGCCCTGGCTGACAGGAGATCAACTGAGCGGGGAACTTGTGATCAACCTCATCTCAGAAAGGAGGAATGTGGAAGAAAAAATTGTGGAAGAAGAATCAAGTTATCCAGAAGGAGTGAACAGACATTGCTGTGGAAGCAGTAGGGGAGGGGGAGAATAGTCAGGGAGCTCTTGAGCCAGGCATCCACCAGGTCTGAGGACCAGAGGAAGCTACAGGAGCTGTCTGTCATCTTCAAAAAAGCCTGGCCATTGAAGGAGGTTCCTGAGAACAGCAAAGAGTGTTACACCAGTCTTAAAGATGGGCACAGAAGAGGATCTGAAGAACTACAGGCTAATCAGCTCCTTTGGAATCCCTGGGAAGGTGATGGAGCAAATGGTCCTGGACACCCTTTCAAGCAACTGCGAGGGAAGGGCACTGGGAAGAGCCAGCACAGATTTACCACAGGGGAAATCATGGCTGGCCGACCTGATGGACTCTGTGAATAATGGGGGACCAGGGAGGGTTTTGCTGACACTGCAAACCATTCAACAGCCACACAGTCTCCTTACAGCCGGACTGGTGAGGTACGGACCGAGTGAGCGGCCAAGTGAATGGAAAACTGCCCGAGCCAGCAGGCTCAGTACTGCTGGATCAGGTGCAGGAAGTGGCCAGGCTGTGGTGACACCACTCACTGATCCTCCCTGGAGCCGGTATTACTGTTGATTAACGACTAATATTTACATGCAGAGGAAGTCTCCTCTAAGCAGATGTGTGTCATGAAACTTTACACCGGGTGTTTATTCCGTCAGGATCATACACATTCATTACAAGGTGCTTCCGGGCTAATACATAAACATTACTTTCCTAGAACTAATTTACCCACCTCTGCCCCTTACTGGAAGTCCTTTTATGGTCTTAGAGGGTTGTCTAAAGGGGTCTCTGGTGGTCGTATTCGCTGAGAGCCCCCAAAATTGGAAGTGACCTTGCCTTGAACTTCTCTTAGGGCATGCACTGGTGTTTCTTGTTACATAACTTTGTCACAAAACCCACTTAGGTTCCTTATTATCTGTTTGTCCACTGCTTTCAGCTCTGTTTAGCATCCTGTGTGTCTACTTTTACATTCTTTTATCTAATTTGCTAGTTAGTCTTTAAGCTCTATTTTGCAACCGAAAATTTCTATTCTCCATGTTGTCTGTCACAGTGAGTGGCAGCGATGCATCTTCTGGAGAAGATGCATCTGGAGCCAGCCCCCATTTCTATGGTCCCTGAGGCTGACGGATGTGTCACGCACTGATGTCATGTCCAGCCTCAGCTCAGCTTGCATCCCTTGCCCAGACAGGGGAGACCCACAGGCAGGAGAGACAGAAGCCGTGTGCTCAGGCTACCCTGCCTTGAAGGCACATAAGCCTCCGCTTTCTACAGCTGCTCAAGGGTCAGGGCACCTGGCAGTGAGCCTTCAGCACCGAGTGATGGCATCCCACTTTTGCAGTCTTGGCCCAACTGGATGACCTGGTCTCCTCAGGAGCTGCCCTTTGGCCTTGTCAGGGACCACCCAATGGACATGATGCCGTGGCAGCTTGGCACCCCCTGGATTAGCCATCCCTAGCGTGATGTTTCTCCTCAGCATAGAATCCCCAACTGGTCTGGGATGGAGGGACCTCAAAGCTCATCCTATGCCACCCCTGGCCGTGGGCAGGGACATCTGCCTCCAAACCAGGTTGCTCCAAGGCCCCTCCAACCTGGCCTTGGACACTTCCAGGCATGGGGCAGCCACAGCTTCTCTGGGCACCCTGTGCCAGGGCCTCCCCACCCTCCCAGGGAAGAACTTCTTCTAACCCTGCCCTCTGGAATGGAAAGCCATTCCCCTTGTCCTGGCATTCCAGGCCCACTCCCCGCTCTCCTGGAGCCCCTTTAGGCACTGGAAATGGCTCTAAGGTCTCCCCGGAGCCTTCTCTTCTCCAGGCTGAACACCCGCAGCTCTCCCAGCCCGGCTCGGAGCAGAGGGGCTCCAGCCCTTGGAGCATCTCTGCAGCCTCTCTGAACTCACTCCAGCAGCTCCACATCCTTCTGATGCTGGACCCCAGGGCTGGAGGCAGCTCTGCAGGTGGGATCTCACCCAAGCAGGGCAGAGGGGCAGAATCCCCCTGTCCCCTGCTGCCCACGCTGTGAGGTCAGTCCAGGACATTGGGGGTTTCTGGGTGACAGTGCAAGGGGCTGGGGCACGTTGAGCTTTTTATGCACCAACACCCCCAAGTCCTTCTCCACAGGGCGACTCTCGATCCATTCTCCGCCCAGCCCGAGTCTGTGCTTGGGATTGCCCTGATCGCTCTGCCCCGCCCCTTTCTTCACCCGCCGGCCAATCAGCGCGCGGCTGCCCTTGGCAACAGAAGAAGCGCGGCAGCAGGGGCGGCTAACGCCAATCAGCGCGTGGCTCGGGAAGGGCTGAACCAATGGGAGCGCAGCGCGCCTCACGGCGACGACCAATCAGAGTGCGGTGGCCGTGAGGGACGGGCTGGGGCGGGGGGGGAATGGCGGCAAGAGAGGGAGAGGGGAGGAACATTGGGCGGCCTGGTGGGGCCCGCCCGCCGTTTCGGAGGCTCCCAAGCGCTTCAGCTGCCGTCGCACGGTCCCCCCTCCGCACCGATTTGCTTGAGAAGGGAGGGGCGGCTCCTGCCGAAACCGCGCTCGGGGAAAACTCCCCACAGGGGTTGGCTGTGCGAGGGGAGGGCGTGGGTGTGCACCAGCCGTCCCCGCCTCAGCAAAACGTCCCCTCAGGGGTTGGCTGGGCGGAGTCACGACAGGACGGGACGCTTCAGAAGGACCCAGAAAAGACCCCAAACCCCTTCGGAATGTCAGGAAAACTAACCCAAAACCACTGGAGGTTTATGTCCAAAAAGGAGACAGAGAAATCCTGTTACTTTATTCACATAAAGGGAGTGATCATGGTCATTTCCTGTGGGGTCTCTCAAATTGTTGGAGGATCCAGCCTTCTTTTTATCCTAATTTCCCGGCCACATTTCCCTCTGTCTTTCCCCGTTGGCTGAGGTACTTGAGAGGTACAGACTTCCCGAATTGCCTAGTAACATACCCCCTTCCAATGTGTACTCTCCCCTTCCCTCTCCCCCCCTCCCCCCTGTTTTCTTTTGCCTTGTGTTTCTGTTCTTTTTCTCTAAGTCCAGGGATTTAAGGCAGTCTTGAGTGAGTAACACTCCCTGTCAATTAGTGGAATTCCTATGGAATTTTTGGTTCCTCTTATTGAAGAAGGGGCAGTCAATAACTACCTCATGTAAGCACAAGTTAACTATTGGGAGACAGCAATGTTAGTTCAGACAGAAGATGTTCATTACAAAGCCTGAGAAGCCGAATTCACCCTAATCTTGTCAAGATAGAGGGGACAAGGATCATCTCAGAGATTGCTGAATCATCCCTCAAAGGACTACGCATGCCCAGGGAGAAAGGTGAAAAAGTTCACTGCGAGGATGACTACTGGCCTCCATCAGAAAGACCCCCGAGGAAGAGGAGAGGCCTTCCTCAGCGCGACCACCAGGACACACAGCGCATGCGTGGCCCATATGCTAATGACTTCCGAGAAATAATTTGTGTAACCACACCTGTCCCAAGGAATGTGATGAATATTCATAATTTAACCCTTAATACTGTGTTGTAGAGAGCACCAGGTGTGTGTGTTTGGAGGAGCGATCCCCACACACCCGGCGCGCCGAATAAAGCAAATACCCGCTTCTCTGACTCTGTCTCTGAAGTGTCTCCTGGCCCGGTTGCGGCACGATTCATTATTGCTTCTTTTACCTCTCAGTATGTGGCTTTATCTACAGCAGGCCCACAGTTTGTAAAGACAACTTCTCATTCTTGTCAGGAATTTAAACAAAACGGATGAAAATGGGAGTAAATGTGAATAAATATGAGTAATTTAGGATGATATTTATGTTGTATTTCAAAAGTGGAGGGTTAAAAGATCATTTGGGCATTAAAACACCTCAAAAAGACACAAAATGCCTCAACCACATTGGAAAATTTTAATAAATGTAACTAAAATAGATCTAAATTGACTGAATTTGAATAAATTCAGGACATGGCATTATTTCTGGAATGTGGAGGATGAAAAGGCAATTTTGGTCCTAAAATGCCTCCAAAAAGCCCTGAAAAAGCACCCAGAAGCCTTAAGAGTCCCGAAGGAGAGCTCAGCTGCTCTCCAAAGGCCACAGGTTTCTGGGGGTTCTTATGGATTTGGGGGTGTCCCGGGGATCTCACCACAGGCCACCATGAGTCCCCAATGCCGGTGGCTCTGGGGAAGGCGCATTCCCGGGGTTCCCGAACCCCCCCACACCCGAACCCTGCAGGGGGGGTCCAGTGGTGCCGATCCACATGGAACAGGTCGGTGCAGTTCACCCGGACACTGAACCTGCACAGGCGAGAGAGCGTGGCAGGGGTGGGGCAGGTGAGGGGCAGAGCAGGGCAGGGGCCAGGCAGGGGTGAGACAGGGTGGGAAGGATGAGGGGAAGGGTGCGGCAGGAATGAGCAAGGGGTGGGGCAGGGGTGGGGCAGGTGAGGGGCAGCCCAATAAGTGCCCCCAGAGACCCCGAGAGCTGTCGCAGGATCCCGTAACTCACCTCATGTCCCCCTGCTGAGGACCACCCAGAGACCTCCGGGACTCTGTACCCCCCATATCTTCCTCCCCAGCGCCCTCAGGACCTCCCAAGAGCCTCCCAGGACCCCCCCAGGATGCCCCGTACCTGTCAGTGGAAGGCTGCTGCCCCCCCTATCTCCCCACCAAAGACCCCCAGGACTCTGTACCCCCCATATCTTCCTCCCAGACCCCTCCAGAGCCCCCTTAAGACACCCCAGAACTTGGCAGATACCCCCCCAACCTGTCAGTGTAGGGCCCATACCCCCCAAGCCATCCCAGGGCCCCACAAAACTCCCCCCAGACCTCCCCGGACCCTCTACCCGACCATATCTCCCTCCTAGACTCCCCAGGACTCTGTATCCCACATACTCCTCCCATATCTCCCCCTAGATCCCCTCCCAGCCCTTCCCAGTACCCTCCCCAGGCACCCCCCTATATGTGGCAGTAGAGGGCTGGTGCCCCCCCGTAGACGAGGAGGGTTTGGGAGGAGGGTGGAAGACCATGGAGTAGCTGGTGGGGGGGGAGGGGGGGGCTTCCCCCCCACCCCTAAACCCCAACCACTCCCACAGATTCCCTCCCCCCTCCAGCGGGAACTGGAGCAGCTCAGGAGAAAACGTCCTCGGGTGTGCAGCCTGGGGACAGGACCCCCAAATCAGGGGGAAACCCCATGTTATAAACAACCCAGATCCAATATGGAAATGAGTTATTAAAAATTTTATTGAGAACTATAAAATTCAGCAAAGCAAAAGGGATTGTGCTGGGAGCATGGCCAGGGGCCAGAGGCTCAATCACAAAATGGTGGTGCTACCTTTTATACCCCTGTGGCTGCATCAGCCTTATGCACACTGATGTACAGTTTTGCATAGTCTCACCCCACGTCACTCTTTTAGGAGCCGGCGCAGTTCTGTTGCTGTGCTCGTCGGGGTCCTCGTTGGATGGAATCCCACTCCTTTTGTGAAAAACGAGGTTCACTCTGCTGTTAGGATTTAAAAGTTTAATAAAGGACAATAGGGGACAAAGACAATAAAGCAAAAGTCACGGCGCTGGGTGCTTTGGCACTCAGCCAAGAGCGCACCTGCTATTGCGGAGACACCCTTTACACACCTGTCCTATTGCATCAGCCTAATGCATATTCATAATCAATCATGCCAATTCAAACTTCCCCCCCAAACTAGTTTACATGTTCCAGGAACTGTTTAGCATGGCTCCTCCTTGGATCTGCCTTTTTAGAGCACGCGCATTTCCTGGCTGTGGTTTCAGTCAGTTTTTATTATCACCTCCAGGGTGGGCTTTGGTCGATGGTTTCTGCAGACGGCAGTTGCCGATAGCTGGCATGTCAGTAGCAGGGGTCTTCATCATCCGTTCATTGGATGTTATCCAACCAAGCAGACAGTTCAATTATCGCAAGCATAACTGTATCAGCTATTTCACTGTTATGTCTAAGTTTAGTTAATGGCAGAAATAAAGGCATTAGTTATTGTTGCAAAACTGTATCTTTATAACAACGATACTTTAACATTAAATACTTTAACATTATACATATAGCATCCATTTTAACATTTGCGGAAAGCCAATATTATAGTATGTATTTATCACACATTTATGGCTGTGTCTTCGAAGTTTGGCTCGCAACAGCGTGTCCCACTTACAGAACTGACATTACAGCACACAAACTCATGCAGCCCTTATAAAAAAACAACTTTACAACCAGACTATTTTAACAACATTAAACATTTTAACATATACCATTGTCTTAATATTTCCCAAGGAAAATATCATAATATTTAATATTATAACTCATAATGTAATTCATAACCCATAAACATATGGCAAAAGCCAACTCTCAATAAGTTGTTTGTAACACCCCACAAGAGTAGATGGGACCCCCAGATCCCCCAGACCTCCCAAGATGGGAGATCCCCAAGACCTGCCCACCCCCTCAGATGCAAGGAGAACATGTCCTGTGGGGGACCCCAAAATCAGGGGGCTTTAAAATTGGGGGACACCCCAAAATCATGCTGTAAGACCCCAATATCAGGGTGACGCCCCTGCCAAAGAAGCTGGGACCCCCGAGCTCCCCCACATGGGAGGAAAATGTAACTGGGGGAGCATGAAATCAGAGGAAACCCCAAAATCAGGGGAACCCCCCCGAACGCTAGATGGGACCCCAGAACACCAAGACTCCCACAGAGCCTCCCCCCCTACCCCCCCCCCCCCCCCCCCCCCGGGTGGAAGGAGAACACGTCCTTGGATGTGTGGCCTGGGGGTGTCACCAAAACTGTGGGAAAAACAAAGCCCTCACACAACATTTTTAATGTTAGAGAGTCAAGGCATTACTTTATTCTGGCCAGGATATTGTTCTGGCCAGGATGTACCCCAGAAATCATCTCATCCACACATAGCCCAGGTGTGCAGAGAGAATCATTCCATGACACATGGCTTCTACTAGATTTTCCAGATCTTTTATACAGTCAAAAGTCATAGAAACAAATTGGGTCAGTGTTCATTGGTCCCAAGTGAGTGTAGTTCTTAGCAATTGCTCTCCTATGGAATCCAGATTTCTTCTCTTCTGATGTTAATTAGATCTTCATTCCTTGATTTTCTTATCAGTCTTTTCTGGAGGAGATGTCTCCAACTCTGCCAGAGGCAGAGTCTGGGGTAGATGTTCATAGATGGCCGCTGATGTTCTGTTGATGTTCCGTCGATGGCCTTCATCTCTTTGGGGCTACTCCCAGTCTGTTGAAATGCTAAGCCCATCTCAGGCCTCACCTAGAGAAACAATGCCCTGGAAAGAAGCTTCAGTTCCCTTCTCCGGGGCAAAGGTGAAGAAACCTGGCTAAAGTTATATAAAAAAAGTGGTTTTAAACTGGTTGGTTTTCCAACAGGGGGGGTCCCTTGGGCGTTTCTAGGGGCTAACAGGGGGGTTTGGGGTGGCTCTGGAGACATTCTGGGAGTCTGTGGGAGGTGAGATGGGAGTTTGGGGGGCTCTAATTAGCTTTTAATCCACCCTAGGCAAAGATATTAATATTCATAATCCTATAAAGTCTTTGTTCTTCTTCCCAAAGTTCAGGACTTCAGCATGACTTTGGCTGAGCAGCAGTCCGTGCCAATTAGTAAAGCTTACTAAAATAGATCATTTGATTTAGCTAATTGTAATGCTCATGGATCGTGTGTTTTACAGGGGGCACATACTAAGGGGGGACACGGATAGGTGGATCGGGAAGTCCCAAGTACCTTCCAAGTACCGCAGCCAACAGGGAAAGGGAAGGAGGAGAAAATGCGGCCAGGAAATGAGGAGAAAAGAAGGCTACTTGCTCCAACTAATTGGGAGAGACCCCGTTGGACACACACCTGACGGACTTTCTCCCTTTCTCCAAATCAAGGCAATTTTACAGGACTCCTCGGTCTCCTTTGTGGACACGAACTTCTAGTGAGGTGAATTTTACCCACTGCGGGGTGGGGGGCACAGGAGCTCCTCTGCCTGGGGAGGGGGGAGTATAAAGCAGTATAAACCAGTCCAGACTGGGGCAGGTGGGGAAAATTCAGAGTCACAAGGGGCCAGTGGCAGCGAGGCAGGGAGGGGCGGGAGTGATCGGCCGGGGAGGGGGAGAGGGGGAAGTTCCAGCCTCAGCCGGACCCCCCTCATTGACTGACAAGTGGGGAGCGGCTCCCGCCCAACCGGCGGGCGGGGAAAAGCGCCCTCAGTCATTGGCTGGGCGGGACAGGGGGCGGGGCGAGAGCTGTTCCCGCCTCAGCCCAACTCCCCTCAGTCATTGGCTGGGCGGGACAGGGGGCGGGGCGAGAGCTGTTCCCGCCTCAGCCCAACTCCCCTCAGTCATTGGCTGGGCGGGACAGGGGGCGGGGCGAGAGCTGTTCCCGCCTCAGCCCAACTCCCCTCAGTCATTGGCTGGGCGGGACAGGGGGCGGGGCGAGAGCTGTTCCCGCCTCAGCCCAACTCCCCTCAGTCATTGGCTGGGTGGGTACCGGAAATGACCCAACAAAGCCTCAAAACCTTTTCAAAACTTAACAAAACTGACAAAAATGGAATAAATTTGTATAAGTATAGAAAAATTTAAGGCTATATTTGTTACATTTAAAGAATGGAGGGTTGAAAAGGCGGACTGTGCACAAAAACGTGGCAAAACCAAGAAAACCCCCAAAACCCCTTTAAGAATCCCTCGGGATTAAGTGAGATTAAGTGGAAGCATAATAAATATGAATAAAGAAGTTAAAGCTATACTTAACATATAATTAAAAAATGGGGCGGTGTGAAAGGGGCTTCGGGTGCTAAAATGCCTCAAGAAGGCATCAAAAAACCCCAGGTGTTATAAACGAGGTGGGAAACCTTTTGGCAGGCTAACTTGTTTATTAATTAGCAACTTAGAACGAGGATCCAAGATAAGCTCAGACCCTACACTACAAGCCAGAAAAATGAACAATGTGACACATCGAGTACTCCCTTGGACCACAAGTTTCCACCAGAGAACCTGGTACAGAGCACTTGGTCAGTTTTTATTGTCTCTGTCACCTCCAGGACTGGTGCGCTTTCAATCTCACTGATTGGCCACTTTCCGGTGTTCTGATTGCCTTTTAACATGGTGCATCCTTGACCAATCATTTCTAATTGGATCCATTCCATTGGTCAGCTCCTTTTCCAGTCAGGGTCTTGGGTACTGATATCGTCTCATGGGGTAATGGTTCTAAAAGGATCCTTCTATAAAGTCCATCAGGTTCCTGTTGTACCTGCCTCTAATGGTTATACCCATGCATTGCTTCCTGTACACACGCGCACTTAACTCATTAGCTTATAACTATTTAAATTCATAGTACATTAATTAGGCACTTTATTTAACAATTCATCAACTAATTATCGATATATAGGTAACCAGCCCGGGAAAGCCAACCTGCTATAACACAAGCACCAAATTCCCCTCCTGCCGGGGCTGGCTGTCCAGCAGCTCAAGTAGGAGAGTCCTCCAGGAGCTCAGGGGAGCTGAGGCCCTCGTGCTGAGGCACAGCCCGTGGAGAAAGGGGTCAGTGGCCAGAATGCGTGCTTTGGGAATCAGAGCTGGGTTCCTAAATCCTGTCGGAACTCTCTCTCCCCGACCTGTGGTGGCTGAGGGTTGTATGAGGGAAGGGTTTGCCAGCCATGAACTGGACTTGTTGATCATCTGAGCTCCGTTCAGGGGCAGTGTGGGAGCCTGTTCCTTTCCCCTTCCCCAAGGGCAGAGTGTTGGTGAGGGCTGGAGTTGGAGGCTGTGTCTGCCCCCACAGCCGGTACCGTGGGGCTGCGGATGCTCCTGCCCACGTGGGCTTGTCTGAGCTGGGCTTTCTGCCTCTTTCAGGTGTCCTTGCTGCAGTCACAGGTGGCCTGAGACCAACAGCACTGGCAGAACTACACTGAGAGCTGTGCAAGGACCAGCCAGGAGCTCAGACCTTCACCGGGAGCTGTCCTGCTCCTTTGCAGCTGTGCTCAAGGAGCCCAAAGCTGCTGTTCTGGAAGCAGAGACTCGAAGCTGCATCGGTCTCTGAAGCTGAACTTGGCAGTGACATCCCTGGGCCGTCAGTCTCTGGAGAGAGTCTGGAGAGGCCCTGGAGAAGGCAGGTGCCGCTCTTCTCTTCCCCAGACGATTTGTACCCTGCCAGAAACCAATTCCTGTCAACTGGGGCACAAAAATTCTCCCTAGGACACAGATGAATGTTCTCAAAGATGAAGGAGTAAAATATCTACCAAAGCTTTTCCAAGCATTTGGTTCTGGAAGGTCTGTTCCTAGCGAGGTGTTCCGGTTTGGCCAAATTTAGAAATATATCCTCTGAGAGAAGGCACAACCACCCCTCCCCCACCAGGTTTGGGAAAAAATAAATTTTCCTTGAAGGAAAGTGAAGGAGATAAAACTATTTATTGAACAAACACACGGGAAAAGGAAAATAATGCTAAACAATAAAATCTCTCGCTGTGGAGAAAAAACCTGGGAAAGTGTTAGAGTCCTCCTGTTGGTCTCCTCGGAGCTGGGGCTTGGCCCAAGGCCAGGTCCTCTGCGCTCGGTGGAAAGTCCTCCTGATGTGTTCTAATATTGTAGCAGTCCAGTGGAAAAGGGAGAAAGTCCGAAATTCCAGGGAAGGAAAAAAAAATTCACCTCTCTCTCCGGAGAAAAAGAAGCTGAACAACTGGCCAAAAGCTGACCGGGAAGCCGCAAGCCAGGTGCCTCCTCCCTCCCCTGCCGCAGCTGGAAAAAAACCCCGCTATCTGTGTGTGACCTTGAACAAGCTGCAAACTGCTTTGAAAAAGTTGTGCTCAGTTTAGAGGCATAGAAATTAATTTCTGGGCATAGGCAGCGATATGGGCTACACATCATAAGTTCACCCCAAGACACAAGGAATCTTTGAAATAAGCAGCAAGACTTTTCTTCTGCCTAGAAGACCTAGTGATATGTTGCCAAACAGAGAGCAGAGAAAAAAATGCACTCGTGTCTGTCTCGGGATTCTGAATCTCTTTTATGAGCCTTAAACACTGCAACTCCTGGCATTTCTCTGTAGGAATTTGAAAAGACCCTGAAACACCATTTTTCCTCCTCATGTGGCTGTTCTAGATGCAGAGCTTTACTTTCCATGAATATTTGTAAGCACCAAGAACCTTTTGAGGCTTTTTCTTACACCTCCCCTTTGTCAGGGGAGACAGACAAATTCCTGTGACTCAGGAACTAAGCGCATCCCTAAAGAGCATGCGGGTCTCAGGAATGCTGAGCCTTAAAACTGATGCTGTCTGGGCCAGCAACTTTGAACTCATGTTATGAGCCAGGTCCCTGCCCAGCTGCCCGGCTGGGCTGTGGGGATGTGGGGGTGCTGGTGCAGGTGCCGGGCAGCAGTGAGCTGGGATGGGTGGAGAGCCAGGGGAGGGCCTCTCCAACAGCCCCTGGAATGTTGGGGTTTGCAGCCTGGCAACCATCAACAGCCCATGGAATGTTGGGGTTTGGAGCCTGGCAACCATCAACAGCCCATGGAATGTTGGGGTTTGGAGCCTGGCAACTGTCAACAGCTCCTGAACATTGGGGCTTTGACCTTGCAACTGCCAACAGCACTTTGATTTTGTGCTCTTGACCCTGCAAAGGCCAACGACCCTTGGATATTGGGGTTTGACCCTGCAAAGGCCAACGGCCTTTGGAGATTGGGGTTTAGACCCTGCGAAGTCAAACAACCTTTGGAGATTGGGGTTTAGACCCTGCAAAGGCCAAAAGCCTTTGGAGATTGGGGTTTAGACCCTGCAAAGGCCAACGGCCTTTGGAGATTGGGGTTTAGACCCTGCAAAGGCCAACGGCCTTTGGACACTGACATTTGGTCACTGCTCGTGCCAAGGGGCAGATGGAGACCCGGCGGGTGAGTGAGAGAGCTGCTGCCCTCTTTGTGCCAAGCCCAGCAGGGGCCTGGGTGGGCCTGGGCTGTGCCACTGGGAACAGTTCCCTTTGGGAATAGCAAGGGATTAACAGTTGGCTGTTCCAGAGCTAGCAGCAGCTTTGGTGCTGGCCATGGGGACAGGCCTGGGAGGGAATGGGGGGGCTCCTGGCCATCCCAGAGCACACCCACATCTCCTCCTCCGTCCTTGTCCCACTGGAGGGTGTGGGCACAAACAAGGGAGCAGCTTTCACTGCCTTCCCCTCAGCCCAATTCACAGCGCAGCCTGAGCGCTTCCCAGAGACAAGAATGGGTTTCTCCTAGACATCTCCAAGATGATCCCCAGTGGTGCAGAGGAGGCCACGAGGATGATAGGAAGATGCTCCAAGGGCTGGAGCACCTGTGCCAAGGGAAAAGGATGCAAGAGTTGGGGTTGTCCAGCCTGGAGAAGGTTCCAGGGTGACCTTCCAATGCATGAAGGGGCTGGAAGAGAGCTGGAGAGAGACTTAAGCCAGGGGCCTGCAGGGAAAGGACAGGGTCTAATGGGATATTGGGAGGGAATTCTTCCCTGTGAGGCTGCTGAGGCCCTGGCACAGGTTGCCCACAGAAGCTGTGGCTGCCCCTGGATCCCTGGCAGTGTTCAAGACCAGGTTGGATGGGGCTCTGGGCAATTCCCCTTGTGGTGTTCTAAGAAGTGATGAGACACCTTCCAGCATGTTTGTTTGTGCTGCTGTCAACCTACTGGGCTGAAAATATTCCCAAGGAGGGGAGGAAGGAGCTGAGCTGGAATTCCAGGCTGGGAAGCATTTAGAGGCGACTGCCTCAGGGGCAGCCATGCAGTCTGAGTGTGCTCTTCCCTGTGCTCTTCCAGGGAGCTCGAGGCCTTTCTCACCAGGGACGTTTCTCCAGAGCCCCTGAGGTGAGTAAACTGTGCTGAGCTGGCTCGGATTTGAAACTGGTCCTCCACAAATGGACACTGGTTCTTGTGGAATCAGAAGAGGCATCTCAGTGGTACTTTGGAATAGGAACAGAGTACCTGACTAACAGCTGGATGTGGGCTTTCAGGTGCTGTTAGACGGCAGTGACAGCATGGCCAGTTCCATCACCGGCGCTGACCGTTCCCAGCATGCAGCCTCCAGGAACAGCCTCTCAACTCCGACATCCACTGCTGCACAGCATCCCTTGGAATTGGTTTGGGAAGCCACAGAGAATTGTGGGCGCTTGCAGCGATGTTTTGAGAAAATGGAGGAGCGATGCAAGAGGCTCAGTAGCCACCGGGAGCACATAGACTCTGTGATGGAAGAAATCAGAAGGTGAGTGTTTCTTCCTCCTCCTCCTGCGTTCCAGAGGCAATCTGCGTCCAGGTCTGGGAGTTCAGAGGTGTTCTGGGCAAAGAACTCACCTGCCCTACCATGTGTAGGCCTCAGTGTGGCTCTTGAGCATCGTCCTGTCAGGGCTTTTCATGCTCTACTGTGACTCCCAAGGCTGCCTGGGAGATGCACAGCGATGTTGGAATAGAAGACTCCTTCCTCTCACCGTGCTGCTTCCCTGAATTCTGTTCTTTGAGAGCCCCTGTCCAGCCACTGCTTCTCACTGAAGGAAGGCAAAATCCTGCCTTCCTTTCCCTTTGCCTCTGGAGGATTTCCTTGGGAGGGAAAGAGCAAGGTCTTCCTTAGCCCACTGCCCCCAGCTCCATTGTGGAGGGCTGAAAATGGGATCGATGGCTCTTCAGGCCTCTTCCTTCTTCTGACTGAGCCTTGTCTCTGCAGTGACTGTGAAAACCTTGAGAAGTCCAAGGAAAAGCTGCAGCAATGCACTGGAATCCCGGAGCCAGGAGCCTTGAGTCTGCGCCAGAAGAACAGCAAGCAGCTGAAGGAAGCGTCAGCCCAGGCGGAAAAGGCGGAGCAGCAGCACAGGATGGAGGTTGGTTTTGGAAATGAGGCTGGTTTTCCGTTGAAAACTTGTCTTGCCCCTTCTTGTACAGTGGAGGACTTGGCTGCACTTGAGGGAGAAGACCCATCACTGCAGAGGGAGCTGGAAGTCAACAGGCAGGCACTGGAGGAATTGCAGCTTCAGAGGGAGCTGCTGGAGCAAGAGGGGCATGATGTTACCGTGGCTCTGGACACCTTATTCCTAGGCAGCACCTGTGGGAGTGGGAGTTGTGCCAGCCAGATCAGGCCAGATGCTGTTTCTGGCAGTAGAAGAGAGGGACACTGCTGTGCACACCTGGCTCAAGATGGCACACGCATTTATTAGCCAGGCATATGCATGTTCATCAGCAAAGGGTTACATGCTTCTGCAAAATTTGTTCCTTTGGGCAGCCCCAGAGCCTCTAAAAGAGGGAACGGAGCTGGGGAAGGGTCTGGAGCACAGGTGTGACAAGGAGTGGCTGAGGGAGCTGGGGGGGCTGAGCCTGGAGAAAAGGAGGTTCAGGGGACACCTTCTCGCTCTCTCCAACTCCCTGTGACAGGAAGGTGCAGCCAGGTGAGGGTTGGTCTTTGCTCCCAGGGAACAAGGGACAGGACAAGAGGAAACGGCCCCAAGTGTGCCGGGGGAGGTTTGGATTGGGTGTTACAGGAGAGCTGTGAGAGAAGGGTTTGTTTCTGATGGTCTCTGTCAGACAGTCTCAGTTCTGGAGTATGTGGTAGGTTTGGCAAATACCCAGCAGAGGTTTTGCTTTTGAAGAGAAAAGCTCAAAACCACAGTGTAGTCTTCAGGCTTGAATACCAGCAAGGGCCATGAGACACCTTCTTTGTGTAAGACAAGTAAATGGTATTGTCGGTGTGAACTGCTGCACAAAGAGAGTCTGCTTTGGCCACATCAGCCAGACTGCCATCAGTCACTAAAGGACTGCTCACCACAAGAGCCGTTTCCCTGCCAGGCATGCCCTCGTTGCAGAGAGCTGCTTTGCACACTGGAGGAGGGGACACTTTGATGTGGGTTTTGTCCGAGAAGGAGAAACCCTGTGAATTTTCACTTGCTTCAGCAAGCAAAATTGCTTTCCTCAACCATCCTGAAAATGTCCAGCACTGGAATAGATCCTGATAGACATTTTGTTGGTAAGGGAGTGTGCAAGGAGAACTGGTGTGATTTTTTGCAAGGCTGGAGCTGTGGGAGATGGCAGGCTATGGGGCTGTGTGGAGCATGCCCTCCATGTCTTCTACATTGAATTTGGGGAGGTGAAAGGTGAACAGGGCTATCTTTGGGCCCAGGAATGAGCCCTCTCACAGGAAGCCCGGCAGAAACATCAGCTTTCCGTTGGGATTTTTGTGCTGCTCTTGTGCTCTGTTTTCCTAAGACTTACCTTGGAGGATCTTCACTGTTCTCTTAAGGGTCCTCTTTTGGTGTGTACTGGTCGGTGTCCATAGCCAAACTGAGTTTGTAGGACTTTTCTTTTGTGGGCACAGGGAGGGCGCAGCAGGAACGCTGACAAGAGACAAATCTTTTTAAAGACTCGCCTGGAGTATTTCTGAACAGCAACCCAGAGATGTCTCCTGGGCTGTGTTCTAAGTCACTCTCTGGGAAGCTGTGTCCCCCCCAGGGCAGACAGTGGCCCAGGGGAGCAGCAGCCGAGTGCTCTGAGAGCGCGTGAGCCCATCAGTCTTTGCCTCTTGCCACACAGAGTTTGCAGGGGAAGTGTCAAGCCCTCTGCTCTTTCCTTCTGTGCAGGTCCTGCTGGAAAAGCAGAAGGAGAAGAATTCTTTATCAGAGACACTGCTCCAAACTCGGGGACAGCTAAGCCAAGCCTGCCAGCAGGTGCAGCAGCTCAGGCAGGAGGTGAAAGAGCAGCAAGAGAAGGGGCAGGTAAGTCTGAGCAGGCAGGGAACAGAGTGCAGGGCAGTGGCAAGGGCACAAAAGGCAGGTGCTGGGAGTCAGGAGGCAAGGGCTGCTTCAGGCCCTGGCAGCACAGAGCCTGGCAAGCTCCAGAGCTCAGGCCCGGGAAGCAAGGCTTACAATGGAAGCAGAGCTGGGTAGAGAAGCCAAAAGAAGTCGCTGAAGGAATGGGATTTTGAGAGAGCAAGTGGGAAAAGCTGAGCCTGAGGGCAGGTCGCAGGAAGTTGCTCTGCATTTTGTTGCCAGACCATCCAGGCAAAGCTGCAAGCTGAGCTGCAGAAAGCTCGGAGGGGAATCCAGGCAGCGCAGAAGAGGCACAAGGAAGAACTACGAGGCATCAAAGAGGAAATGAATCTCCTCCTTGAGCAGAGGGAGGCTCTACAAAAGCAGGTGAGTGAAACAGCAGAGGCACCGCAGCATCCAGCAGGGGGTCTGTGCCCTTCTTGCTTTTCCATGGCAGAGCAGCAGCTGCTGGGGTGGTCCCTGGGGCTGCCTCGTGCTCTGGGCTCCTTGGCAGCTGCTCTGAAGGACCCTCGGTGCTCTGCTGAATCTCAGCTGCTGCCCTGGACAGCTGGGCTAGTCCTCTGGGCTGTTGGCCAGCAACCATCAGCACGGATTCCTGCTGGCCTCTTCTTGCTGGCCTTGGTGTGGGAGGTGCTTTTTCAGGTGCCCTTGGTGGGCCACGTAGAGATTGAAACAAGTTGTCCGTATGCATTGTGAATCTGGTGCTCTGAGGACAGGGAGAAATGGAAAGTTGGCCTTTGCCTTTTCTCACAGCCTCTGCTGTGGCTGACAGTGACAGGCTGTGGCTGTAGCCTCTGACTGCTTTGTTCTGTTTGACTGGAGGTGGGAGAGTTGACATCTCAGCTGGCAGCCTCCAGAGAGTCCCAGGCAACGATTGTTCAGAGAGCCCGGCAAGATGTGAGGGAGGCCCAGAAGCAGTCAAGGCAGAAGCTGTTGCAGGTTGAGCAGCTCCAGAAGATGCTGGAGGAGGCAGAACATCAGAACAAGGAGCTGCAAGTGCACCTGAAGAACTTGGAGATGGAAAGGAGTCAATGGGAAGAAGTGGCACGCCAAAATTCGGGACTTTGGGCTTCCTTGAACACCCTAGAGAAGGAAAAAGCCAGGTAAATGAAAGCCTGTGGGACTCTGCCTTGTGGGAATGGATTCCCTCTTTGCCATCTTTGCACCTGCCAGGGGCTCTGGCAGCATTTCCTACGTGGCAGAGTTCTGAACTCTCCGTGCAGACGCGTCTGGTTGTCTGGATGTTGTGTTTCATTTTCTTTTCTTTCAAGCCTTCAGTTAGAGTTTTTCTGAAGACAAAGGCTTTTGGAGTAGCTCTTTCCCTCTAGGGGTGTGTTCTGTTGTGAGGTGGGTGTGCTAACACTGCCCAAGCTGCAGTGTAAGGAGCTGGACACATCCAGCAGCTCCGCCTTGGGTCCTGTAACTTGAAGCCTTTGGGATCTGGACCAGCCTGGCATGCTGATGCCTTTGCTTGGCAGAACCATCTCAAGGCCCTGATTGCTGACCTAGGCCAGATTCCCCTCAAAGGCACCCAAGAACCAAGAATGTCTCTGTTGCATCGTTCCTCAGAAAATGCCCCCAGGTGCCTGGGGGGGCTCAAGCAGGGTCCCTGCCAGCCTCCAGAGTCACAGGCAATACTGACTGTGCAAAGAATGCAAGAGACAAGACCAAGGTTAGCGGGGCCCCTCCAGCTGACCAAGTCCTGCCAGTCTTCATTGCCACAGGATTCTTCTTTCGAGAAGAAGACAAAGAAAGGGCAGGGCCCTCTTGCTTGCCTGCAGGTTTCTGCATCTTCCATCAGATTGTGCTCCAAGGCTCTGTTGCCACTTCTGCTATCGGCCTTTGTTTCTCCAGCTGGAAGTAGGATGGGTGCTGGTAGATCTTAGGGAACTTCCCCGAGATCCTCTGGCTGTAGGGTGCTGCTCCTCCTACCTGGACATACAAGATGGGGCAAGGAAATGTCTCTTCCATGTTGACCAAACCTTTCCCCCTTGGAGCCTGGGTAGTCAGAAGAAAACTCTTCCTCTCCCCTAATCTCTTCATGGCAAGACTTTGTTAGGTCTATATTCACATTCCCATCTCAAGAAGAAGGTAGGACATGTAGGCAGGAACTCCTCATTCTTTCATGAATAAAAGCAGAGTGGGCACATGCTGGGCTGTGACTGCAGGGGGAACAAACAAACAGCCACGTTGTTTAGACAAACCTCATCAGACAGAGCAGTTTTCCCCGAGGTGGTGCGAGTCCTAAGAGTTCCTAAAATGTGATACCGTGTAGTAATGAGTTGCATGCTTCCCTTTTAGGCTGCTTCTGTCTCTGGAGGAAAAGAACCTGTGCCTCAGAACACTGGAAGAAAAGAACCAGGCACTGAACAATCAGGTGTCTCAATTTCGTTCTGCTCTTCGCGAGGCCGAGCAGCTCTGTGCAAACCGCACAGGACAAGTGCTGAAGCTCAACGCCCAGGTAATCTGTGCCCTGGCGTCCTCTTCTCCAGGGACACACATCATCACCTTTGGCTTGGAGGCCCCAACTGCTTTCCCCTCCCAGCAGCATCCACTGCTGCCGTGTTCTGCCCCGGGGTGCTGCTGCACCCACAGGCCAAGGCTGGATCTGGTGTCTGCTGCCGATGTTTTCCTCCGTTCTCTCCCGGCTCCCAGCAGGAAATGTGGGAGGAGAAGCAGCAGCAGACTCCTTTGGAGCTTCTCCATCCCTCTGTTAGCAGTGTTGTCCCAGATGGAGTTGGTGCCTGTGCTGGGCACCGAGCAATGTGGGCACACAGACGTGGCTATGGCAGGCTGGGGAGGGCACTTCCAGCGCAGCCAGTTCAGCCGGTGTTCAGAGCTGCAGCCTCAAGGATGCCCATTGGCTCCCTTTCCCTATTTTCAGGACACTTGTTTCCATTGGAATCCTTGGCTCTGTGCCTTCTGTTTTGGGCATGTTTTTTTGCCTGAAGTCATTTCTCCTTTGTTACTTGCTCTACTGCCTGCTCTGCTGCCTCAGGAGCAGCCCTGTCCCTGAGGCTCTGTGCATCCATCTTCCAGATGCGGGCCCTGCAGAAGGCAGTGCTGGAGATGGAGGCTACCCAGGCAACTCGAGAGAAGCAGCTGCTGCAGGAGCTGGAGGAGTCCCGAGCAGGAGAACGGAGCTTGAGGGACTCTGTGCAGGTGCTGGAGGCTGAGGTGTCTGAGCTGCGTAGGAAGCTCCAGAGCTCTGAGAACAGAGCAGAGGCCTTGGCCACAAAGTGTCAGCAGGCCAGTGGTGCTCACCAGGAAACTCAATCCCAGCTGGACAAACTGCTCCTGGTTCTCCACCACGTGATCAGGGATAGCAGAGACTTGGTCACCTGGAGCTCAGGCAAGTGTGGGAGGCTGGGAGAGCAGGTGGAGCGAGGGGGTGGTTCCTGGTCATCCTGGTATGACACACTCACCCTGTCAGTTCAGGCTGACTCAGGCCTTGGGAAGTCTTGTCTCCCTGCAGAGACACAAGTCCATGTTTGTTTGTAGAGAAGTGATTAGAGTCAGAAGGGAGAAGGGCCCAAGTCCTGTCAAGCCACAGGGCCCATGCAGTTGTCTTTGGGGCAGTGCTGACATTAGTGGTCATCAAAATAACGTCAGCCTGTGACACACATCCTGCTGCAAGGCGAGCTCTAGGACAATGACAAAGGCACCTCCTCCTAGGTAGAAAGAGGCCTTGTTTGTTGGAGACTGTTGGATTAAATCTTGAAAGAGAATGTCTTCTCTTTTCAGAAAAGGGTCATGTCTTGGGCCTAAGTGCTTCTCAGGATGGGGATGTCCCCGCAGAGCTCACAGTGGACAGAGTGTCAGCAGCTCTGCAAGACCTGCAGCAGCACCTGGAGCATTCCCAGAAAGATCTGGTAATATGCACCCAGAAATCCTGTCCTGCTGCTGGGCTGCTGGACAAGCAGAGTGCCAAGGCCAGGATGGGTGGAAGTTCTTGTAGGGGGGTTGTCTCACTAGCATGGGGAGGAAGGAGGATCACGATCACATCTACCAGTACGGTCCAGCTGCCCTCTCCCACCTGGGCTATTTCTGCTTTAGTGTTTGTAGCCCTTTGTCTCCTGCCAGCAGTGGCACTGACAGGTGATTCTGTTCCTCTTGCCTCTTCCAGAATGATGCAAGGAAGAAGATACAGGCCTTGGAGCTGGAGCTGGGCATGGGGCAGGCTGAGAGGGACAATCTCAGAGCCAGCAATCAGGAGCTGCTGAAACAGTTGGAAGAAATTCAAGCAGGTACAGCTTCACCTCTCCCACCCGCTGCCCCATCCTGTCCCAGCAGGGATCTCTGATGCCACACAGAGGAAAAGGGCAGTGCCCAGAGATGGCAGAGGGGAAGAACAACCAGCAGGAGATTTCTCCATCCAGTGCCAGTGAAAGCTTTTTCTCGAGGAAGATGCCGTGGCTGGCAGTGCCATCTGGCTGTGCTATGGCTGATCCCGTGCACAGGTGGTGCCTTTCAGGTGCTGTGTCTGTGCTGAGGAGCTGTAGCTGGATGCCTCAGCTCGATTCCCCCCAACTCCAGGCCCTGCCAGAGCCCCCAGGCTATTGGCCTCTCTGGAGCAGGGCTGCACAGGCATCCCCGCTCCTTTGTCTCTCTTGGACTGCTCACTCTGCACAAGCCCAAGAGTAAAGACACTTTCCTATTCCTCTGAACCTTGCCCCTTGGAGTCCTGCTTTTTTCTCCTTCATTTCTGTCAGCTTTGGAAGCCCTTGCGGCCTTAGGGGCTGGCAAACACAGGCAGGCCAAGAAGACAGTGCTGTTGTCCCTGCAGGATGCACATCAGTTTGCCTTTGCTTTGCTGTTCTCATTCTCCTTCTCCTTCCTGCTGCAGCGATGTGGAGGGCAGAACACCAGAAGACCTCTCGAGAAACTGCCCTGGAGAAAGAGGCCATTGCCCTGAAGGAAGAGGGTGTGACTCTTTGTCAGGAGGTGGCATCTCTGCAGAGGAAACTGGAGAGCCTGGAGAAGGAAAGGAAGGATGTGCTGGTGAGAACGGCAGATGCCATGAAGGGCCATTTCCTAGCTATGTTTGGCCCTTGTGTTAATAGTTCTAAGGAGCACCTCTTTCCAGCTGAGCTTTTCAAACTGCATTCTTCTGAATAAGGAGGAAAAGATGTCGTAGTCATGTCAAAGCCAGTTAGTGCTGAGGCTGCTGGTTTTCCTCCATGCTGGAGTTTTGTGCCCTGTAGTTCTCAATGTCCACACTGTCTCTATGGACATTGCATGGTCTGGGCAATTCCTCGTGTCCAAACCCACGTCCAGATTTCAAATACCTGGACCTGGAACGAGAGGTGAGAAGGCCAAGTTTGCTGTTAATAGAAAGGTGTTTGGCCTTGGCCATCAGAGAGCAGCCAGTGGGGAGAAAAGAGAGAAAAGCAAAGTGCTGATGCAGATAAGGACGTGTGCCTGCAAGGGGAGAACTCGTCCTGAGTGGCAGCAGAGAATGACAGACTGATGTGGCCATTGCTGCTCCAAGAGAGGGCAGTGGGGCTCTCGGGGATGGTGCCATGGAAACTCTACACAGGAGAGCTCAAAAACCACTCCTGTCACCCCAGCTGCAGGGAATGAAATGTTGGGGGTGTTTGCTCTTCCCTTTCTCCCTGCTGGAGAGCACATCCTCATGGCACCGCCTAAATCCTGCTTAGCGTGGACTTGGAATCCTGGCTGCAGTTCTGGCAGCTGCTCCCCAAAGGAACACTCGAGTGGAGCTGCAAGAGGTCGGGGAAGGGCAGAAAGGGAGCTGGGATGGGCTGAGTGAGCTGGGAAAGACTCAGCGTCAAGGGCGGTCCCAGCAAAGGTCTGAGGCATCCCGAGAGGCAGAGAGAGAGGGGCAGCCTTTGCCTGCCTGTGGCAGGAGTCCTGATCTGGTATGAAAAGCAAACTGAGAGAGGGAATGAGTGACCTCCCTGTTTTGGCAGCGTGAACGGGAATTGTACGAGGAGCAGATGAGAGATCTGAAAAAGAAGAATGAAATGAAAACACCGGAGATGCGAAGTGTCAAGGAAAACACCCAACAACTGGAAGTGGAGAGGGAAGCCAAGCAGGAACAGTTGGAGCATGGGGCTGCTGCTTTGAAGGAATGGCAAGAGACCGCTCAAGTCCTGAGTGTTGCACTGACCAAGAGTGAAATTTCCAAAGGGGCTCTGAAGAAAGACCTGGACATCTTGAAGGAAAGGCTTTGTCTCCAGGTAGGCACTGGCACTGATCTTCAGTCCACTGCAACGTCTCTCAAAGATTCCAATGAAGTTTCCCATGAAGAGGTGGGATTCTAAATCCCTGTCAGTCTAGGCCTGCTTGGGCAAAGCAGCCCGGGCTGCAGCAGGCAGCCTTGTGTGTCTGCCTGGCTCCAGCCAGAGACCATTGGCTGCCAGATTGTTTGCTGGCATGCCTGGAATGACTGAGGCAGCTCTGGAGCTGCTGTTCAAATCAGCTCCAGGCCAAAAGCTGGGCATGGGGAATTGCTTCTCCCGTGCCCAGGCAAGGGGAGGCAACATGTGTGGGTTGGATTTGGTGTGGAAAGGAATGGAGCAGGTGAGCAGAGTGATGGACTGAAGTGAGCAGAGTTCTGTAGCGAGGGCTGAAGAGCAGCTGCACTGCTGGAGCTTCGAGGATGCTTCCCGAGATGGAGATTTCTGAGGGACAGCTCTTGTGGTGTTTGAAATAAGGGAATCATCTCCTCTCTGAATACCCAGCAGGCTGTTGGAGCAGAGGGCAAGCGGCTGTCTGAGCACTCCAGGAGGGGTGTGGAATGTGTGCGGGACCAGGTTGCAGCAGCAGCAGCAGACAAGCCAGAGAAGCGTGAGCTCAGGAGAACTTTTGAGGTAAAGTGGGCTTTCACTGCCTCTGCAGAGCCTCAGGCTCCTCTGGATCATGACTCGTGTGCCCAGGCAGTGCTTTGGAGTCCTCTGCTTGTTTCCTTGCCTCTCCCTGTCCCTGCTGTGGGCACACCCCTTTGTTTGTTCTCTCTGTTGTGGCAGCCCATGGCTTTCACAAAGGCACCTTCACTCCGCTGCCTCCCTCCCTGGCCCCGTGTCCCCGGACACACACTGGCCTCTCCTGCACAGCCCCCAGCGAGAGCTCTTTGCCCCCAGTGCTGTCTGGTGCAATTGAGGGTCTGTGAGCAGAGATCTCCTTGCCTTGATGTCCAGAGGTCCTTTTGCCCCATGTTTGCTGACAGGTTTCTGTGACCCTTTCTCCCATCCAACCTGCAGGTGGAACCTGAAGGGAGGAGTGTCCAGAGAATCTTTGGGAATGTTTACCTCTCGGATACCATTAGAGTGGATGCTCCCCCGTCTTCCCAGCACAGCAGGTCGACTTCTGGACAGGTGAGAACATCATCTTCCTTGGTGGGAGGAACACAACCCTTGGCAAGGCACATGTCCCTCAGAAAGCAGAGTAGCAGCTGTGAGCTGAGCTGTTTTCCCCAAGCCAGGCAAGCCCTGAGCGCTGCTCCCAGGGCTGGCAGCTCCTCTGCTCCAGAGCAGACAGAGGGCACCGTGCTGGAGCTGCTGTGGCTGCACCCGCTGCAGAGCCAGCAGGAGGTGGGAGCAGCTGGCTCTCTGCTGCCAGCCAGCCCAGCAGCCACAAGCCCGTGGTGTCAGGAAAGAAGAGTTGGAGGAGTTTCGTGGCCTCAGCAGTGCTTGAAGGCTCATTCTCCCCGTGGGCTTCGTTGCCCACATTGTGCTCTGCTCCCATGTGGAATGCTCTGAAGTTTGGGAGAAGGAGAGTTTGCTCCCTGTCCCTGGGCTGGCTGTGCAGGAGCTTGCTGTTCAGATCAGCTCCAGGCCAAAAGCCGGGCATGGGGATCTGCTTCTCCCTTGCCCAGGCAAGGGGAGGCAACACGTGGGGGTGAGCAGTGATGGACTGAAGTGAGCAGAGTTCTGTAGCGAGGGCTGAACAGCAGCTGCACTGCTGGTGCTTAGAGTCAAGTGTATTGGCAGTTGTGGAAGATGCAGTATTTTTGGGTGACAACACAGAATTTGGGGCAGGGATGTTTGTTGGGAAGGAGCAATCTGGTGCCAGGCAAGCCAGCAGGGCCTGACACAGCACTTCCAAGGTAACAGTGCCAGAGGCTTTTGGCAGCCCAGGGTATCGGAGCTGCAGAGGGCAGATGCTGTGAAACTTTGAGCCCAGAGCACGGGAGCTCCCTGTCCTCTGGCTGCCTGCGAGGTGGCACTGGCTGGCTCTGCACAGGGCTCCTGAGGAAGGGCTCGAGCTGTACCTTGTCCTGCTTCCAGGTTTCCCAGGAGCAAGAGTCATTGAGCAGGGCTCTGGAGCAGCTGCACCAGGAGCCCTCTGGCCAAGGGCACGCACTGGCCCAGGTGTGCAGAGAGAAGGAGCTGCTGGGCCGGGAGAAGGCTGCCCTTGAGGGCCGACTGGCAGCCATGGAGCGTCACCAACAAGACCTTTCCAAGCAGCTGGCAGAGACCAGGTAAAGGCAGGGAGGAGACCCTTTCCGGATGCTTTTACCTTGCATGGACAGAAAATGGAAGTCTCAAGAAAAAGAAATATGCCACAATGTGAAGGTTATTTTTCTGACATCTAAAGCCAGCAAAGCTGTTGTGAGCCTTGGGCTCCTGTTTGTGCCGCCAAGCACACTCGTGTGGGAAGTCAAAAGCAAGCCACCCGGCCCTGAATTGAGTAGTACTTAAACCATGCAGCTGTTGAGTGAAACCTCAAGTTTCTCTTGGGTTTAGTTCCTTGTGCTGGGCATTGAACATCCCTCTTTCCTTCCTAAGTAGCTTGACACAATCCTGATCTTCAGAACTGAAGCTTCATCTTCAGAACTCCAGGCTCTGACCTTGGGATGTTGGCAGTAGCATGCTGCCATTCAGGGGGAAGCCAGAGGCTCCTGCTGAAAATGCTGAGGGCCTTCTGCTTCCAAGCACACTCTTGAGAAGTGTGAGGCAGGACCTAGAGCTGCTTAGAGAGCAGCAGGGAAACCTCTTTGGAATTGTTGACAGCCCCTGGGGATTCTTGCTGTGTTGATGGGCACCCACCTGTCAAACCTGCCAAGGTCCTTTTGGATGGTCCCTCTCACTCTCCAAAGAAGGACAAGACTTGGGCTACTGCCTGCTTAGCTGGCAACACTAAAAGAAAGGTGGCAAGTCTATTCCTTGACCGTGCAGGAGCTTAAACTGCAGTCTCTGCATTCAGGTAGTTGTTGTTCAGACAACATGGTGTTCTGAATTTTTACAAGTGCTGCCATGACCATGAGATTTTACTGTATCATGCAAAGTAGTTCTGAAGTCTCTTAAATACAGAGTGTCTGGAAAATTATGTACCTTTATGTCCATGATGAAGAGAGTTAACAAGTCAGGAGTGAGCCAGGACGAGAGTCTGTTCTGTCCCCCTGCAGAGCAGCTTGGAAGTGCTGATGAGAGAAGGGCTGTGAGCAGAGGCTGGGCTTTTGCTCCTCGGCCCAGCCTGTGTGGGCACAGCTAGCCAGGGTCATAGGTCAGGAAGAGCAGCTGAAGGTTCGGCTGTTGAGGTCACGTTGGGCTGGGCTGTCTGTGCTGTGCCAGGCCATAAGGAAGGCCTGGGCACTCCCTCAGAGGGCCCTGCTTTGCTACTGAAATGGCACAAATGGGCCTTCTCTGTACAAGTTTCCATGCGACCCGTTTTGCATTCTCAGGCCTGGGCATCTTGAGCCACGTTGTCCTGGAATAACTGCCCGGGAGTGTCAGGAGCGAGCAGCTCATGTCTCTCCGTATTTGCAACCTGTAGGTCAGCGAAGGAGAGCCTGGAATCCAGCCTGTTTGCTGCTCAGCAGCAGATATCCCAGCTGGAGATCACCAGCAACCATCTGGAGGCTCAAGTGCTCACAGTCACACAGGCCAAGGAGGCGCTACAAGGTGAGAACCTCGTGTGCTTTGTTTGTGGTGCCGCCCCACCTAGAGAAGCTGCTGTAAAGCCTCCTCTGTCTGCAGGGCTTCTGAGGAGCGGTGGCGCTGGAGGCAGGGCCCTCCTACGCTGACACTGAAAGGGCCTGAGTCAGTAAAGGCAGTAAAGACTCTGAATCTTGCTGTTGGTCGTGTTTGCAGGAGAAGTGAAGTGCCTCCAACGTGAGCTGGAAGCAGAGAGAGCTCTCAGGAAGCAGGAGCAGGAAGACACAGCACAACAGCTCTTGCAGGTAGAGCAGCAGTGTCACGAAAGCCTCAGGCTTCAGGGAACTGCTCAGCAGGTGGAAATAAACAAGCTCCTGCAAGACCTGGTAGGTGACAATACGCTTCTGAATTGTCCAAGCTGGCCCTGGGGGCTGGTTTAGCACCAGCAGAGCCTGAGGGTGTGAAAGGGCAGCAGTCCTCTGCCAGAGGCCTCCCGCTGCTGGGCCGGGCAGGAGAGGCGGCGGCTCGGACTTGGAGGCGCGTGAAGACCCACAGGATGGTGCTGGGCCAGTAAATGCAGCCACGGCTTCCGTGAGGGCGTAAGGCGAGTTCCAGAGCAGCTTGGGCAGTGCCCACCCAAAGCGTGGCGGCCCAGGGCAGGATCTTCCCCGAGTCCCACCTGCCACGGAGCAGATGCCAGCGTGGAGCAGATGCCAACAGTGCTGCTGGCTGCAGGCGTGGGAACTCGGTTCCTGTCTTGCTGTGCTCCCACGGTGGACAGAGGGATTAGCTTTGGGCTGGAAGCAAATGGAACAGGCCCCGGTCCTTCAGTCCTTGTGACTGGGGCATCAGGGTGCCAGAAGGTGACACCTCCTTTTCTGAATGGTTGGACTCAATGCTTGTGCAGGTCTTTCCCAACAGAAATGATTCCATGGTTCTGGGATCCTTGCACCTGCTGAGCCTCCTTTTAAATTCCCTGACAGGACACGGTTTCTGGAGAGCAGAGAGCCAGTGCTGTTGTCTTTTCAGGTTGGGGTTTGTGGGAGGGATGAAGCTTCACGTTTTTCAGCGAGGAGCTTGCCTGGGGACTTCAACTTGAAGATTTTTCCAAACCTCCTCAGGCAATTGAGCGGGAAAGGTACCATGCAGACATACAGGAGATGCTGCAGCAATGGGGAAAAGAGAAGGCAGAGAGAGAGCAGGAGCACCAGAAGGTGCTGTTTGAGATGAGGCAGAAAGTTGCCACCCTGCAGGCTCAAAGACAAGAGGAACAAACTAGATTTGAAAATGCCAAGCGAGAGGTAATGATTGTGCAAGGAGAATTGGTGTGATTTTTTGCAAGGCTGGAGCTGTGGGAGATGGCAGGCTATGGGGCTGTGTGGAGCATGCCCTCCATGTCTTCTACATTGAATTTGGGGAGGTGAAAGGTGAACAGGGCTATCTTTGGGCCCAGGAATGAGCCCTCTCACAGGAAGCCCGGCAGAAACATCAGCTTTCCGTTGGGATTTTTGTGCTGCTCTTGTGCTCTGTTTTCCTAAGACTTACCTCGGAGGATCTTCACTGTTCTCTTAAGGGTCCTCTTTTGGTGTGTACTGGTCGGTGTCCATAGCCAAACTGAGTTTGTAGGACTTTTCTTTTGTGGGCACAGGGAGGGCGCAGCGGGAACGCTGACAAGAGACAAATCTTTTTAAAGACTCGCCTGGAGTATTTCTGAACAGCAACCCAGAGATGTCTCCTGGGCTGTGTTCTAAGTCACTCTCTGGGAAGCTGTGTCCCCCCCAGGGCAGACAGTGGCCCAGGGGAGCAGCAGCCGAGTGCTCTGAGAGCGCGTGAGCCCATCAGTCTTTGCCTCTTGCCACACAGAGTTTGCAGGGGAAGTGTCAAGCCCTCTGCTCTTTCCTTCTGTGCAGGTCCTGCTGGAAAAGCAGAAGGAGAAGAATTCTTTATCAGAGACACTGCTCCAAACTCGGGGACAGCTAAGCCAAGCCTGCCAGCAGGTGCAGCAGCTCAGGCAGGAGGTGAAAGAGCAGCAAGAGAAGGGGCAGGTAAGTCTGAGCAGGCAGGGAACAGAGTGCAGGGCAGTGGCAAGGGCACAAAAGGCAGGTGCTGGGAGTCAGGAGGCAAGGGCTGCTTCAGGCCCTGGCAGCACAGAGCCTGGCAAGCTCCAGAGCTCAGGCCCGGGAAGCAAGGCTTACAATGGAAGCAGAGCTGGGTAGAGAAGCCAAAAGAAGTCGCTGAAGGAATGGGATTTTGAGAGAGCAAGTGGGAAAAGCTGAGCCTGAGGGCAGGTCGCAGGAAGTTGCTCTGCATTTTGTTGCCAGACCATCCAGGCAAAGCTGCAAGCTGAGCTGCAGAAAGCTCGGAGGGGAATCCAGGCAGCGCAGAAGAGGCACAAGGAAGAACTACGAGGCATCAAAGAGGAAATGAATCTCCTCCTTGAGCAGAGGGAGGCTCTACAAAAGCAGGTGAGTGAAACAGCAGAGGCACCGCAGCATCCAGCAGGGGGTCTGTGCCCTTCTTGCTTTTCCATGGCAGAGCAGCAGCTGCTGGGGTGGTCCCTGGGGCTGCCTCGTGCTCTGGGCTCCTTGGCAGCTGCTCTGAAGGACCCTCGGTGCTCTGCTGAATCTCAGCTGCTGCCCTGGACAGCTGGGCTAGTCCTCTGGGCTGTTGGCCAGCAACCATCAGCACGGATTCCTGCTGGCCTCTTCTTGCTGGCCTTGGTGTGGGAGGTGCTTTTTCAGGTGCCCTTGGTGGGCCACGTAGAGATTGAAACAAGTTGTCCGTATGCATTGTGAATCTGGTGCTCTGAGGACAGGGAGAAATGGAAAGTTGGCCTTTGCCTTTTCTCACAGCCTCTGCTGTGGCTGACAGTGACAGGCTGTGGCTGTAGCCTCTGACTGCTTTGTTCTGTTTGACTGGAGGTGGGAGAGTTGACATCTCAGCTGGCAGCCTCCAGAGAGTCCCAGGCAACGATTGTTCAGAGAGCCCGGCAAGATGTGAGGGAGGCCCAGAAGCAGTCAAGGCAGAAGCTGTTGCAGGTTGAGCAGCTCCAGAAGATGCTGGAGGAGGCAGAACATCAGAACAAGGAGCTGCAAGTGCACCTGAAGAACTTGGAGATGGAAAGGAGTCAATGGGAAGAAGTGGCACGCCAAAATTCGGGACTTTGGGCTTCCTTGAACACCCTAGAGAAGGAAAAAGCCAGGTAAATGAAAGCCTGTGGGACTCTGCCTTGTGGGAATGGATTCCCTCTTTGCCATCTTTGCACCTGCCAGGGGCTCTGGCAGCATTTCCTACGTGGCAGAGTTCTGAACTCTCCGTGCAGACGCGTCTCGTTATCTGGATGTTGTGTTTCATTTTCTTTTCTTTCAAGCCTTCAGTTAGAGTTTTTCTGAAGACAAAGGCTTTTGGAGTAGCTCTTTCCCTCTAGGGGTGTGTTCTGTTGTGAGGTGGGTGTGCTAACACTGCCCAAGCTGCAGTGTAAGGAGCTGGACACATCCAGCAGCTCCGCCTTGGGTCCTGTAACTTGAAGCCTTTGGGATCTGGACCAGCCTGGCATCCTGATGCCTTTGCTTGGCAGAACCATCTCAAGGCCCTGATTGCTGACCTAGGCCAGATTCCCCTCAAAGGCACCCAAGAACCAAGAATGTCTCTGTTGCATCGTTCCTCAGAAAATGCCCCCAGGTGCCTGGGGGGGCTCAAGCAGGGTCCCTGCCAGCCTCCAGAGTCACAGGCAATACTGACTGTGCAAAGAATGCAAGAGACAAGACCAAGGTTAGCGGGGCCCCTCCAGCTGACCAAGTCCTGCCGGTCTTCAGTGCCACTGGATTCTTCTTTTGAGAAGAAGACAAAGAAAGGGCAGGGCCCTCTTGCTTGCCTGCAGGTTTCTGCATCTTCCATCAGGTTGTGCTCCAAGGCTCTGTTGCCACTTCTGCTATCGGCCTTTGTTTCTCCAGCTGGAAGTAGGATGGGTGCTGGTAAATCTTAGGGAACTTCCCCGAGATCCTCTGGCTGTAGGGTGCTGCTCCTCCTACCTGGACATACAAGATGGGGCAAGGAAATGTCTCTTCCATGTTGACCAAACCTTTCCCCCTTGGAGCCTGGGTAGTCAGAAGAAAACTCTTCCTCTCCCCTAATCTCTTCATGGCAAGACTTTGTTAGGTCTATATTCACATTCCCATCTCAAGAAGAAGGTAGGACATGTAGGCAGGAACTCCCCATTCTTTCATGAATAAAAGCAGAGTGGGCACATGCTGGGCTGTGACTGCAGGGGGAACAAACAAACAGCCACGTTGTTTAGACAAACCTCATCAGACAGAGCAGTTTTCCCCGAGGTGGTGCAAGTCCTAAGAGTTCCTAAAATGTGATACCGTGTAGTAATGAGTTGCATGCTTCCCTTTTAGGCTGCTTCTGTCTCTGGAGGAAAAGAACCTGTGCCTCAGAACACTGGAAGAAAAGAACCAGGCACTGAACAATCAGGTGTCTCAATTTCGTTCTGCTCTTCGCGAGGCCGAGCAGCTCTGTGCAAACCGCACAGGACAAGTGCTGAAGCTCAACACCCAGGTAATCTGTGCCCTGGCGTCCTCTTCTCCAGGGACACACATCATCACCTTTGGCTTGGAGGCCCCAACTGCTTTCTCCTCCCAGCAGCATCCACTGCTGCCGTGTTCTGCCCCGGGGTGCTGCTGCACCCACAGGCCAAGGCTGGATCTGGTGTCTGCTGCCGATGTTTTCCTCCGTTCTCTCCCGGGTCCCAGCAGGAAATGTGGGAGGAGAAGCAGCAGCAGACTCCTTTGGAGCTTCTCCATCCCTCTGTTAGCAGTGTTGTCCCAGATGGAGTTGGTGCCTGTGCTGGGCACCGAGCAATGTGGGCACACAGACGTGGCTATGGCAGGCTGGGGAGGGCACTTCCAGCGCAGCCAGTTCAGCCGGTGTTCAGAGCTGCAGCCTCAAGGATGCCCATTGGCTCCCTTTCCCTATTTTCAGGACACTTGTTTCCATTGGAATCCTTGGCTCTGTGCCTTCTGTTTTGGGCATGTTTTTTTGCCTGAAATCATTTCTCCTTTGTTGCTTGCTCTACTGCCTGCTCTGCTGCCTCAGGAGCAGCCCTGTCCCTGAGGCTCTGTGCATCCATCTTCCAGATGCCGGCCGAGCTGGAAGCAGTGATCGAGAAGGCGGCTCCCCAGCCTACTCAGGAGAAGCAGGAGCTGGAAACTGAGGGGTCTGAGCTGCATGTGAGGCTCCAGAGCTCTGAGGAAAGAGCAGAGGCCATGGCCACGCAGTGTAAGACTTTGGAGCTGGAGCTGAGGGAGGTGCAGGCTCAGATAGACCATCTGAAGGCTCGCAACCAGGAGCTGCAGCAGGAGTTGGAGGAAAGTGAGCAAGGTAGAGCTTCTCCTCTCGCACCCACTGCCCCATCCTGTCTTGCCAGCAGGGCTCTCTGATCCCATGCAGAGGAAAAGTGCCCAGAGATGGCAGAGGGGAAGAACAACCAGCAGGAGATTTCTCCATCCAGTGCCAGTGAAAGCTTTTTCTCGAGAAAGATGCTGTGGCTGGCAGTGCCATCTGGCTGTGCTATGGCTGATCCCGTGCACAGGTGGTGCCTTTCAGGTGCTGTGTCTGTGCTGAGGAGCTGTAGCTGGATGCCTCAGCTCGATTCCCCCCAACTCCAGGCCCTGCCAGAGCCCCCAGGCTATTGGCCTCTCTGGAGCAGGGCTGCACAGGCATCCCCGCTCCTTTGTCTCTCTTGGACTGCTCACTCTGCACAAGCCCAAGAGTAAAGACACTTTCCTATTCCTCTGAACCTTGCCCCTTGGATTCCTGCTTTTTTCTCTGCCTTGAAGTTTCCTTCATTTCTGTCAGCTTTGGAAGCCCTTGTGGCCTTAGGGGCTGGCAAACACAGGCAGGCCAAGAAGACAGTGCTGTTGTCCCTGCAGGATGCACATCAGTTTGCCTTTGCTTTGCTGTTCTCATTCTCCTTCTCCTTCCTGCCGCAGCGATGTGGAGGGCAGAACACCAGAAGACCTCTCGAGAAACTGCCCTGGAGAAAGAGGCCATTGCCCTGAAGGAAGAGGGTGTGACTCTTTGTCAGGAGGTGGCATCTCTGCAGAGGAAACTGGAGAGCCTGGAGAAGGAAAGGAAGGATGTGCTGGTGAGAACGGCAGATGCCATGAAGGGCCATTTCCTAGCTATGTTTGGCCCTTGTGTTAATAGTTCTAAGGAGCACCTCTTTCCAGCTGAGCTTTTCAAACTGCATTCTTCTGAATAAGGAGGAAAAGATGTCGTAGTCATGTCAAAGCCAGTTAGTGCTGAGGCTGCTGGTTTTCCTCCATGCTGGAGTTTTGTGCCCTCTAGTTCTCAATGTCCACACTGTCTCTATGGACATTGCATGGTCTGGGCAATTCCTCGTGTCCAAACCCACGTCCAGATTTCAAATACCTGGACCTGGAACGAGGGGTGAGAAGGCCAAGTTTGCTGTTAATAGAAAGGTGTTTGGCCTTGGCCATCAGAGAGCAGCCAGTGGGGAGAAAAGAGAGAAAAGCAAAGTGCTGATGCAGATAAGGACGTGTGCCTGCAAGGGGAGAACTCGTCCTGAGTGGCAGCAGAGAATGACAGACTGATGTGGCCATTGCTGCTCCAAGAGAGGGCAGTGGGGCTCTCGGGGATGGTGCCATGGAAACTCTACACAGGAGAGCTCAAAAACCACTCCTGTCACCCCAGCTGCAGGGAATGAAATGTTGGGGGTGTTTGCTCTTCCCTTTCTCCCTGCTGGAGAGCACATCCTCATGGCACTGCCTAAATCCTGCTTAGCGTGGACTTGGAATCCTGGCTGCAGTTCTGGCAGCTGCTCCCCAAAGGAACACTCGAGTGGAGCTGCAAGAGGTCGGGGAAGGGCAGAAAGGGAGCTGGGATGGGCTGAGTGAGCTGGGAAAGACTCAGCGTCAAGGGCGGTCCCAGCAAAGGTCTGAGGCATCCCGAGAGGCAGAGAGAGAGGGGCAGCCTTTGCCTGCCTGTGGCAGGAGTCCCGATCTGGTATGAAAAGCAAACCGAGAGAGGGAATGAGTGACCTCCCTGTTTTGGCAGCGTGAACGGGAATTGTACGAGGAGCAGATGAGGGATCTGAAAAAGAAGAATGAAATGAAAACACTTGAAATTTCAAGAAAGGAAACAACGCAACAATTGGACGCTGAAAATGAAAGAAAACAGGAGGAGTTGGAGCATGGGGCTGCTGCTTTGAAGGAAGGCAGAGGAAATGCTCAAGTCCTGTGTGCTCCACTGGCCAAGTGTAAAATTGCCAAAGAGGCTCTGAAGAAACACTCAGCCTTTCTGCAGGGAAAGAGTCATCCCCAGGTAGGCACTGGCACTGATCTTCAGTCCACTGCAACGTCTCTCAAAGATTCCAATGAAGTTTCCCATGAAGAGGTGGGATTCTAAATCCCTGTCAGTCTAGGCCTGCTTGGGCAAAGCAGCCCGGGCTGCAGCAGGCAGCCTTGTGTGTCTGCCTGGCTCCAGCCAGAGACCATTGGCTGCCAGATTGTTTGCTGGCACGCCTGGAACGACTGAGGCAGCTCTGGAGCTGCTGTTCAAATCAGCTCCAGGCCAAAAGCTGGGCATGGGGAATTGCTTCTCCTGTGCCCAGGCAAGGGCAGGCAACACGTGTGGGTTGGATTTGGTGTGGAAAGGAATGGAGCAGGTGAGCAGAGTGATGGACTGAAGTGAGCAGAGTTCTGTAGCGAGGGCTGAAGAGCAGCTGCACTGCTGGAGCTTCGAGGATGCTTCCCGAGATGGAGATTTCTGAGGGACAGCTCTTGTGGTGTTTGAAATAAGGGAATCATCTCCTCTCTGAACACCCAGCAGGCTGTTGTAGCAGAAGGCAAGCGGCTGTCTGAGCACTCCAGGAGGGGTGTGGAATGTGTGCGGGACCAGGTTGCAGCAGCAGCAGCAGACAAGCCAGAGAAGCGTGAGCTCAGGAGAACTTTTGAGGTAAAGTGGGCTTTCACTGCCTCTGCAGAGCCTCAGGCTCCTCTGGATCATGACTCGTGTGCCCAGGCAGTGCTTTGGAGTCCTCTGCTTGTTTCCTTGCCTCTCCCTGTCCCTGCTGTGGGCACACCCCTTTGTTTGTTCTCTCTGTTGTGGCAGCCCATGGCTTTCACAAAGGCACCTTCACTCCGCTGCCTCCCTCCCTGGCCCCGTGTCCCCGGACACACACTGGCCTCTCCTGCACAGCCCCCAGCGAGAGCTCTTTGCCCCCAGTGCTGTCTGGTGCAATTGAGGGTCTGTGAGCAGAGATCTCCTTGCCTTGATGTCCAGAGGTCCTTTTGCCCCATGTTTGCTGACAGGTTTCTGTGACCCTTTCTCCCATCCAACCTGCAGGATGAACATGAAGGGAGGAGAATCAGAACTTTTTGGAGAGTGTTCCCCCCAGACTACTTTACATTGCCTGTCTCCCAGTCTGACCAGAAAAATGCATCAACCTCTGAAAGACAAGAGTCCTCCAGTAGCTCAGGGGAGCTGCAGCCCCCGTGCTGAGGCACAGCCTGTGGAGAAAGGGGTCAGTGGCCAGAATGCGTGCTTTGGGAATCAGAGCTGGGTTCCTAAATCCTGTCGGAACTCTCTCTCCCAGACCTGTGGTGGCTGAGGGTTGTATGAGGGAAGGGTTTGCCAGCCATGAACTGGACTTGTTGATCATCTGAGCTCCGTTCAGGGGCAGTGTGGGAGCCTGTTCCTTTCCCCTTCCCCAAGGGCAGAGTGTTGGTGAGGGCTGGAGTTGGAGGCTGTGTCTGCCCCCACAGCCGGTACCGTGGGGCTGCGGATGCTCCTGCCCACGTGGGCTTGTCTGAGCTGGGCTTTCTGCCTCTTTCAGGTGTCCTTGCTGCAGTCACAGCTGGCCCGAGACCGGCAGGAACCCCTGGAGAGCTGTGCAGGGAGCAGGCAGGAGATGCTCTCGTTGAGTCACAAGGACCTCCTTACTTCCTAGGCTTGTCAGAGAGGAGACAGGGTGCAGCTGCATGCAGTCGTAGCCTCAGATTTTGTCCATAGTTTATGTTTAAAGGATTGCAGGTGTAATTGTAGGATTGTAGGATAATAGGTGTAATTGAACCTTTATACAACTGTGTTCCATAGGATGAAGGATATATTTATAGAAAAATAAAGTGTTTATTACGACTACACAAAAAGACCTTTATCAGAGTTATTGACTACCCAGTACAGAGAACTATAACTTCCGGTAGAGTGCATTATATTTGAAGCAACATGGAAGCAGTTATATTCAAGCCAGCAAAACCAATTAATAATTAAAGATTGATGCTTCTCACCCAAACCAATGACCGTGGGCAAATATTTCTGTCAGCCTCAAGGAGTGACCTTGAGGGGCATCCTCACTCCAGGGAGGAATCTGCAGATGGGAGACACGTGACATGAACCACTTTGGTGAGGGCAGGAGAATCCTGCCACATGTGGAGCTTTTGCATTTGTCCTTAGGAAACCTGTTTTTTCTCCGAGTCACAGAATCTCAGGCTGGGGGAGGCTGGAGGCACCTCTGGAGGTCACCTTGCCCAGCCCCCTGCTCCATCAGGGCCACCCAGAGCTGGCTGCCCAGGAGGTGTCCAGGCGGCTTTTGAATCTCTCCAGGGATGGAGACTCCACCACCTCCCTGGGCACCTGCACCAGTGCTCGGCCACCCTCCCAGTGGGAGGAATTCTTGATCCTGGAAACACTCAAGAACTGGCTGAGGATGAGAAGGTCAGGGGTTGAGGTCCTAGTTTAGAATAAGGTAACTTAGCAAGGTGAAAAGCAGAATCACAGCCCTGGCTGACAGGAGATCAACTGAGCGGGGAACTTGTGATCAACCTCATCTCAGAAAGCAGGAATGTGGAAGAAAAAATTGTGGAAGAAGAATCAAGTTATCCAGAAGGAGTGAACAGACATTGCTGTGGAAGCAGTAGGGGAGGGGGAGAATAGTCAGGGAGCTCTTGAGCCAGGCATCCACCAGGTCTGAGGACCAGAGGAAGCTACAGGAGCTGTCTGTCATCTTCAAAAAAGCCTGGCCATTGAAGGAGGTTCCTGAGAACAGCAAAGAGTGTTACACCAGTCTTAAAGATGGGCACAGAAGAGGATCTGAAGAACTACAGGCTAATCAGCTCCTTTGGAATCCCTGGGAAGGTGATGGAGCAAATGGTCCTGGACACCCTTTCAAGCAACTGCGAGGGAAGGGCACTGGGAAGAGCCAGCACAGATTTACCACAGGGGAAATCATGGCTGGCCGACCTGATGGACTCTGTGAATAATGGGGGACCAGGGAGGGTTTTGCTGACACTGCAAACCATTCAACAGCCACACAGTCTCCTTACAGCCGGACTGGTGAGGTACGGACCGAGTGAGCGGCCAAGTGAATGGAAAACTGCCCGAGCCAGCGGGCTCAGTACTGCTGGATCAGGTGCAGGAAGTGGCCAGGCTGTGGTGACACCACTCACTGATCCTCCCTGGAGCCGGTATTACTGTTGATTAACGACTAATATTTACATGCAGAGGATGTCTCCTCTAAGCAGATGTGTGTCATGAAACTTTACACCGGGTGTTTATTCCGTCAGGATCATACACATTCATTACAAGGTGCTTCCGGGCTAATACATAAACATTACTTTCCTAGAACTAATTTACCCACCTCTGCCCCTTACTGGAAGTCCTTTTATGGTCTTAGAGGGTTGTCTAAAGGGGTCTCTGGTGGTCGTATTCGCTGAGAGCCCCCAAAATTGGAAGTGACCTTGCCTTGAACTTCTCTTAGGGCATGCACTGGTGTTTCTTGTTACATAACTTTGTCACAAAACCCACTTAGGTTCCTTATTATCTGTTTGTCCACTGCTTTCAGCTCTGTTTAGCATCCTGTGTGTCTACTTTTACATTCTTTTATCTAATTTGCTAGTTAGTCTTTAAGCTCTATTTTGCAACCGAAAATTTCTATTCTCCATGTTGTCTGTCACAGTGAATGGCAGCGATGCATCTTCTGGAGAAGATGCATCTGGAGCCAGCCCCCATTTCTATGGTCCCTGAGGCTGACGGATGTGTCACGCACTGATGTCACGTCCAGCCTCAGCTCAGCTTGCATCCCTTGCCCAGACAGGGGAGACCCACAGGCAGGAGAGACAGAAGCCGTGTGCTCAGGCTACCCTGCCTTGAAGGCACATAAGCCTCCGCTTTCTACAGCTGCTCAAGGGTCAGGGCACCTGGCAGTGAGCCTTCAGCACCGAGTGATGGCATCCCACTTTTGCAGTCTTGGCCCAACTGGATGACCTGGTCTCCTCAGGAGCTGCCCTTTGGCCTTGTCAGGGACCACCCAATGGACATGATGCCGTGGCAGCTTGGCACCCCCTGGATTCGCCATCCCTAGCGTGATGTTTCTCCTCAGCATAGAATCCCCGACTGGTCTGGGATGGAGGGACCTCAAAGCTCATCCTATGCCACCCCTGGCCGTGGGCAGGGACATCTGCCTCCAGACCAGGTTGCTCCAAGGCCCCTCCAACCTGGCCTTGGACACTTCCAGGCATGGGGCAGCCACAGCTTCTCTGGGCACCCTGTGCCAGGGCCTCCCCACCCTCCCAGGGAAGAACTTCTTCTAACCCTGCCCTCTGGAATGGAAAGCCATTCCCCTTGTCCTGGCATTCCAGGCCCACTCCCCGCTCTCCTGGAGCCCCTTTAGGCACTGGAAATGGCTCTAAGGTCTCCCCGGAGCCTTCTCTTCTCCAGGCTGAACACCCGCAGCTCTCCCAGCCCGGCTCGGAGCAGAGGGGCTCCAGCCCTTGGAGCATCTCTGCAGCCTCTCTGAACTCACTCCAGCAGCTCCACATCCTTCTGATGCTGGACCCCAGGGCTGGAGGCAGCTCTGCAGGTGGGATCTCACCCAAGCAGGGCAGAGGGGCAGAATCCCCCTGTCCCCTGCTGCCCACGCTGTGAGGTCAGTCCAGGACATTGGGGGTTTCTGGGTGACAGTGCAAGGGGCTGGGGCACGTTGAGCTTTTTATGCACCAACACCCCCAAGTCCTTCTCCACAGGGCGACTCTCGATCCATTCTCCGCCCAGCCCGAGTCTGTGCTTGGGATTGCCCTGATCGCTCTGCCCCGCCCCTTTCTTCACCCGCCGGCCAATCAGCGCGCGGCTGCCCTTGGCAACAGAAGAAGCGCGGCAGCAGGGGCGGCTAACGCCAATCAGCGCGTGGCTCGGGAAGGGCTGAACCAATGGGAGCGCAGCGCGCCTCACGGCGACGACCAATCAGAGTGCGGTGGCCGTGAGGGACGGGCTGGGGCGGGGGGGGCATGGCGGCAAGAGAGGGAGAGGGGAGGAACATTGGGCGGCCTGGTGGGGCCCGCCCGCCGTTTCGGAGGCTCCCAAGCGCTTCAGCTGCCGTCGCACGGTCCCCCCTCCGCACCGATTTGCTTGAGAAGGGAGGGGCGGCTCCTGCCGAAACCGCGCTCGGGGAAAACTCCCCACAGGGGTTGGCTGTGCGAGGGGAGGGCGTGGGTGTGCACCAGCCGTCCCCGCCTCAGCAAAACGTCCCCTCAGGGGTTGGCTGGGCGGAGTCACGACAGGACGGGACGCTTCAGAAGGACCCAGAAAAGACCCCAAACCCCTTCGGAATGTCAGGAAAACTAACCCAAAACCACTGGAGGTTTATGTCCAAAAAGGAGACAGAGAAATCCTGTTACTTTATTCACATAAAGGGAGTGATCATGGTCATTTCCTGTGGGGTCTCTCAAATTGTTGGAGGATCCAGCCTTCTTTTTATCCTAATTTCCCGGCCACATTTCCCTCTGTCTTTCCCCGTTGGCTGAGGTACTTGAGAGGTACAGACTTCCCGAATTGCCTAGTAACATACCCCCTTCTAATGTGTACTCTCCCCTTCCCTCTCCCCCCCTCCCCCCTGTTTTCTTTTGCCTTGTGTTTCTGTTCTTTTTCTCTAAGTCCAGGGATTTAAGGCAGTCTTGAGTGAGTAACACTCCCTGTCAATTAGTGGAATTCCTATGGAATTTTTGGTTCCTCTTATTGAAGAAGGGGCAGTCAATAACTACCTCATGTAAGCACAAGTTAACTATTGGGAGACAGCAATGTTAGTTCAGACGGAAGATGTTCATTACAAAGCCTGAGAAGCCGAATTCACCCTAATCTTGTCAAGATAGAGGGGACAAGGATCATCTCAGAGATTGCTGAATCATCCCTCAAAGGACTACGCATGCCCAGGGAGAAAGGTGAAAAAGTTCACTGCGAGGATGACTACTGGCCTCCATCAGAAAGACCCCCGAGGAAGAGGAGAGGCCTTCCTCAGCGCGACCACCAGGACACACAGCGCATGCGTGGCCCATATGCTAATGACTTCCGAGAAATAATTTGTGTAACCACACCTGTCCCAAGGAATGTGATGAATATTCATAATTTAACCCTTAATACTGTGTTGTAGAGAGCACCAGGTGTGTGTGTTTGGAGGAGCGATCCCCACACACCCGGCGCGCCGAATAAAGCAAATACCCGCTTCTCTGACTCTGTCTCTGAAGTGTCTCCTGGCCCGGTTGCGGCACGATTCATTATTGCTTCTTTTACCTCTCAGTATGTGGCTTTATCTACAGCAGGCCCACAGTTTGTAAAGACAACTTCTCATTCTTGTCAGGAATTTAAACAAAACGGACGAAAATGGGAGTAAATGTGAATAAATATGAGTAATTTAGGATGATATTTATGTTGTATTTCAAAAGTGGAGGGTTAAAAGATCATTTGGGCATTAAAACACCTCAAAAAGACACAAAATGCCTCAACCACATTGGAAAGTTTTAATAAATGTGACTAAAATAGATCTAAATTGACTGAATTTGAATAAATTCAGGACATGGCATTATTTCTGGAATGTGGAGGATGAAAAGGCAATTTTGGTCCTAAAATGCCTCCAAAAAGCCCTGAAAAAGCACCCAGAAGCCTTAAGAGTCCCGAAGGAGAGCTCAGCTGCTCTCCAAAGGCCACAGGTTTCTGGGGGTTCTTATGGATTTGGGGGTGTCCCGGGGATCTCACCACAGGCCACCATGAGTCCCCAATGCCGGTGGCTCTGGGGAAGGCGCATTCCCGGGGTTCCCGAACCCCCCCACACCCGAACCCTGCAGGGGGGGTCCAGTGGTGCCGATCCACATGGAACAGGTCGGTGCAGTTCACCCGGACACTGAACCTGCACAGGCGAGAGAGCGTGGCAGGGGTGGGGCAGGTGAGGGGCAGAGCAGGGCAGGGGCCAGGCAGGGGTGAGACAGGGTGGGAAGGATGAGGGGAAGGGTGCGGCAGGAATGAGCAAGGGGTGGGGCAGGGGTGGGGCAGGTGAGGGGCAGCCCAATAAGTGCCCCCAGAGACCCCGAGAGCTGTCGCAGGATCCCGTAACTCACCTCATGTCCCCCTGCTGAGGACCACCCAGAGACCTCCGGGACTCTGTACCCCCCATATCTTCCTCCCCAGCGCCCTCAGGACCTCCCAAGAGCCTCCCAGGACCCCCCCAGGATGCCCCGTACCTGTCAGTGGAAGGCTGCTGCCCCCCCTATCTCCCCACCAAAGACCCCCAGGACTCTGTACCCCCCATATCTTCCTCCCAGACCCCTCCAGAGCCCCCTTAAGACACCCCAGAACTTGGCAGATACCCCCCCAACCTGTCAGTGTAGGGCCCATACCCCCCAAGCCATCCCAGGGCCCCACAAAACTCCCCCCAGACCTCCCCGGACCCTCTACCCGACCATATCTCCCTCCTAGACTCCCCAGGACTCTGTATCCCACATACTCCTCCCATATCTCCCCCTAGATCCCCTCCCAGCCCTTCCCAGTACCCTCCCCAGGCACCCCCCTATATGTGGCAGTAGAGGGCTGGTGCCCCCCCGTAGACGAGGAGGGTTTGGGAGGAGGGTGGAAGACCATGGAGTAGCTGGTGGGGGGGGAGGGGGGGGCTTCCCCCCCACCCCTAAACCCCAACCACTCCCACAGATTCCCTCCCCCCTCCAGCGGGAACTGGAGCAGCTCAGGAGAAAACGTCCTCGGGTGTGCAGCCTGGGGACAGGACCCCCAAATCAGGGGGAAACCCCATGTTATAAACAACCCAGATCCAATATGGAAATGAGTTATTAAAAATTTTATTGAGAACTATAAAATTCAGCAAAGCAAAAGGGATTGTGCTGGGAGCATGGCCAGGGGCCAGAGGCTCAATCACAAAATGGTGGTGCTACCTTTTATACCCCTGTGGCTGCATCAGCCTTATGCACACTGATGTACAGTTTTGCATAGTCTCACCCCACGTCACTCTTTTAGGAGCCGGCGCAGTTCTGTTGCTGTGCTCGTCGGGGTCCTCGTTGGATGGAATCCCACTCCTTTTGTGAAAAACGAGGTTCACTCTGCTGTTAGGATTTAAAAGTTTAATAAAGGACAATAGGGGACAAAGACAATAAAGCAAAAGTCACGGCGCTGGGTGCTTTGGCACTCAGCCAAGAGCGCACCTGCTATTGCGGAGACACCCTTTACACACCTGTCCTATTGCATCAGCCTAATGCATATTCATAATCAATCATGCCTATTCAAACTTCCCCCCCAAACTAGTTTACATGTTCCAGGAACTGTTTAGCATGGCTCCTCCTTGGATCTGCCTTTTTAGAGCACGCACATTTCCTGGCTGTGGTTTCAGTCAGTTTTTATTATCACCTCCAGGGTGGGCTTTGGTCGATGGTTTCTGCAGACGGCAGTTGCCGATAGCTGGCATGTCAGTAGCAGGGGTCTTCATCATCCGTTCATTGGATGTTATCCAACCAAGCAGACAGTTCAATTATCGCAAGCATAACTGTATCAGCTATTTCACTGTTATGTCTAAGTTTAGTTAATGGCAGAAATAAAGGCATTAGTTATTGTTGCAAAACTGTATCTTTATAACAATGATACTTTAACATTAAATACTTTAACATTGTTATTTAAATACTTTAACATTATACATATAGCATCCATTTTAACATTTGCGGAAAGCCAATATTATAGTATGTATTTATCACACATTTATGGCTGTGTCTTCGAAGTTTGGCTCGCAACAGCGTGTCCCACTTACAGAACTGACATTACAGCACACAAACTCATGCAGCCCTTATAAAAAAACAACTTTACAACCAGACTATTTTAACAACATTAAACATTTTAACATATACCATTGTCTTAATATTTCCCAAGGAAAATATCATAATATTTAATATTATAACTCATAATGTAATTCATAACCCATAAACATATGGCAAAAGCCAACTCTCAATAAGTTGTTTGTAACACCCCACAAGAGTAGATGGGACCCCCAGATCCCCCAGACCTCCCAAGATGGGAGATCCCCAAGACCTGCCCACCCCCTCAGATGCAAGGAGAACATGTCCTGTGGGGGACCCCAAAATCAGGGGGCTTTAAAATTGGGGGACACCCCAAAATCATGCTGTAAGACCCCAATATCAGGGTGACGCCCCTGCCAAAGAAGCTGGGACCCCCGAGCTCCCCCACATGGGAGGAGAATGTAACTGGGGGAGCATGAAATCAGAGGAAACCCCAAAATCAGGGGAACCCCCCCGAACGCTAGATGGGACCCCAGAACACCAAGACTCCCACAGAGCCTCCCCCCCTACCCCCCCCCCCCCCCCCCCCCGGGTGGAAGGAGAACACGTCCTTGGATGTGTGGCCTGGGGGTGTCACCAAAACTGTGGGAAAAACAAAGCCCTCACACAACATTTTTAATGTTAGAGAGTCAAGGCATTACTTTATTCTGGCCAGGATATTGTTCTGGCCAGGATGTACCCCAGAAATCATCTCATCCACACATAGCCCAGGTGTGCAGAGAGAATCATTCCATGACACATGGCTTCTACTAGATTTTCCAGATCTTTTATACAGTCAAAAGTCATAGAAACAAATTGGGTCAGTGTTCATTGGTCCCAAGTGAGTGTAGTTCTTAGCAATTGCTCTCCTATGGAATCCAGATTTCTTCTCTTCTGATGTTAATTAGATCTTCATTCCTTGATTTTCTTATCAGTCTTTTCTGGAGGAGATGTCTCCAACTCTGCCAGAGGCAGAGTCTGGGGTAGATGTTCATAGATGGCCGCTGATGTTCTGTTGATGTTCCGTCGATGGCCTTCATCTCTTTGGGGCTACTCCCAGTCTGTTGAAATGCTAAGCCCATCTCAGGCCTCACCTAGAGAAACAATGCCCTGGAAAGAAGCTTCAGTTCCCTTCTCCGGGGCAAAGGTGAAGAAACCTGGCTAAAGTTATATAAAAAAAGTGGTTTTAAACTGGTTGGTTTTCCAACAGGGGGGGTCCCTTGGGCGTTTCTAGGGGCTAACAGGGGGGTTTGGGGTGGCTCCGGAGACATTCTGGGAGTCTGTGGGAGGTGAGATGGGAGTTTGGGGGGCTCTAATTAGCTTTTAATCCACCCTAGGCAAAGATATTAATATTCATAATCCTATAAAGTCTTTGTTCTTCTTCCCAAAGTTCAGGACTTCAGCATGACTTTGGCTGAGCAGCAGTCCGTGCCAATTAGTAAAGCTTACTAAAATAGATCATTTGATTTAGCTAATTGTAATGCTCATGGATCGTGTGTTTTACAGGGGGCACATACTAAGGGGGGACACGGATAGGTGGATCGGGAAGTCCCAAGTACCTTCCAAGTACCGCAGCCAACAGGGAAAGGGAAGGAGGAGAAAATGCGGCCAGGAAATGAGGAGAAAAGAAGGCTACTTGCTCCAACTAATTGGGAGAGACCCCGTTGGACACACACCTGACGGACTTTCTCCCTTTCTCCAAATCAAGGCAATTTTACAGGACTCCTCGGTCTCCTTTGTGGACACGAACTTCTAATGAGGTGAATTTTACCCACTGCGGGGTGGGGGGCACAGGAGCTCCTCTGCCTGGGGAGGGGGGAGTATAAAGCAGTATAAACCAGTCCAGACTGGGGCAGGTGGGGAAAATTCAGAGTCACAAGGGGCCAGTGGCAGCGAGGCAGGGAGGGGCGGGAGTGATCGGCCGGGGAGGGGGAGAGGGGGAAGTTCCAGCCTCAGCCGGACCCCCCTCATTGACTGACAAGTGGGGAGCGGCTCCCGCCCAACCGGCGGGCGGGGAAAAGCGCCCTCAGTCATTGGCTGGGCGGGACAGGGGGCGGGGCGAGAGCTGTTCCCGCCTCAGCCCAACTCCCCTCAGTCATTGGCTGGGCGGGACAGGGGGCGGGGCGAGAGCTGTTCCCGCCTCAGCCCAACTCCCCTCAGTCATTGGCTGGGCGGGACAGGGGGCGGGGCGAGAGCTGTTCCCGCCTCAGCCCAACTCCCCTCAGTCATTGGCTGGGCGGGACAGGGGGCGGGGCGAGAGCTGTTCCCGCCTCAGCCCAACTCCCCTCAGTCATTGGCTGGGCGGGACAGGGGGCGGGGCGAGAGCTGTTCCCGCCTCAGCCCAACTCCCCTCAGTCATTGGCTGGGTGGGTACCGGAAATGACCCAACAAAGCCTCAAAACCTTTTCAAAACTTAACAAAACTGACAAAAATGGAATAAATTTGTATAAGTATAGAAAAATTTAAGGCTATATTTGTTACATTTAAAGAATGGAGGGTTGAAAAGGCGGACTGTGCACAAAAACGTGGCAAAACCAAGAAAACCCCCAAAACCCCTTTAAGAATCCCTCGGGATTAAGTGAGATTAAGTGGAAGCATAATAAATATGAATAAAGAAGTTAAAGCTATACTTAACATATAATTAAAAAATGGGGCGGTGTGAAAGGGGCTTCGGGTGCTAAAATGCCTCAAGAAGGCATCAAAAAACCCCAGGTGTTATAAACGAGGTGGGAAACCTTTTGGCAGGCTAACTTGTTTATTAATTAGCAACTTAGAACGAGGATCCAAGATAAGCTCAGACCCTACACTACAAGCCAGAAAAATGAACAATGTGACACATCGAGTACTCCCTTGGACCACAAGTTTCCACCAGAGAACCTGGTACAGAGCACTTGGTCAGTTTTTATTGTCTCTGTCACCTCCAGGACTGGTGCGCTTTCAATCTCACTGATTGGCCACTTTCCGGTGTTCTGATTGCCTTTTAACATGGTGCATCCTTGACCAATCATTTCTAATTGGATCCATTCCATTGGTCAGCTCCTTTTCCAGTCAGGGTCTTGGGTACTGATATCGTCTCATGGGGTAATGGTTCTAAAAGGATCCTTCTATAAAGTCCATCAGGTTCCTGTTGTACCTGCCTCTAATGGTTATACCCATGCATTGCTTCCTGTACACACGCACACTTAACTCATTAGCTTATAACTATTTAAATTCATAGTACATTAATTAGGCACTTTATTTAACAATTCATCAACTAATTATCGATATATAGGTAACCAGCCCGGGAAAGCCAACCTGCTATAACACAAGCACCAAATTCCCCTCCTGCCGGGGCTGGCTGTCCAGCAGCTCAAGTAGGAGAGTCCTCCAGGAGCTCAGGGGAGCTGAGGCCCTCGTGCTGAGGCACAGCCCGTGGAGAAAGGGGTCAGTGGCCCGAATGCGTGCTTTGGGAATCAGAGCTGGGTTCCTAAATCCTGTCGGAACTCTCTCTCCCCGACCTGTGGTGGCTGAGGGTTGTATGAGGGAAGGGTTTGCCAGCCATGAACTGGACTTGTTGATCATCTGAGCTCCGTTCAGGGGCAGTGTGGGAGCCTGTTCCTTTCCCCTTCCCCAAGGGCAGAGTGTTGGTGAGGGCTGGAGTTGGAGGCTGTGTCTGCCCCCACAGCCGGTACCGTGGGGCTGCGGATGCTCCTGCCCACGTGGGCTTGTCTGAGCTGGGCTTTCTGCCTCTTTCAGGTGTCCTTGCTGCAGTCACAGGTGGCCTGAGACCAACAGCACTGGCAGAACTACACTGAGAGCTGTGCAAGGACCAGCCAGGAGCTCAGACCTTCACCGGGAGCTGTCCTGCTCCTTTGCAGCTGTGCTCAAGGAGCCCAAAGCTGCTGTTCTGGAAGCAGAGACTCGAAGCTGCATCGGTCTCTGAAGCTGAACTTGGCAGTGACATCCCTGGGCCGTCAGTCTCTGGAGAGAGTCTGGAGAGGCCCTGGAGAAGGCAGGTGCCGCTCTTCTCTTCCCCAGACGATTTGTACCCTGCCAGAAACCAATTCCTGTCAACTGGGGCACAAAAATTCTCCCTAGGACACAGATGAATGTTCTCAAAGATGAAGGAGTAAAATATCTACCAAAGCTTTTCCAAGCATTTGGTTCTGGAAGGTCTGTTCCTAGCGAGGTGTTCCGGTTTGGCCAAATTTAGAAATATATCCTCTGAGAGAAGGCACAACCACCCCTCCCCCACCAGGTTTGGGAAAAAATAAATTTTCCTTGAAGGAAAGTGAAGGAGATAAAACTATTTATTGAACAAACACACGGGAAAAGGAAAATAATGCTAAACAATAAAATCTCTCGCTGTGGAGAAAAAACCTGGGGAAGTGTTAGAGTCCTCCTGTTGGTCTCCTCAGAGCTGGGGCTTGGCCCAAGGCCAGGCCCTCTGCGCTCGGTGGAAAGTCCTCCTGATGTGTTCTAATATTGTAGCAGTCCAGTGGAAAAGGGAGAAAGTCCGAAATTCCAGGGAAGGAAAAAAAAATTCACCTCTCTCTCCGGAGAAAAAGAAGCTGAACAACTGGCCAAAAGCTGACCGGGAAGCCGCAAGCCAGGTGCCTCCTCCCTCCCCTGCCGCAGCTGGAAAAAAACCCCGCTATCTGTGTGTGACCTTGAACAAGCTGCAAACTGCTTTGAAAAAGTTGTGCTCAGTTTAGAGGCATAGAAATTAATTTCTGGGCATAGGCAGCGATATGGGCTACACATCATAAGGTCACCCCAAGACACGAGGAATCTTTGAAATAAGCAGCAAGACTTTTCTTCTGCCTAGAAGACCTAGTGATATGTTGCCAAACAGAGAGCAGAGAAAAAAATGCACTCGTGTCTGTCTCGGGATTCTGAATCTCTTTTATGAGCCTTAAACACTGCAACTCCTGGCATTTCTCTGTAGGAATTTGAAAAGACCCTGAAACACCATTTTTCCTCCTCATGTGGCTGTTCTAGATGCAGAGCTTTACTTTCCATGAATATTTGTAAGCACCAAGAACCTTTTGAGGCTTTTTCTTACACCTCCCCTTTGTCAGGGGAGACAGACAAATTCCTGTGACTCAGGAACTAAGCGCATCCCTAAAGAGCATGCGGGTCTCAGGAATGCTGAGCCTTAAAACTGATGCTGTCTGGGCCAGCAACTTTGAACTCATGTTATGAGCCAGGTCCCTGCCCAGCTGCCCAGCTGGGCTGTGGGGATGTGGGGGTGCTGGTGCAGGTGCCGGGCAGCAGTGAGCTGGGATGGGTGGAGAGCCAGGGGAGGGCCTCTCCAACAGCCCCTGGAATGTTGGGGTTTGCAGCCTGGCAACCATCAACAGCCCATGGAATGTTGGGGTTTGGAGCCTGGCAACCATCAACAGCCCATGGAATGTTGGGGTTTGGAGCCTGGCAACTGTCAACAGCTCCTGAACATTGGGGCTTTGACCTTGCAACTGCCAACAGCACTTTGATCTTGTGCTCTTGACCCTGCAAAGGCCAACGACCCTTGGATATTGGGGTTTGACCCTGCAAAGGCCAACGGCCTTTGGAGATTGGGGTTTAGACCCTGCGAAGTCAAACAACCTTTGGAGATTGGGGTTTAGACCCTGCAAAGGCCAAAAGCCTTTGGAGATTGGGGTTTAGACCCTGCAAAGGCCAACGGCCTTTGGAGATTGGGGTTTAGACCCTGCAAAGGCCAACGGCCTTTGGACACTGACATTTGGTCACTGCTCGTGCCAAGGGGCAGATGGAGACCCGGCGGGTGAGTGAGAGAGCTGCTGCCCTCTTTGTGCCAAGCCCAGCAGGGGCCTGGGTGGGCCTGGGCTGTGCCACTGGGAACAGTTCCCTTTGGGAATAGCAAGGGATTAACAGTTGGCTGTTCCAGAGCTAGCAGCAGCTTTGGTGCTGGCCATGGGGACAGGCCTGGGAGGGAATGGGGGGGCTCCTGGCCATCCCAGAGCACACCCACATCTCCTCCTCCGTCCTTGTCCCACTGGAGGGTGTGGGCACAAACAAGGGAGCAGCTTTCACTGCCTTCCCCTCAGCCCAATTCACAGCGCAGCCTGAGCGCTTCCCAGAGACAAGAATGGGTTTCTCCCAGACATCTCCAAGATGATCCCCAGTGGTGCAGAGGAGGCCACGAGGATGATAGGAAGATGCTCCAAGGGCTGGAGCACCTGTGCCAAGGGAAAAGGATGCAAGAGTTGGGGTTGTCCAGCCTGGAGAAGGTTCCAGGGTGACCTTCCAATGCATGAAGGGGCTGGAAGAGAGCTGGAGAGAGACTTAAGCCAGGGGCCTGCAGGGAAAGGACAGGGTCTAATGGGATATTGGGAGGGAATTCTTCCCTGTGAGGCTGCTGAGGCCCTGGCACAGGTTGCCCACAGAAGCTGTGGCTGCCCCTGGATCCCTGGCAGTGTTCAAGACCAGGTTGGATGGGGCTCTGGGCAATTCCCCTTGTGGTGTTCTAAGAAGTGATGAGACACCTTCCAGCATGTTTGTTTGTGCTGCTGTCAACCTACTGGGCTGAAAATATTCCCAAGGAGGGGAGGAAGGAGCTGAGCTGGAATTCCAGGCTGGGAAGCATTTAGAGGCGACTGCCTCAGGGGCAGCCATGCAGTCTGAGTGTGCTCTTCCCTGTGCTCTTCCAGGGAGCTCGAGGCCTTTCTCACCAGGGACGTTTCTCCAGAGCCCCTGAGGTGAGTAAACTGTGCTGAGCTGGCTCGGATTTGAAACTGGTCCTCCACAAATGGACACTGGTTCTTGTGGAATCAGAAGAGGCATCTCAGTGGTACTTTGGAATAGGAACAGAGTACCTGACTAACAGCTGGATGTGGGCTTTCAGGTGCTGTTAGACGGCAGTGACAGCATGGCCAGTTCCATCACCGGCGCTGACCGTTCCCAGCATGCAGCCTCCAGGAACAGCCTCTCAACTCCGACATCCACTGCTGCACAGCATCCCTTGGAATTGGTTTGGGAAGCCACAGAGAATTGTGGGCGCTTGCAGCGATGTTTTGAGAAAATGGAGGAGCGATGCAAGAGGCTCAGTAGCCACCGGGAGCACATAGACTCTGTGATGGAAGAAATCAGAAGGTGAGTGTTTCTTCCTCCTCCTCCTGCGTTCCAGAGGCAATCTGCGTCCAGGTCTGGGAGTTCAGAGGTGTTCTGGGCAAAGAACTCACCTGCCCTACCATGTGTAGGCCTCAGTGTGGCTCTTGAGCATCGTCCTGTCAGGGCTTTTCATGCTCTACTGTGACTCCCAAGGCTGCCTGGGAGATGCACAGCGATGTTGGAATAGAAGACTCCTTCCTCTCACCGTGCTGCTTCCCTGAATTCTGTTCTTTGAGAGCCCCTGTCCAGCCACTGCTTCTCACTGAAGGAAGGCAAAATCCTGCCTTCCTTTCCCTTTGCCTCTGGAGGATTTCCTTGGGAGGGAAAGAGCAAGGTCTTCCTTAGCCCACTGCCCCCAGCTCCATTGTGGAGGGCTGAAAATGGGATCGATGGCTCTTCAGGCCTCTTCCTTCTTCTGACTGAGCCTTGTCTCTGCAGTGACTGTGAAAACCTTGAGAAGTCCAAGGAAAAGCTGCAGCAATGCACTGGAATCCCGGAGCCAGGAGCCTTGAGTCTGCGCCAGAAGAACAGCAAGCAGCTGAAGGAAGCGTCAGCCCAGGCGGAAAAGGCGGAGCAGCAGCACAGGATGGAGGTTGGTTTTGGAAATGAGGCTGGTTTTCCGTTGAAAACTTGTCTTGCCCCTTCTTGTACAGTGGAGGACTTGGCTGCACTTGAGGGAGAAGACCCATCACTGCAGAGGGAGCTGGAAGTCAACAGGCAGGCACTGGAGGAATTGCAGCTTCAGAGGGAGCTGCTGGAGCAAGAGGGGCATGATGTTACCGTGGCTCTGGACACCTTATTCCTAGGCAGCACCTGTGGGAGTGGGAGTTGTGCCAGCCAGATCAGGCCAGATGCTGTTTCTGGCAGTAGAAGAGAGGGACACTGCTGTGCACACCTGGCTCAAGATGGCACACGCATTTATTAGCCAGGCATATGCATGTTCATCAGCAAAGGGTTACATGCTTCTGCAAAATTTGTTCCTTTGGGCAGCCCCAGAGCCTCTAAAAGAGGGAACGGAGCTGGGGAAGGGTCTGGAGCACAGGTGTGACAAGGAGTGGCTGAGGGAGCTGGGGGGGCTGAGCCTGGAGAAAAGGAGGCTCAGGGGACACCTTCTCGCTCTCTCCAACTCCCTGTGACAGGAAGGTGCAGCCAGGTGAGGGTTGGTCTTTGCTCCCAGGGAACAAGGGACAGGACAAGAGGAAACAGCCCCAAGTGTGCCGGGGGAGGTTTGGATTGGGTGTTACAGGAGAGCTGTGAGAGAAGGGTTTGTTTCTGATGGTCTCTGTCAGACAGTCTCAGTTCTGGAGTATGTGGTAGGTTTGGCAAATACCCAGCAGAGGTTTTGCTTTTGAAGAGAAAAGCTCAAAACCACAGTGTAGTCTTCAGGCTTGAATACCAGCAAGGGCCATGAGACACCTTCTTTGTGTAAGACAAGTAAATGGTATTGTCGGTGTGAACTGCTGCACAAAGAGAGTCTGCTTTGGCCACATCAGCCAGACTGCCATCAGTCACTAAAGGACTGCTCACCACAAGAGCCGTTTCCCTGCCAGGCATGCCCTCGTTGCAGAGAGCTGCTTTGCACACTGGAGGAGGGGACACTTTGATGTGGGTTTTGTCCGAGAAGGAGAAACCCTGTGAATTTTCACTTGCTTCAGCAAGCAAAATTGCTTTCCTCAACCATCCTGAAAATGTCCAGCACTGGAATAGATCCTGATAGACATTTTGTTGGTAAGGGAGTGTGCAAGGAGAACTGGTGTGATTTTTTGCAAGGCTGGAGCTGTGGGAGATGGCAGGCTATGGGGCTGTGTGGAGCATGCCCTCCATGTCTTCTACATTGAATTTGGGGAGGTGAAAGGTGAACAGGGCTATCTTTGGGCCCAGGAATGAGCCCTCTCACAGGAAGCCCGGCAGAAACATCAGCTTTCCGTTGGGATTTTTGTGCTGCTCTTGTGCTCTGTTTTCCTAAGACTTACCTCGGAGGATCTTCACTGTTCTCTTAAGGGTCCTCTTTTGGTGTGTACTGGTCGGTGTCCATAGCCAAACTGAGTTTGTAGGACTTTTCTTTTGTGGGCACAGGGAGGGCGCAGCAGGAACGCTGACAAGAGACAAATCTTTTTAAAGACTCGCCTGGAGTATTTCTGAACAGCAACCCAGAGATGTCTCCTGGGCTGTGTTCTAAGTCACTCTCTGGGAAGCTGTGTCCCCCCCAGGGCAGACAGTGGCCCAGGGGAGCAGCAGCCGAGTGCTCTGAGAGCGCGTGAGCCCATCAGTCTTTGCCTCTTGCCACACAGAGTTTGCAGGGGAAGTGTCAAGCCCTCTGCTCTTTCCTTCTGTGCAGGTCCTGCTGGAAAAGCAGAAGGAGAAGAATTCTTTATCAGAGACACTGCTCCAAACTCGGGGACAGCTAAGCCAAGCCTGCCAGCAGGTGCAGCAGCTCAGGCAGGAGGTGAAAGAGCAGCAAGAGAAGGGGCAGGTAAGTCTGAGCAGGCAGGGAACAGAGTGCAGGGCAGTGGCAAGGGCACAAAAGGCAGGTGCTGGGAGTCAGGAGGCAAGGGCTGCTTCAGGCCCTGGCAGCACAGAGCCTGGCAAGCTCCAGAGCTCAGGCCCGGGAAGCAAGGCTTACAATGGAAGCAGAGCTGGGTAGAGAAGCCAAAAGAAGTCGCTGAAGGAATGGGATTTTGAGAGAGCAAGTGGGAAAAGCTGAGCCTGAGGGCAGGTCGCAGGAAGTTGCTCTGCATTTTGTTGCCAGACCATCCAGGCAAAGCTGCAAGCTGAGCTGCAGAAAGCTCGGAGGGGAATCCAGGCAGCGCAGAAGAGGCACAAGGAAGAACTACGAGGCATCAAAGAGGAAATGAATCTCCTCCTTGAGCAGAGGGAGGCTCTACAAAAGCAGGTGAGTGAAAGAGCAGTGGCACCGCAGCATCCAGCAGGGGGTCTGTGCCCTTCTTGCTTTTCCATGGCAGAGCAGCAGCTGCTGGGGTGGTCCCTGGGGCTGCCTCGTGCTCTGGGCTCCTTGGCAGCTGCTCTGAAGGACCCTCGGTGCTCTGCTGAATCTCAGCTGCTGCCCTGGACAGCTGGGCTAGTCCTCTGGGCTGTTGGCCAGCAACCATCAGCACGGATTCCTGCTGGCCTCTTCTTGCTGGCCTTGGTGTGGGAGGTGCTTTTTCAGGTGCCCTTGGTGGGCCACGTAGAGATTGAAACAAGTTGTCCGTATGCATTGTGAATCTGGTGCTCTGAGGACAGGGAGAAATGGAAAGTTGGCCTTTGCCTTTTCTCACAGCCTCTGCTGTGGCTGACAGTGACAGGCTGTGGCTGTAGCCTCTGACTGCTTTGTTCTGTTTGACTGGAGGTGGGAGAGTTGACATCTCAGCTGGCAGCCTCCAGAGAGTCCCAGGCAACGATTGTTCAGAGAGCCCGGCAAGATGTGAGGGAGGCCCAGAAGCAGTCAAGGCAGAAGCTGTTGCAGGTTGAGCAGCTCCAGAAGATGCTGGAGGAGGCAGAACATCAGAACAAGGAGCTGCAAGTGCACCTGAAGAACTTGGAGATGGAAAGGAGTCAATGGGAAGAAGTGGCACGCCAAAATTCGGGACTTTGGGCTTCCTTGAACACCCTAGAGAAGGAAAAAGCCAGGTAAATGAAAGCCTGTGGGACTCTGCCTTGTGGGAATGGATTCCCTCTTTGCCATCTTTGCACCTGCCAGGGGCTCTGGCAGCATTTCCTACGTGGCAGAGTTCTGAACTCTCCGTGCAGACGCGTCTGGTTGTCTGGATGTTGTGTTTCATTTTCTTTTCTTTCAAGCCTTCAGTTAGAGTTTTTCTGAAGACAAAGGCTTTTGGAGTAGCTCTTTCCCTCTAGGGGTGTGTTCTGTTGTGAGGTGGGTGTGCTAACACTGCCCAAGCTGCAGTGTAAGGAGCTGGACACATCCAGCAGCTCCGCCTTGGGTCCTGTAACTTGAAGCCTTTGGGATCTGGACCAGCCTGGCATGCTGATGCCTTTGCTTGGCAGAACCATCTCAAGGCCCTGATTGCTGACCTAGGCCAGATTCCCCTCAAAGGCACCCAAGAACCAAGAATGTCTCTGTTGCATCGTTCCTCAGAAAATGCCCCCAGGTGCCTGGGGGGGCTCAAGCAGGGTCCCTGCCAGCCTCCAGAGTCACAGGCAATACTGACTGTGCAAAGAATGCAAGAGACAAGACCAAGGTTAGCGGGGCCCCTCCAGCTGACCAAGTCCTGCCAGTCTTCATTGCCACAGGATTCTTCTTTCGAGAAGAAGACAAAGAAAGGGCAGGGCCCTCTTGCTTGCCTGCAGGTTTCTGCATCTTCCATCAGATTGTGCTCCAAGGCTCTGTTGCCACTTCTGCTATCGGCCTTTGTTTCTCCAGCTGGAAGTAGGATGGGTGCTGGTAGATCTTAGGGAACTTCCCCGAGATCCTCTGGCTGTAGGGTGCTGCTCCTCCTACCTGGACATACAAGATGGGGCAAGGAAATGTCTCTTCCATGTTGACCAAACCTTTCCCCCTTGGAGCCTGCGTAGTCAGAAGAAAACTCTTCCTCTCCCCTAATCTCTTCATGGCAAGACTTTGTTAGGTCTATATTCACATTCCCATCTCAAGAAGAAGGTAGGACATGTAGGCAGGAACTCCTCATTCTTTCATGAATAAAAGCAGAGTGGGCACATGCTGGGCTGTGACTGCAGGGGGAACAAACAAACAGCCACGTTGTTTAGACAAACCTCATCAGACAGAGCAGTTTTCCCCGAGGTGGTGCGAGTCCTAAGAGTTCCTAAAATGTGATACCGTGTAGTAATGAGTTGCATGCTTCCCTTTTAGGCTGCTTCTGTCTCTGGAGGAAAAGAACCTGTGCCTCAGAACACTGGAAGAAAAGAACCAGGCACTGAACAATCAGGTGTCTCAATTTCGTTCTGCTCTTCGCGAGGCCGAGCAGCTCTGTGCAAACCGCACAGGACAAGTGCTGAAGCTCAACGCCCAGGTAATCTGTGCCCTGGCGTCCTCTTCTCCAGGGACACACATCATCACCTTTGGCTTGGAGGCCCCAACTGCTTTCCCCTCCCAGCAGCATCCACTGCTGCCGTGTTCTGCCCCGGGGTGCTGCTGCACCCACAGGCCAAGGCTGGATCTGGTGTCTGCTGCCAATGTTTTCCTCCGTTCTCTCCCGGGTCCCAGCAGGAAATGTGGGAGGAGAAGCAGCAGCAGACTCCTTTGGAGCTTCTCCATCCCTCTGTTAGCAGTGTTGTCCCAGATGGAGTTGGTGCCTGTGCTGGGCACCGAGCAATGTGGGCACACAGACGTGGCTATGGCAGGCTGGGGAGGGCACTTCCAGCGCAGCCAGTTCAGCCGGTGTTCAGAGCTGCAGCCTCAAGGATGCCCATTGGCTCCCTTTCCCTATTTTCAGGACACTTGTTTCCATTGGAATCCTTGGCTCTGTGCCTTCTGTTTTGGGCATGTTTTTTTGCCTGAAGTCATTTCTCCTTTGTTACTTGCTCTACTGCCTGCTCTGCTGCCTCAGGAGCAGCCCTGTCCCTGAGGCTCTGTGCATCCATCTTCCAGATGCGGGCCCTGCAGAAGGCAGTGCTGGAGATGGAGGCTACCCAGGCAACTCGAGAGAAGCAGCTGCTGCAGGAGCTGGAGGAGTCCCGAGCAGGAGAACGGAGCTTGAGGGACTCTGTGCAGGTGCTGGAGGCTGAGGTGTCTGAGCTGCGTAGGAAGCTCCAGAGCTCTGAGAACAGAGCAGAGGCCTTGGCCACAAAGTGTCAGCAGGCCAGTGGTGCTCACCAGGAAACTCAATCCCAGCTGGACAAACTGCTCCTGGTTCTCCACCACGTGATCAGGGATAGCAGAGACTTGGTCACCTGGAGCTCAGGCAAGTGTGGGAGGCTGGGAGAGCAGGTGGAGCGAGGGGGTGGTTCCTGGTCATCCTGGTATGACACACTCACCCTGTCAGTTCAGGCTGACTCAGGCCTTGGGAAGTCTTGTCTCCCTGCAGAGACACAAGTCCATGTTTGTTTGTAGAGAAGTGATTAGAGTCAGAAGGGAGAAGGGCCCAAGTCCTGTCAAGCCACAGGGCCCATGCAGTTGTCTTTGGGGCAGTGCTGACATTAGTGGTCATCAAAATAACGTCAGCCTGTGACACACATCCTGCTGCAAGGCGAGCTCTAGGACAATGACAAAGGCACCTCCTCCTAGGTAGAAAGAGGCCTTGTTTGTTGGAGACTGTTGGATTAAATCTTGAAACAGAATGTCTTCTCTTTTCAGAAAAGGGTCATGTCTTGGGCCTAAGTGCTTCTCAGGATGGGGATGTCCCCGCAGAGCTCACAGTGGACAGAGTGTCAGCAGCTCTGCAAGACCTGCAGCAGCACCTGGAGCATTCCCAGAAAGATCTGGTAATATGCACCCAGAAATCCTGTCCTGCTGCTGGGCTGCTGGACAAGCAGAGTGCCAAGGCCAGGATGGGTGGAAGTTCTTGTAGGGGGGTTGTCTCACTAGCATGGGGAGGAAGGAGGATCACGATCACATCTACCAGTACGGTCCAGCTGCCCTCTCCCACCTGGGCTATTTCTGCTTTAGTGTTTGTAGCCCTTTGTCTCCTGCCAGCAGTGGCACTGACAGGTGATTCTGTTCCTCTTGCCTCTTCCAGAATGATGCAAGGAAGAAGATACAGGCCTTGGAGCTGGAGCTGGGCATGGGGCAGGCTGAGAGGGACAATCTCAGAGCCAGCAATCAGGAGCTGCTGAAACAGTTGGAAGAAATTCAAGCAGGTACAGCTTCACCTCTCCCACCCGCTGCCCCATCCTGTCCCAGCAGGGATCTCTGATGCCACACAGAGGAAAAGGGCAGTGCCCAGAGATGGCAGAGGGGAAGAACAACCAGCAGGAGATTTCTCCATCCAGTGCCAGTGAAAGCTTTTTCTCGAGGAAGATGCCGTGGCTGGCAGTGCCATCTGGCTGTGCTATGGCTGATCCCGTGCACAGGTGGTGCCTTTCAGGTGCTGTGTCTGTGCTGAGGAGCTGTAGCTGGATGCCTCAGCTCGATTCCCCCCAACTCCAGGCCCTGCCAGAGCCCCCAGGCTATTGGCCTCTCTGGAGCAGGGCTGCACAGGCATCCCCGCTCCTTTGTCTCTCTTGGACTGCTCACTCTGCACAAGCCCAAGAGTAAAGACACTTTCCTATTCCTCTGAACCTTGCCCCTTGGAGTCCTGCTTTTTTCTCCTTCATTTCTGTCAGCTTTGGAAGCCCTTGCGGCCTTAGGGGCTGGCAAACACAGGCAGGCCAAGAAGACAGTGCTGTTGTCCCTGCAGGATGCACATCAGTTTGCCTTTGCTTTGCTGTTCTCATTCTCCTTCTCCTTCCTGCTGCAGCGATGTGGAGGGCAGAACACCAGAAGACCTCTCGAGAAACTGCCCTGGAGAAAGAGGCCATTGCCCTGAAGGAAGAGGGTGTGACTCTTTGTCAGGAGGTGGCATCTCTGCAGAGGAAACTGGAGAGCCTGGAGAAGGAAAGGAAGGATGTGCTGGTGAGAACGGCAGATGCCATGAAGGGCCATTTCCTAGCTATGTTTGGCCCTTGTGTTAATAGTTCTAAGGAGCACCTCTTTCCAGCTGAGCTTTTCAAACTGCATTCTTCTGAATAAGGAGGAAAAGATGTCGTAGTCATGTCAAAGCCAGTTAGTGCTGAGGCTGCTGGTTTTCCTCCATGCTGGAGTTTTGTGCCCTGTAGTTCTCAATGTCCACACTGTCTCTATGGACATTGCATGGTCTGGGCAATTCCTCGTGTCCAAACCCACGTCCAGATTTCAAATACCTGGACCTGGAACGAGAGGTGAGAAGGCCAAGTTTGCTGTTAATAGAAAGGTGTTTGGCCTTGGCCATCAGAGAGCAGCCAGTGGGGAGAAAAGAGAGAAAAGCAAAGTGCTGATGCAGATAAGGACGTGTGCCTGCAAGGGGAGAACTCGTCCTGAGTGGCAGCAGAGAATGACAGACTGATGTGGCCATTGCTGCTCCAAGAGAGGGCAGTGGGGCTCTCGGGGATGGTGCCATGGAAACTCTACACAGGAGAGCTCAAAAACCACTCCTGTCACCCCAGCTGCAGGGAATGAAATGTTGGGGGTGTTTGCTCTTCCCTTTCTCCCTGCTGGAGAGCACATCCTCATGGCACCGCCTAAATCCTGCTTAGCGTGGACTTGGAATCCTGGCTGCAGTTCTGGCAGCTGCTCCCCAAAGGAACACTCGAGTGGAGCTGCAAGAGGTCGGGGAAGGGCAGAAAGGGAGCTGGGATGGGCTGAGTGAGCTGGGAAAGACTCAGCGTCAAGGGCGGTCCCAGCAAAGGTCTGAGGCATCCCGAGAGGCAGAGAGAGAGGGGCAGCCTTTGCCTGCCTGTGGCAGGAGTCCTGATCTGGTATGAAAAGCAAACTGAGAGAGGGAATGAGTGACCTCCCTGTTTTGGCAGCGTGAACGGGAATTGTACGAGGAGCAGATGAGAGATCTGAAAAAGAAGAATGAAATGAAAACACCGGAGATGCGAAGTGTCAAGGAAAACACCCAACAACTGGAAGTGGAGAGGGAAGCCAAGCAGGAACAGTTGGAGCATGGGGCTGCTGCTTTGAAGGAATGGCAAGAGACCGCTCAAGTCCTGAGTGTTGCACTGACCAAGAGTGAAATTTCCAAAGGGGCTCTGAAGAAAGACCTGGACATCTTGAAGGAAAGGCTTTGTCTCCAGGTAGGCACTGGCACTGATCTTCAGTCCACTGCAACGTCTCTCAAAGATTCCAATGAAGTTTCCCATGAAGAGGTGGGATTCTAAATCCCTGTCAGTCTAGGCCTGCTTGGGCAAAGCAGCCCGGGCTGCAGCAGGCAGCCTTGTGTGTCTGCCTGGCTCCAGCCAGAGACCATTGGCTGCCAGATTGTTTGCTGGCATGCCTGGAATGACTGAGGCAGCTCTGGAGCTGCTGTTCAAATCAGCTCCAGGCCAAAAGCTGGGCATGGGGAATTGCTTCTCCTGTGCCCAGGCAAGGGCAGGCAACACGTGTGGGTTGGATTTGGTGTGGAAAGGAATGGAGCAGGTGAGCAGAGTGATGGACTGAAGTGAGCAGAGTTCTGTAGCGAGGGCTGAAGAGCAGCTGCACTGCTGGAGCTTCGAGGATGCTTCCCGAGATGGAGATTTCTGAGGGACAGCTCTTGTGGTGTTTGAAATAAGGGAATCATCTCCTCTCTGAATACCCAGCAGGCTGTTGGAGCAGAGGGCAAGCGGCTGTCTGAGCACTCCAGGAGGGGTGTGGAATGTGTGCGGGACCAGGTTGCAGCAGCAGCAAAAGACAAGCCAGAGAAGCGTGAGCTCAGGAGAACTTTTGAGGTAAAGTGGGCTTTCACTGCCTCTGCAGAGCCTCAGGCTCCTCTGGATCATGACTCGTGTGCCCAGGCAGTGCTTTGGAGTCCTCTGCTTGTTTCCTTGCCTCTCCCTGTCCCTGCTGTGGGCACACCACTTTGTTTGTTCTCTCTGTTGTGGCAGCCCATGGCTTTCACAAAGGCACCTTCACTCCGCTGCCTCCCTCCCTGGCCCCGTGTCCCCGGACACACACTGGCCTCTCCTGCACAGCCCCCAGCGAGAGCTCTTTGCCCCCAGTGCTGTCTGGTGCAATTGAGGGTCTGTGAGCAGAGATCTCCTTGCCTTGATGTCCAGAGGTCCTTTTGCCCCATGTTTGCTGACAGGTTTCTGTGACCCTTTCTCCCATCCAACCTGCAGGTGGAACCTGAAGGGAGGAGTGTCCAGAGAATCTTTGGGAATGTTTACCTCTCGGATACCATTAGAGTGGATGCTCCCCCGTCTTCCCAGCACAGCAGGTCGACTTCTGGACAGGTGAGAACATCATCTTCCTTGGTGGGAGGAACACAACCCTTGGCAAGGCACATGTCCCTCAGAAAGCAGAGTAGCAGCTGTGAGCTGAGCTGTTTTCCCCAAGCCAGGCAAGCCCTGAGCGCTGCTCCCAGGGCTGGCAGCTCCTCTGCTCCAGAGCAGACAGAGGGCACCGTGCTGGAGCTGCTGTGGCTGCACCCGCTGCAGAGCCAGCAGGAGGTGGGAGCAGCTGGCTCTCTGCTGCCAGCCAGCCCAGCAGCCACAAGCCCGTGGTGTCAGGAAAGAAGAGTTGGAGGAGTTTCGTGGCCTCAGCAGTGCTTGAAGGCTCATTCTCCCCGTGGGCTTCGTTGCCCACATTGTGCTCTGCTCCCATGTGGAATGCTCTGAAGTTTGGGAGAAGGAGAGTTTGCTCCCTGTCCCTGGGCTGGCTGTGCAGGAGCTTGCTGTTCAGATCAGCTCCAGGCCAAAAGCCGGGCATGGGGATCTGCTTCTCCCTTGCCCAGGCAAGGGGAGGCAACACGTGGGGGTGAGCAGTGATGGACTGAAGTGAGCAGAGTTCTGTAGCGAGGGCTGAACAGCAGCTGCACTGCTGGTGCTTAGAGTCAAGTGTATTGGCAGTTGTGGAAGATGCAGTATTTTTGGGTGACAACACAGAATTTGGGGCAGGGATGTTTGTTGGGAAGGAGCAATCTGGTGCCAGGCAAGCCAGCAGGGCCTGACACAGCACTTCCAAGGTAACAGTGCCAGAGGCTTTTGGCAGCCCAGGGTATCGGAGCTGCAGAGGGCAGATGCTGTGAAACTTTGAGCCCAGAGCACGGGAGCTCCCTGTCCTCTGGCTGCCTGCGAGGTGGCACTGGCTGGCTCTGCACAGGGCTCCTGAGGAAGGGCTCGAGCTGTACCTTGTCCTGCTTCCAGGTTTCCCAGGAGCAAGAGTCATTGAGCAGGGCTCTGGAGCAGCTGCACCAGGAGCCCTCTGGCCAAGGGCACGCACTGGCCCAGGTGTGCAGAGAGAAGGAGCTGCTGGGCCGGGAGAAGGCTGCCCTTGAGGGCCGACTGGCAGCCATGGAGCGTCACCAACAAGACCTTTCCAAGCAGCTGGCAGAGACCAGGTAAAGGCAGGGAGGAGACCCTTTCCGGATGCTTTTACCTTGCATGGACAGAAAATGGAAGTCTCAAGAAAAAGAAATATGCCACAATGTGAAGGTTATTTTTCTGACATCTAAAGCCAGCAAAGCTGTTGTGAGCCTTGGGCTCCTGTTTGTGCCGCCAAGCACACTCGTGTGGGAAGTCAAAAGCAAGCCACCCGGCCCTGAATTGAGTAGTACTTAAACCATGCAGCTGTTGAGTGAAACCTCAAGTTTCTCTTGGGTTTAGTTCCTTGTGCTGGGCATTGAACATCCCTCTTTCCTTCCTAAGTAGCTTGACACAATCCTGATCTTCAGAACTGAAGCTTCATCTTCAGAACTCCAGGCTCTGACCTTGGGATGTTGGCAGTAGCATGCTGCCATTCAGGGGGAAGCCAGAGGCTCCTGCTGAAAATGCTGAGGGCCTTCTGCTTCCAAGCACACTCTTGAGAAGTGTGAGGCAGGACCTAGAGCTGCTTAGAGAGCAGCAGGGAAACCTCTTTGGAATTGTTGACAGCCCCTGGGGATTCTTGCTGTGTTGATGGGCACCCACCTGTCAAACCTGCCAAGGTCCTTTTGGATGGTCCCTCTCACTCTCCAAAGAAGGACAAGACTTGGGCTACTGCCTGCTTAGCTGGCAACACTAAAAGAAAGGTGGCAAGTCTATTCCTTGACCGTGCAGGAGCTTAAACTGCAGTCTCTGCATTCAGGTAGTTGTTGTTCAGACAACATGGTGTTCTGAATTTTTACAAGTGCTGCCATGACCATGAGATTTTACTGTATCATGCAAAGTAGTTCTGAAGTCTCTTAAATACAGAGTGTCTGGAAAATTATGTACCTTTATGTCCATGATGAAGAGAGTTAACAAGTCAGGAGTGAGCCAGGACGAGAGTCTGTTCTGTCCCCCTGCAGAGCAGCTTGGAAGTGCTGATGAGAGAAGGGCTGTGAGCAGAGGCTGGGCTTTTGCTCCTCGGCCCAGCCTGTGTGGGCACAGCTAGCCAGGGTCATAGGTCAGGAAGAGCAGCTGAAGGTTCGGCTGTTGAGGTCACGTTGGGCTGGGCTGTCTGTGCTGTGCCAGGCCATAAGGAAGGCCTGGGCACTCCCTCAGAGGGCCCTGCTTTGCTACTGAAATGGCACAAATGGGCCTTCTCTGTACAAGTTTCCATGCGACCCGTTTTGCATTCTCAGGCCTGGGCATCTTGAGCCACGTTGTCCTGGAATAACTGCCCGGGAGTGTCAGGAGCGAGCAGCTCATGTCTCTCCGTATTTGCAACCTGTAGGTCAGCGAAGGAGAGCCTGGAATCCAGCCTGTTTGCTGCTCAGCAGCAGATATCCCAGCTGGAGATCACCAGCAACCATCTGGAGGCTCAAGTGCTCACAGTCACACAGGCCAAGGAGGCGCTACAAGGTGAGAACCTCGTGTGCTTTGTTTGTGGTGCCGCCCCACCTAGAGAAGCTGCTGTAAAGCCTCCTCTGTCTGCAGGGCTTCTGAGGAGCGGTGGCGCTGGAGGCAGGGCCCTCCTACGCTGACACTGAAAGGGCCTGAGTCAGTAAAGGCAGTAAAGACTCTGAATCTTGCTGTTGGTCGTGTTTGCAGGAGAAGTGAAGTGCCTCCAACGTGAGCTGGAAGCAGAGAGAGCTCTCAGGAAGCAGGAGCAGGAAGACACAGCACAACAGCTCTTGCAGGTAGAGCAGCAGTGTCACAAAAGCCTCAGGCTTCAGGGAACTGCTCAGCAGGTGGAAATAAACAAGCTCCTGCAAGACCTGGTAGGTGACAATACGCTTCTGAATTGTCCAAGCTGGCCCTGGGGGCTGGTTTAGCACCAGCAGAGCCTGAGGGTGTGAAAGGGCAGCAGTCCTCTGCCAGAGGCCTCCCGCTGCTGGGCCGGGCAGGAGAGGCGGCGGCTCGGACTTGGAGGCGCGTGAAGACCCACAGGATGGTGCTGGGCCAGTAAATGCAGCCACGGCTTCCGTGAGGGCGTAAGGCGAGTTCCAGAGCAGCTTGGGCAGTGCCCACCCAAAGCGTGGCGGCCCAGGGCAGGATCTTCCCCGAGTCCCACCTGCCACGGAGCAGATGCCAGCGTGGAGCAGATGCCAACAGTGCTGCTGGCTGCAGGCGTGGGAACTCGGTTCCTGTCTTGCTGTGCTCCCACGGTGGACAGAGGGATTAGCTTTGGGCTGGAAGCAAATGGAACAGGCCCCGGTCCTTCAGTCCTTGTGACTGGGGCATCAGGGTGCCAGAAGGTGACACCTCCTTTTCTGAATGGTTGGACTCAATGCTTGTGCAGGTCTTTCCCAACAGAAATGATTCCATGGTTCTGGGATCCTTGCACCTGCTGAGCCTCCTTTTAAATTCCCTGACAGGACACGGTTTCTGGAGAGCAGAGAACCAGTGCTGTTGTCTTTTCAGGTTGGGGTTTGTGGGAGGGATGAAGCTTCACGTTTTTCAGCGAGGAGCTTGCCTGGGGACTTCAACTTGAAGATTTTTCCAAACCTCCTCAGGCAATTGAGCGGGAAAGGTACCATGCAGACATACAGGAGATGCTGCAGCAATGGGGAAAAGAGAAGGCAGAGAGAGAGCAGGAGCACCAGAAGGTGCTGTTTGAGATGAGGCAGAAAGTTGCCACCCTGCAGGCTCAAAGACAAGAGGAACAAACTAGATTTGAAAATGCCAAGCGAGAGGTAATGATTGTGCAAGGAGAACTGGTGTGATTTTTTGCAAGGCTGGAGCTGTGGGAGATGGCAGGCTATGGGGCTGTGTGGAGCATGCCCTCCATGTCTTCTACATTGAATTTGGGGAGGTGAAAGGTGAACAGGGCTATCTTTGGGCCCAGGAATGAGCCCTCTCACAGGAAGCCCGGCAGAAACATCAGCTTTCCGTTGGGATTTTTGTGCTGCTCTTGTGCTCTGTTTTCCTAAGACTTACCTCGGAGGATCTTCACTGTTCTCTTAAGGGTCCTCTTTTGGTGTGTACTGGTCGGTGTCCATAGCCAAACTGAGTTTGTAGGACTTTTCTTTTGTGGGCACAGGGAGGGCGCAGCGGGAACGCTGACAAGAGACAAATCTTTTTAAAGACTCGCCTGGAGTATTTCTGAACAGCAACCCAGAGATGTCTCCTGGGCTGTGTTCTAAGTCACTTCCTGGGAAGCTGTGTCCCCCCCAGGGCAGACAGTGGCCCAGGGGAGCAGCAGCCGAGTGCTCTGAGAGCGCGTGAGCCCATCAGTCTTTGCCTCTTGCCACACAGAGTTTGCAGGGGAAGTGTCAAGCCCTCTGCTCTTTCCTTCTGTGCAGGTCCTGCTGGAAAAGCAGAAGGAGAAGAATTCTTTATCAGAGACACTGCTCCAAACTCGGGGACAGCTAAGCCAAGCCTGCCAGCAGGTGCAGCAGCTCAGGCAGGAGGTGAAAGAGCAGCAAGAGAAGGGGCAGGTAAGTCTGAGCAGGCAGGGAACAGAGTGCAGGGCAGTGGCAAGGGCACAAAAGGCAGGTGCTGGGAGTCAGGAGGCAAGGGCTGCTTCAGGCCCTGGCAGCACAGAGCCTGGCAAGCTCCAGAGCTCAGGCCCGGGAAGCAAGGCTTACAATGGAAGCAGAGCTGGGTAGAGAAGCCAAAAGAAGTCGCTGAAGGAATGGGATTTTGAGAGAGCAAGTGGGAAAAGCTGAGCCTGAGGGCAGGTCGCAGGAAGTTGCTCTGCATTTTGTTGCCAGACCATCCAGGCAAAGCTGCAAGCTGAGCTGCAGAAAGCTCGGAGGGGAATCCAGGCAGCGCAGAAGAGGCACAAGGAAGAACTACGAGGCATCAAAGAGGAAATGAATCTCCTCCTTGAGCAGAGGGAGGCTCTACAAAAGCAGGTGAGTGAAACAGCAGAGGCACCGCAGCATCCAGCAGGGGGTCTGTGCCCTTCTTGCTTTTCCATGGCAGAGCAGCAGCTGCTGGGGTGGTCCCTGGGGCTGCCTCGTGCTCTGGGCTCCTTGGCAGCTGCTCTGAAGGACCCTCGGTGCTCTGCTGAATCTCAGCTGCTGCCCTGGACAGCTGGGCTAGTCCTCTGGGCTGTTGGCCAGCAACCATCAGCACGGATTCCTGCTGGCCTCTTCTTGCTGGCCTTGGTGTGGGAGGTGCTTTTTCAGGTGCCCTTGGTGGGCCACGTAGAGATTGAAACAAGTTGTCCGTATGCATTGTGAATCTGGTGCTCTGAGGACAGGGAGAAATGGAAAGTTGGCCTTTGCCTTTTCTCACAGCCTCTGCTGTGGCTGACAGTGACAGGCTGTGGCTGTAGCCTCTGACTGCTTTGTTCTGTTTGACTGGAGGTGGGAGAGTTGACATCTCAGCTGGCAGCCTCCAGAGAGTCCCAGGCAACGATTGTTCAGAGAGCCCGGCAAGATGTGAGGGAGGCCCAGAAGCAGTCAAGGCAGAAGCTGTTGCAGGTTGAGCAGCTCCAGAAGATGCTGGAGGAGGCAGAACATCAGAACAAGGAGCTGCAAGTGCACCTGAAGAACTTGGAGATGGAAAGGAGTCAATGGGAAGAAGTGGCACGCCAAAATTCGGGACTTTGGGCTTCCTTGAACACCCTAGAGAAGGAAAAAGCCAGGTAAATGAAAGCCTGTGGGACTCTGCCTTGTGGGAATGGATTCCCTCTTTGCCATCTTTGCACCTGCCAGGGGCTCTGGCAGCATTTCCTACGTGGCAGAGTTCTGAACTCTCCGTGCAGACGCGTCTCGTTATCTGGATGTTGTGTTTCATTTTCTTTTCTTTCAAGCCTTCAGTTAGAGTTTTTCTGAAGACAAAGGCTTTTGGAGTAGCTCTTTCCCTCTAGGGGTGTGTTCTGTTGTGAGGTGGGTGTGCTAACACTGCCCAAGCTGCAGTGTAAGGAGCTGGACACATCCAGCAGCTCCGCCTTGGGTCCTGTAACTTGAAGCCTTTGGGATCTGGAGCAGCCTGGCATCCTGATGCCTTTGCTTGGCAGAACCATCTCAAGGCCCTGATTGCTGACCTAGGCCAGATTCCCCTCAAAGGCACCCAAGAACCAAGAATGTCTCTGTTGCATCGTTCCTCAGAAAATGCCCCCAGGTGCCTGGGGGGGCTCAAGCAGGGTCCCTGCCAGCCTCCAGAGTCACAGGCAATACTGACTGTGCAAAGAATGCAAGAGACAAGACCAAGGTTAGCGGGGCCCCTCCAGCTGACCAAGTCCTGCCGGTCTTCAGTGCCACAGGATTCTTCTTTCGAGAAGAAGACAAAGAAAGGGCAGGGCCCTCTTGCTTGCCTGCAGGTTTCTGCATCTTCCATCAGGTTGTGCTCCAAGGCTCTGTTGCCACTTCTGCTATCGGCCTTTGTTTCTCCAGCTGGAAGTAGGATGGGTGCTGGTAAATCTTAGGGAACTTCCCCGAGATCCTCTGGCTGTAGGGTGCTGCTCCTCCTACCTGGACATACAAGATGGGGCAAGGAAATGTCTCTTCCATGTTGACCAAACCTTTCCCCCTTGGAGCCTGGGTAGTCAGAAGAAAACTCTTCCTCTCCCCTAATCTCTTCATGGCAAGACTTTGTTAGGTCTATATTCACATTCCCATCTCAAGAAGAAGGTAGGACATGTAGGCAGGAACTCCCCATTCTTTCATGAATAAAAGCAGAGTGGGCACATGCTGGGCTGTGACTGCAGGGGGAACAAACAAACAGCCACGTTGTTTAGACAAACCTCATCAGACAGAGCAGTTTTCCCCGAGGTGGTGCGAGTCCTAAGAGTTCCTAAAATGTGATACCGTGTAGTAATGAGTTGCATGCTTCCCTTTTAGGCTGCTTCTGTCTCTGGAGGAAAAGAACCTGTGCCTCAGAACACTGGAAGAAAAGAACCAGGCACTGAACAATCAGGTGTCTCAATTTCGTTCTGCTCTTCGCGAGGCCGAGCAGCTCTGTGCAAACCGCACAGGACAAGTGCTGAAGCTCAACACCCAGGTAATCTGTGCCCTGGCGTCCTCTTCTCCAGGGACACACATCATCACCTTTGGCTTGGAGGCCCCAACTGCTTTCTCCTCCCAGCAGCATCCACTGCTGCCGTGTTCTGCCCTGGGGTGCTGCTGCACCCACAGGCCAAGGCTGGATCTGGTGTCTGCTGCCGATGTTTTCCTCCGTTCTCTCCCGGGTCCCAGCAGGAAATGTGGGAGGAGAAGCAGCAGCAGACTCCTTTGGAGCTTCTCCATCCCTCTGTTAGCAGTGTTGTCCCAGATGGAGTTGGTGCCTGTGCTGGGCACCGAGCAATGTGGGCACACAGACGTGGCTATGGCAGGCTGGGGAGGGCACTTCCAGCGCAGCCAGTTCAGCCGGTGTTCAGAGCTGCAGCCTCAAGGATGCCCATTGGCTCCCTTTCCCTATTTTCAGGACACTTGTTTCCATTGGAATCCTTGGCTCTGTGCCTTCTGTTTTGGGCATGTTTTTTTGCCTGAAATCATTTCTCCTTTGTTGCTTGCTCTACTGCCTGCTCTGCTGCCTCAGGAGCAGCCCTGTCCCTGAGGCTCTGTGCATCCATCTTCCAGATGCCGGCCGAGCTGGAAGCAGTGATCGAGAAGGCGGCTCCCCAGCCTACTCAGGAGAAGCAGGAGCTGGAAACTGAGGGGTCTGAGCTGCATGTGAGGCTCCAGAGCTCTGAGGAAAGAGCAGAGGCCATGGCCACGCAGTGTAAGACTTTGGAGCTGGAGCTGAGGGAGGTGCAGGCTCAGATAGACCATCTGAAGGCTCGCAACCAGGAGCTGCAGCAGGAGTTGGAGGAAAGTGAGCAAGGTAGAGCTTCTCCTCTCGCACCCACTGCCCCATCCTGTCTTGCCAGCAGGGCTCTCTGATCCCATGCAGAGGAAAAGTGCCCAGAGATGGCAGAGGGGAAGAACAACCAGCAGGAGATTTCTCCATCCAGTGCCAGTGAAAGCTTTTTCTCGAGAAAGATGCTGTGGCTGGCAGTGCCATCTGGCTGTGCTATGGCTGATCCCGTGCACAGGTGGTGCCTTTCAGGTGCTGTGTCTGTGCTGAGGAGCTGTAGCTGGATGCCTCAGCTCGATTCCCCCCAACTCCAGGCCCTGCCAGAGCCCCCAGGCTATTGGCCTCTCTGGAGCAGGGCTGCACAGGCATCCCCGCTCCTTTGTCTCTCTTGGACTGCTCACTCTGCACAAGCCCAAGAGTAAAGACACTTTCCTATTCCTCTGAACCTTGCCCCTTGGATTCCTGCTTTTTTCTCTGCCTTGAAGTTTCCTTCATTTCTGTCAGCTTTGGAAGCCCTTGTGGCCTTAGGGGCTGGCAAACACAGGCAGGCCAAGAAGACAGTGCTGTTGTCCCTGCAGGATGCACATCAGTTTGCCTTTGCTTTGCTGTTCTCATTCTCCTTCTCCTTCCTGCCGCAGCGATGTGGAGGGCAGAACACCAGAAGACCTCTCGAGAAACTGCCCTGGAGAAAGAGGCCATTGCCCTGAAGGAAGAGGGTGTGACTCTTTGTCAGGAGGTGGCATCTCTGCAGAGGAAACTGGAGAGCCTGGAGAAGGAAAGGAAGGATGTGCTGGTGAGAACGGCAGATGCCATGAAGGGCCATTTCCTAGCTATGTTTGGCCCTTGTGTTAATAGTTCTAAGGAGCACCTCTTTCCAGCTGAGCTTTTCAAACTGCATTCTTCTGAATAAGGAGGAAAAGATGTCGTAGTCATGTCAAAGCCAGTTAGTGCTGAGGCTGCTGGTTTTCCTCCATGCTGGAGTTTTGTGCCCTGTAGTTCTCAATGTCCACACTGTCTCTATGGACATTGCATGGTCTGGGCAATTCCTCGTGTCCAAACCCACGTCCAGATTTCAAATACCTGGACCTGGAACGAGGGGTGAGAAGGCCAAGTTTGCTGTTAATAGAAAGGTGTTTGGCCTTGGCCATCAGAGAGCAGCCAGTGGGGAGAAAAGAGAGAAAAGCAAAGTGCTGATGCAGATAAGGACGTGTGCCTGCAAGGGGAGAACTCGTCCTGAGTGGCAGCAGAGAATGACAGACTGATGTGGCCATTGCTGCTCCAAGAGAGGGCAGTGGGGCTCTCGGGGATGGTGCCATGGAAACTCTACACAGGAGAGCTCAAAAACCACTCCTGTCACCCCAGCTGCAGGGAATGAAATGTTGGGGGTGTTTGCTCTTCCCTTTCTCCCTGCTGGAGAGCACATCCTCATGGCACTGCCTAAATCCTGCTTAGCATGGACTTGGAATCCTGGCTGCAGTTCTGGCAGCTGCTCCCCAAAGGAACACTCGAGTGGAGCTGCAAGAGGTCGGGGAAGGGCAGAAAGGGAGCTGGGATGGGCTGAGTGAGCTGGGAAAGACTCAGCGTCAAGGGCGGTCCCAGCAAAGGTCTGAGGCATCCCGAGAGGCAGAGAGAGAGGGGCAGCCTTTGCCTGCCTGTGGCAGGAGTCCCGATCTGGTATGAAAAGCAAACCGAGAGAGGGAATGAGTGACCTCCCTGTTTTGGCAGCGTGAACGGGAATTGTACGAGGAGCAGATGAGGGATCTGAAAAAGAAGAATGAAATGAAAACACTTGAAATTTCAAGAAAGGAAACAACGCAACAATTGGACGCTGAAAATGAAAGAAAACAGGAGGAGTTGGAGCATGGGGCTGCTGCTTTGAAGGAAGGCAGAGGAAATGCTCAAGTCCTGTGTGCTCCACTGGCCAAGTGTAAAATTGCCAAAGAGGCTCTGAAGAAACACTCAGCCTTTCTGCAGGGAAAGAGTCATCCCCAGGTAGGCACTGGCACTGATCTTCAGTCCACTGCAACGTCTCTCAAAGATTCCAATGAAGTTTCCCATGAAGAGGTGGGATTCTAAATCCCTGTCAGTCTAGGCCTGCTTGGGCAAAGCAGCCCGGGCTGCAGCAGGCAGCCTTGTGTGTCTGCCTGGCTCCAGCCAGAGACCATTGGCTGCCAGATTGTTTGCTGGCACGCCTGGAACGACTGAGGCAGCTCTGGAGCTGCTGTTCAAATCAGCTCCAGGCCAAAAGCTGGGCATGGGGAATTGCTTCTCCTGTGCCCAGGCAAGGGCAGGCAACACGTGTGGGTTGGATTTGGTGTGGAAAGGAATGGAGCAGGTGAGCAGAGTGACGGACTGAAGTGAGCAGAGTTCTGTAGCGAGGGCTGAAGAGCAGCTGCACTGCTGGAGCTTCGAGGATGCTTCCCGAGATGGAGATTTCTGAGGGACAGCTCTTGTGGTGTTTGAAATAAGGGAATCATCTCCTCTCTGAACACCCAGCAGGCTGTTGTAGCAGAAGGCAAGCGGCTGTCTGAGCACTCCAGGAGGGGTGTGGAATGTGTGCGGGACCAGGTTGCAGCAGCAGCAGCAGACAAGCCAGAGAAGCGTGAGCTCAGGAGAACTTTTGAGGTAAAGTGGGCTTTCACTGCCTCTGCAGAGCCTCAGGCTCCTCTGGATCATGACTCGTGTGCCCAGGCAGTGCTTTGGAGTCCTCTGCTTGTTTCCTTGCCTCTCCCTGTCCCTGCTGTGGGCACACCCCTTTGTTTGTTCTCTCTGTTGTGGCAGCCCATGGCTTTCACAAAGGCACCTTCACTCCGCTGCCTCCCTCCCTGGCCCCGTGTCCCCGGACACACACTGGCCTCTCCTGCACAGCCCCCAGCGAGAGCTCTTTGCCCCCAGTGCTGTCTGGTGCAATTGAGGGTCTGTGAGCAGAGATCTCCTTGCCTTGATGTCCAGAGGTCCTTTTGCCCCATGTTTGCTGACAGGTTTCTGTGACCCTTTCTCCCATCCAACCTGCAGGATGAACATGAAGGGAGGAGAATCAGAACTTTTTGGAGAGTGTTCCCCCCAGACTACTTTACATTGCCTGTCTCCCAGTCTGACCAGAAAAATGCATCAACCTCTGAAAGACAAGAGTCCTCCAGTAGCTCAGGGGAGCTGCAGCCCCCGTGCTGAGGCACAGCCTGTGGAGAAAGGGGTCAGTGGCCAGAATGCGTGCTTTGGGAATCAGAGCTGGGTTCCTAAATCCTGTCGGAACTCTCTCTCCCAGACCTGTGGTGGCTGAGGGTTGTATGAGGGAAGGGTTTGCCAGCCATGAACTGGACTTGTTGATCATCTGAGCTCCGTTCAGGGGCAGTGTGGGAGCCTGTTCCTTTCCCCTTCCCCAAGGGCAGAGTGTTGGTGAGGGCTGGAGTTGGAGGCTGTGTCTGCCCCCACAGCCGGTACCGTGGGGCTGCGGATGCTCCTGCCCACGTGGGCTTGTCTGAGCTGGGCTTTCTGCCTCTTTCAGGTGTCCTTGCTGCAGTCACAGCTGGCCCGAGACCGGCAGGAACCCCTGGAGAGCTGTGCAGGGAGCAGGCAGGAGATGCTCTCGTTGAGTCACAAGGACCTCCTTACTTCCTAGGCTTGTCAGAGAGGAGACAGGGTGCAGCTGCATGCAGTCGTAGCCTCAGATTTTGTCCATAGTTTATGTTTAAAGGATTGCAGGTGTAATTGTAGGATTGTAGGATAATAGGTGTAATTGAACCTTTATACAACTGTGTTCCATAGGATGAAGGATATATTTATAGAAAAATAAAGTGTTTATTACGACTACACAAAAAGACCTTTATCAGAGTTATTGACTACCCAGTACAGAGAACTATAACTTCCGGTAGAGTGCATTATATTTGAAGCAACATGGAAGCAGTTATATTCAAGCCAGCAAAACCAATTAATAATTAAAGATTGATGCTTCTCACCCAAACCAATGACCGTGGGCAAATATTTCTGTCAGCCTCAAGGAGTGACCTTGAGGGGCATCCTCACTCCAGGGAGGAATCTGCAGATGGGAGACACGTGACATGAACCACTTTGGTGAGGGCAGGAGAATCCTGCCACATGTGGAGCTTTTGCATTTGTCCTTAGGAAACCTGTTTTTTCTCCGAGTCACAGAATCTCAGGCTGGGGGAGGCTGGAGGCACCTCTGGAGGTCACCTTGCCCAGCCCCCTGCTCCATCAGGGCCACCCAGAGCTGGCTGCCCAGGAGGTGTCCAGGCGGCTTTTGAATCTCTCCAGGGATGGAGACTCCACCACCTCCCTGGGCACCTGCACCAGTGCTCGGCCACCCTCCCAGTGGGAGGAATTCTTGATCCTGGAAACACTCAAGAACTGGCTGAGGATGAGAAGGTCAGGGGTTGAGGTCCTAGTTTAGAATAAGGTAACTTAGCAAGGTGAAAAGCAGAATCACAGCCCTGGCTGACAGGAGATCAACTGAGCGGGGAACTTGTGATCAACCTCATCTCAGAAAGCAGGAATGTGGAAGAAAAAATTGTGGAAGAAGAATCAAGTTATCCAGAAGGAGTGAACAGACATTGCTGTGGAAGCAGTAGGGGAGGGGGAGAATAGTCAGGGAGCTCTTGAGCCAGGCATCCACCAGGTCTGAGGACCAGAGGAAGCTACAGGAGCTGTCTGTCATCTTCAAAAAAGCCTGGCCATTGAAGGAGGTTCCTGAGAACAGCAAAGAGTGTTACACCAGTCTTAAAGATGGGCACAGAAGAGGATCTGAAGAACTACAGGCTAATCAGCTCCTTTGGAATCCCTGGGAAGGTGATGGAGCAAATGGTCCTGGACACCCTTTCAAGCAACTGCGAGGGAAGGGCACTGGGAAGAGCCAGCACAGATTTACCACAGGGGAAATCATGGCTGGCCGACCTGATGGACTCTGTGAATAATGGGGGACCAGGGAGGGTTTTGCTGACACTGCAAACCATTCAACAGCCACACAGTCTCCTTACAGCCGGACTGGTGAGGTACGGACCGAGTGAGCGGCCAAGTGAATGGAAAACTGCCCGAGCCAGCGGGCTCAGTACTGCTGGATCAGGTGCAGGAAGTGGCCAGGCTGTGGTGACACCACTCACTGATCCTCCCTGGAGCCGGTATTACTGTTGATTAACGACTAATATTTACATGCAGAGGATGTCTCCTCTAAGCAGATGTGTGTCATGAAACTTTACACCGGGTGTTTATTCCGTCAGGATCATACACATTCATTACAAGGTGCTTCCGGGCTAATACATAAACATTACTTTCCTAGAACTAATTTACCCACCTCTGCCCCTTACTGGAAGTCCTTTTATGGTCTTAGAGGGTTGTCTAAAGGGGTCTCTGGTGGTCGTATTCGCTGAGAGCCCCCAAAATTGGAAGTGACCTTGCCTTGAACTTCTCTTAGGGCATGCACTGGTGTTTCTTGTTACATAACTTTGTCACAAAACCCACTTAGGTTCCTTATTATCTGTTTGTCCACTGCTTTCAGCTCTGTTTAGCATCCTGTGTGTCTACTTTTACATTCTTTTATCTAATTTGCTAGTTAGTCTTTAAGCTCTATTTTGCAACCGAAAATTTCTATTCTCCATGTTGTCTGTCACAGTGAATGGCAGCGATGCATCTTCTGGAGAAGATGCATCTGGAGCCAGCCCCCATTTCTATGGTCCCTGAGGCTGACGGATGTGTCACGCACTGATGTCACGTCCAGCCTCAGCTCAGCTTGCATCCCTTGCCCAGACAGGGGAGACCCACAGGCAGGAGAGACAGAAGCCGTGTGCTCAGGCTACCCTGCCTTGAAGGCACATAAGCCTCCGCTTTCTACAGCTGCTCAAGGGTCAGGGCACCTGGCAGTGAGCCTTCAGCACCGAGTGATGGCATCCCACTTTTGCAGTCTTGGCCCAACTGGATGACCTGGTCTCCTCAGGAGCTGCCCTTTGGCCTTGTCAGGGACCACCCAATGGACATGATGCCGTGGCAGCTTGGCACCCCCTGGATTCGCCATCCCTAGCGTGATGTTTCTCCTCAGCATAGAATCCCCGACTGGTCTGGGATGGAGGGACCTCAAAGCTCATCCTATGCCACCCCTGGCCGTGGGCAGGGACATCTGCCTCCAGACCAGGTTGCTCCAAGGCCCCTCCAACCTGGCCTTGGACACTTCCAGGCATGGGGCAGCCACAGCTTCTCTGGGCACCCTGTGCCAGGGCCTCCCCACCCTCCCAGGGAAGAACTTCTTCTAACCCTGCCCTCTGGAATGGAAAGCCATTCCCCTTGTCCTGGCATTCCAGGCCCACTCCCCGCTCTCCTGGAGCCCCTTTAGGCACTGGAAATGGCTCTAAGGTCTCCCCGGAGCCTTCTCTTCTCCAGGCTGAACACCCGCAGCTCTCCCAGCCCGGCTCGGAGCAGAGGGGCTCCAGCCCTTGGAGCATCTCTGCAGCCTCTCTGAACTCACTCCAGCAGCTCCACATCCTTCTGATGCTGGACCCCAGGGCTGGAGGCAGCTCTGCAGGTGGGATCTCACCCAAGCAGGGCAGAGGGGCAGAATCCCCCTGTCCCCTGCTGCCCACGCTGTGAGGTCAGTCCAGGACATTGGGAGTTTCTGGGTGACAGTGCAAGGGGCTGGGGCACGTTGAGCTTTTTATGCACCAACACCCCCAAGTCCTTCTCCACAGGGCGACTCTCGATCCATTCTCCGCCCAGCCCGAGTCTGTGCTTGGGATTGCCCTGATCGCTCTGCCCCGCCCCTTTCTTCACCCGCCGGCCAATCAGCGCGCGGCTGCCCTTGGCAACAGAAGAAGCGCGGCAGCAGGGGCGGCTAACGCCAATCAGCGCGTGGCTCGGGAAGGGCTGAACCAATGGGAGCGCAGCGCGCCTCACGGCGACGACCAATCAGAGTGCGGTGGCCGTGAGGGACGGGCTGGGGCGGGGGGGGAATAGCGGCAAGAGAGGGAGAGGGGAGGAACATTGGGCGGCCTGGTGGGGCCCGCCCGCCGTTTCGGAGGCTCCCAAGCGCTTCAGCTGCCGTCGCACGGTCCCCCCTCCGCACCGATTTGCTTGAGAAGGGAGGGGCGGCTCCTGCCGAAACCGCGCTCGGGGAAAACTCCCCACAGGGGTTGGCTGTGCGAGGGGAGGGCGTGGGTGTGCACCAGCCGTCCCCGCCTCAGCAAAACGTCCCCTCAGGGGTTGGCTGGGCGGAGTCACGACAGGACGGGACGCTTCAGAAGGACCCAGAAAAGACCCCAAACCCCTTCGGAATGTCAGGAAAACTAACCCAAAACCACTGGAGGTTTATGTCCAAAAAGGAGACAGAGAAATCCTGTTACTCTATTCACATAAAGGGAGTGATCATGGTCATTTCCTGTGGGGTCTCTCAAATTGTTGGAGGATCCAGCCTTCTTTTTATCCTAATTTCCCGGCCACATTTCCCTCTGTCTTTCCCCGTTGGCTGAGGTACTTGAGAGGTACAGACTTCCCGAATTGCCTAGTAACATACCCCCTTCCAATGTGTACTCTCCCCTTCCCTCTCCCCCCCTCCCCCCTGTTTTCTTTTGCCTTGTGTTTCTGTTCTTTTTCTCTAAGTCCAGGGATTTAAGGCAGTCTTGAGTGAGTAACACTCCCTGTCAATTAGTGGAATTCCTATGGAATTTTTGGTTCCTCTTATTGAAGAAGGGGCAGTCAATAACTACCTCATGTAAGCACAAGTTAACTATTGGGAGACAGCAATGTTAGTTCAGACGGAAGATGTTCATTACAAAGCCTGAGAAGCCGAATTCACCCTAATCTTGTCAAGATAGAGGGGACAAGGATCATCTCAGAGATTGCTGAATCATCCCTCAAAGGACTACGCATGCCCAGGGAGAAAGGTGAAAAAGTTCACTGCGAGGATGACTACTGGCCTCCATCAGAAAGACCCCCGAGGAAGAGGAGAGGCCTTCCTCAGCGCGACCACCAGGACACACAGCGCATGCGTGGCCCATATGCTAATGACTTCCGAGAAATAATTTGTGTAACCACACCTGTCCCAAGGAATGTGATGAATATTCATAATTTAACCCTTAATACTGTGTTGTAGAGAGCACCAGGTGTGTGTGTTTGGAGGAGCGATCCCCACACACCCGGCGCGCCGAATAAAGCAAATACCCGCTTCTCTGACTCTGTCTCTGAAGTGTCTCCTGGCCCAGTTGCAGCACGATTCATTATTGCTTCTTTTACCTCTCAGTATGTGGCTTTATCTACAGCAGGCCCACAGTTTGTAAAGACAACTTCTCATTCTTGTCAGGAATTTAAACAAAACGGATGAAAATGGGAGTAAATGTGAATAAATATGAGTAATTTAGGATGATATTTATGTTGTATTTCAAAAGTGGAGGGTTAAAAGATCATTTGGGCATTAAAACACCTCAAAAAGACACAAAATGCCTCAACCACATTGGAAAGTTTTAATAAATGTGACTAAAATAGATCTAAATTGACTGAATTTGAATAAATTCAGGACATGGCATTATTTCTGGAATGTGGAGGATGAAAAGGCAATTTTGGTCCTAAAATGCCTCCAAAAAGCCCTGAAAAAGCACCTAGAAGCCTTAAGAGTCCCGAAGGAGAGCTCAGCTGCTCTCCAAAGGCCACAGGTTTCTGGGGGTTCTTATGGATTTGGGGGTGTCCCGGGGATCTCACCACAGGCCACCATGAGTCCCCAATGCCGGTGGCTCTGGGGAAGGCGCATTCCCGGGGTTCCCGAACCCCCCACACCCGAACCCTGCAGGGGGGGTCCAGTGGTGCCGATCCACATGGAACAGGTCGGTGCAGTTCACCCGGACACTGAACCTGCACAGGCGAGAGAGCGTGGCAGGGGTGGGGCAGGTGAGGGGCAGAGCAGGGCAGGGGCCAGGCAGGGGTGAGACAGGGTGGGAAGGATGAGGGGAAGGGTGCGGCAGGAATGAGCAAGGGGTGGGGCAGGGGTGGGGCAGGTGAGGGGCAGCCCAATAAGTGCCCCCAGAGACCCCGAGAGCTGTCGCAGGATCCCGTAACTCACCTCATGTCCCCCTGCTGAGGACCACCCAGAGACCTCCGGGACTCTGTACCCCCCATATCTTCCTCCCCAGCGCCCTCAGGACCTCCCAAGAGCCTCCCAGGACCCCCCCAGGATGCCCCGTACCTGTCAGTGGAAGGCTGCTGCCCCCCCTATCTCCCCACCAAAGACCCCCAGGACTCTGTACCCCCCATATCTTCCTCCCAGACCCCTCCAGAGCCCCCTTAAGACACCCCAGAACTTGGCAGATACCCCCCCAACCTGTCAGTGTAGGGCCCATACCCCCCAAGCCATCCCAGGGCCCCACAAAACTCCCCCCAGACCTCCCCGGACCCTCTACCCGACCATATCTCCCTCCTAGACTCCCCAGGACTCTGTATCCCACATACTCCTCCCATATCTCCCCCTAGATCCCCTCCCAGCCCTTCCCAGTACCCTCCCCAGGCACCCCCCTATATGTGGCAGTAGAGGGCTGGTGCCCCCCCGTAGACGAGGAGGGTTTGGGAGGAGGGTGGAAGACCATGGAGTAGCTGGTGGGGGGGGAGGGGGGGGCTTCCCCCCCACCCCTAAACCCCAACCACTCCCACAGATTCCCTCCCCCCTCCAGCGGGAACTGGAGCAGCTCAGGAGAAAACGTCCTCGGGTGTGCAGCCTGGGGACAGGACCCCCAAATCAGGGGGAAACCCCATGTTATAAACAACCCAGATCCAATATGGAAATGAGTTATTAAAAATTTTATTGAGAACTATAAAATTCAGCAAAGCAAAAGGGATTGTGCTGGGAGCATGGCCAGGGGCCAGAGGCTCAATCACAAAATGGTGGTGCTACCTTTTATACCCCTGTGGCTGCATCAGCCTTATGCACACTGATGTACAGTTTTGCATAGTCTCACCCCACGTCACTCTTTTAGGAGCCGGCGCAGTTCTGTTGCTGTGCTCGTCGGGGTCCTCGTTGGATGGAATCCCACTCCTTTTGTGAAAAACGAGGTTCACTCTGCTGTTAGGATTTAAAAGTTTAATAAAGGACAATAGGGGACAAAGACAATAAAGCAAAAGTCACGGCGCTGGGTGCTTTGGCACTCAGCCAAGAGCGCACCTGCTATTGCGGAGACACCCTTTACACACCTGTCCTATTGCATCAGCCTAATGCATATTCATAATCAATCATGCCTATTCAAACTTCCCCCCCAAACTAGTTTACATGTTCCAGGAACTGTTTAGCATGGCTCCTCCTTGGATCTGCCTTTTTAGAGCACGCACATTTCCTGGCTGTGGTTTCAGTCAGTTTTTATTATCACCTCCAGGGTGGGCTTTGGTCGATGGTTTCTGCAGACGGCAGTTGCCGATAGCTGGCATGTCAGTAGCAGGGGTCTTCATCATCCGTTCATTGGATGTTATCCAACCAAGCAGACAGTTCAATTATCGCAAGCATAACTGTATCAGCTATTTCACTGTTATGTCTAAGTTTAGTTAATGGCAGAAATAAAGGCATTAGTTATTGTTGCAAAACTGTATCTTTATAACAACGATACTTTAACATTAAATACTTTAACATTGTTATTTAAATACTTTAACATTATACATATAGCATCCATTTTAACATTTGCGGAAAGCCAATATTATAGTATGTATTTATCACACATTTATGGCTGTGTCTTCGAAGTTTGGCTCGCAACAGCGTGTCCCACTTACAGAACTGACATTACAGCACACAAACTCATGCAGCCCTTATAAAAAAACAACTTTACAACCAGACTATTTTAACAACATTAAACATTTTAACATATACCATTGTCTTAATATTTCCCAAGGAAAATATCATAATATTTAATATTATAACTCATAATGTAATTCATAACCCATAAACATATGGCAAAAGCCAACTCTCAATAAGTTGTTTGTAACACCCCACAAGAGTAGATGGGACCCCCAGATCCCCCAGACCTCCCAAGATGGGAGATCCCCAAGACCTGCCCACCCCCTCAGATGCAAGGAGAACATGTCCTGTGGGGGACCCCAAAATCAGGGGGCTTTAAAATTGGGGGACACCCCAAAATCATGCTGTAAGACCCCAATATCAGGGTGACGCCCCTGCCAAAGAAGCTGGGACCCCCGAGCTCCCCCACATGGGAGGAGAATGTAACTGGGGGAGCATGAAATCAGAGGAAACCCCAAAATCAGGGGAACCCCCCCGAACGCTAGATGGGACCCCAGAACACCAAGACTCCCACAGAGCCTCCCCCCCTACCCCCCCCCCCCCCCCCCCCCGGGTGGAAGGAGAACACGTCCTTGGATGTGTGGCCTGGGGGTGTCACCAAAACTGTGGGAAAAACAAAGCCCTCACACAACATTTTTAATGTTAGAGAGTCAAGGCATTACTTTATTCTGGCCAGGATATTGTTCTGGCCAGGATGTACCCCAGAAATCATCTCATCCACACATAGCCCAGGTGTGCAGAGAGAATCATTCCATGACACATGGCTTCTACTAGATTTTCCAGATCTTTTATACAGTCAAAAGTCATAGAAACAAATTGGGTCAGTGTTCATTGGTCCCAAGTGAGTGTAGTTCTTAGCAATTGCTCTCCTATGGAATCCAGATTTCTTCTCTTCTGATGTTAATTAGATCTTCATTCCTTGATTTTCTTATCAGTCTTTTCTGGAGGAGATGTCTCCAACTCTGCCAGAGGCAGAGTCTGGGGTAGATGTTCATAGATGGCCGCTGATGTTCTGTTGATGTTCCGTCGATGGCCTTCATCTCTTTGGGGCTACTCCCAGTCTGTTGAAATGCTAAGCCCATCTCAGGCCTCACCTAGAGAAACAATGCCCTGGAAAGAAGCTTCAGTTCCCTTCTCCGGGGCAAAGGTGAAGAAACCTGGCTAAAGTTATATAAAAAAAGTGGTTTTAAACTGGTTGGTTTTCCAACAGGGGGGGTCCCTTGGGCGTTTCTAGGGGCTAACAGGGGGGTTTGGGGTGGCTCCGGAGACATTCTGGGAGTCTGTGGGAGGTGAGATGGGAGTTTGGGGGGCTCTAATTAGCTTTTAATCCACCCTAGGCAAAGATATTAATATTCATAATCCTATAAAGTCTTTGTTCTTCTTCCCAAAGTTCAGGACTTCAGCATGACTTTGGCTGAGCAGCAGTCCGTGCCAATTAGTAAAGCTTACTAAAATAGATCATTTGATTTAGCTAATTGTAATGCTCATGGATCGTGTGTTTTACAGGGGGCACATACTAAGGGGGGACACGGATAGGTGGATCGGGAAGTCCCAAGTACCTTCCAAGTACCGCAGCCAACAGGGAAAGGGAAGGAGGAGAAAATGCGGCCAGGAAATGAGGAGAAAAGAAGGCTACTTGCTCCAACTAATTGGGAGAGACCCCGTTGGACACACACCTGACGGACTTTCTCCCTTTCTCCAAATCAAGGCAATTTTACAGGACTCCTCGGTCTCCTTTGTGGACACGAACTTCTAATGAGGTGAATTTTACCCACTGCGGGGTGGGGGGCACAGGAGCTCCTCTGCCTGGGGAGGGGGGAGTATAAAGCAGTATAAACCAGTCCAGACTGGGGCAGGTGGGGAAAATTCAGAGTCACAAGGGGCCAGTGGCAGCGAGGCAGGGAGGGGCGGGAGTGATCGGCCGGGGAGGGGGAGAGGGGGAAGTTCCAGCCTCAGCCGGACCCCCCTCATTGACTGACAAGTGGGGAGCGGCTCCCGCCCAACCGGCGGGCGGGGAAAAGCGCCCTCAGTCATTGGCTGGGCGGGACAGGGGGCGGGGCGAGAGCTGTTCCTGCCTCAGCCCAACTCCCCTCAGTCATTGGCTGGGCGGGACAGGGGGCGGGGCGAGAGCTGTTCCCGCCTCAGCCCAACTCCCCTCAGTCATTGGCTGGGTGGGTACCGGAAATGACCCAACAAAGCCTCAAAACCTTTTCAAAACTTAACAAAACTGACAAAAATGGAATAAATTTGTATAAGTATAGAAAAATTTAAGGCTATATTTGTTACATTTAAAGAATGGAGGGTTGAAAAGGCGGACTGTGCACAAAAACGTGGCAAAACCAAGAAAACCCCCAAAACCCCTTTAAGAATCCCTCGGGATTAAGTGAGATTAAGTGGAAGCATAATAAATATGAATAAAGAAGTTAAAGCTATACTTAACATATAATTAAAAAATGGGGCGGTGTGAAAGGGGCTTCGGGTGCTAAAATGCCTCAAGAAGGCATCAAAAAACCCCAGGTGTTATAAACGAGGTGGGAAACCTTTTGGCAGGCTAACTTGTTTATTAATTAGCAACTTAGAACGAGGATCCAAGATAAGCTCAGACCCTACACTACAAGCCAGAAAAATGAACAATGTGACACATCGAGTACTCCCTTGGACCACAAGTTTCCACCAGAGAACCTGGTACAGAGCACTTGGTCAGTTTTTATTGTCTCTGTCACCTCCAGGACTGGTGCGCTTTCAATCTCACTGATTGGCCACTTTCCGGTGTTCTGATTGCCTTTTAACATGGTGCATCCTTGACCAATCATTTCTAATTGGATCCATTCCATTGGTCAGCTCCTTTTCCAGTCAGGGTCTTGGGTACTGATATCGTCTCATGGGGTAATGGTTCTAAAAGGATCCTTCTATAAAGTCCATCAGGTTCCTGTTGTACCTGCCTCTAATGGTTATACCCATGCATTGCTTCCTGTACACACGCGCACTTAACTCATTAGCTTATAACTATTTAAATTCATAGTACATTAATTAGGCACTTTATTTAACAATTCATCAACTAATTATCGATATATAGGTAACCAGCCCGGGAAAGCCAACCTGCTATAACACAAGCACCAAATTCCCCTCCTGCCGGGGCTGGCTGTCCAGCAGCTCAAGTAGGAGAGTCCTCCAGGAGCTCAGGGGAGCTGAGGCCCTCGTGCTGAGGCACAGCCCGTGGAGAAAGGGGTCAGTGGCCCGAATGCGTGCTTTGGGAATCAGAGCTGGGTTCCTAAATCCTGTCGGAACTCTCTCTCCCCGACCTGTGGTGGCTGAGGGTTGTATGAGGGAAGGGTTTGCCAGCCATGAACTGGACTTGTTGATCATCTGAGCTCCTTTCAGGGGCAGTGTGGGAGCCTGTTCCTTTCCCCTTCCCCAAGGGCAGAGTGTTGGTGAGGGCTGGAGTTGGAGGCTGTGTCTGCCCCCACAGCCGGTACCGTGGGGCTGCGGATGCTCCTGCCCACGTGGGCTTGTCTGAGCTGGGCTTTCTGCCTCTTTCAGGTGTCCTTGCTGCAGTCACAGGTGGCCTGAGACCAACAGCACTGGCAGAACTACACTGAGAGCTGTGCAAGGACCAGCCAGGAGCTCAGACCTTCACCGGGAGCTGTCCTGCTCCTTTGCAGCTGTGCTCAAGGAGCCCAAAGCTGCTGTTCTGGAAGCAGAGACTCGAAGCTGCATCGGTCTCTGAAGCTGAACTTGGCAGTGACATCCCTGGGCCGTCAGTCTCTGGAGAGAGTCTGGAGAGGCCCTGGAGAAGGCAGGTGCCGCTCTTCTCTTCCCCAGACGATTTGTACCCTGCCAGAAACCAATTCCTGTCAACTGGGGCACAAAAATTCTCCCTAGGACACAGATGAATGTTCTCAAAGATGAAGGAGTAAAATATCTACCAAAGCTTTTCCAAGCATTTGGTTCTGGAAGGTCTGTTCCTAGCGAGGTGTTCCGGTTTGGCCAAATTTAGAAATATATCCTCTGAGAGAAGGCACAACCACCCCTCCCCCACCAGGTTTGGGAAAAAATAAATTTTCCTTGAAGGAAAGTGAAGGAGATAAAACTATTTATTGAACAAACACACGGGAAAAGGAAAATAATGCTAAACAATAAAATCTCTCGCTGTGGAGAAAAAACCTGGGGAAGTGTTAGAGTCCTCCTGTTGGTCTCCTCAGAGCTGGGGCTTGGCCCAAGGCCAGGCCCTCTGCGCTCGGTGGAAAGTCCTCCTGATGTGTTCTAATATTGTAGCAGTCCAGTGGAAAAGGGAGAAAGTCCGAAATTCCAGGGAAGGAAAAAAAAATTCACCTCTCTCTCCGGAGAAAAAGAAGCTGAACAACTGGCCAAAAGCTGACCGGGAAGCCGCAAGCCAGGTGCCTCCTCCCTCCCCTGCCGCAGCTGGAAAAAAACCCCGCTATCTGTGTGTGACCTTGAACAAGCTGCAAACTGCTTTGAAAAAGTTGTGCTCAGTTTAGAGGCATAGAAATTAATTTCTGGGCATAGGCAGCGATATGGGCTACACATCATAAGGTCACCCCAAGACACGAGGAATCTTTGAAATAAGCAGCAAGACTTTTCTTCTGCCTAGAAGACCTAGTGATATGTTGCCAAACAGAGAGCAGAGAAAAAAATGCACTCGTGTCTGTCTCGGGATTCTGAATCTCTTTTATGAGCCTTAAACACTGCAACTCCTGGCATTTCTCTGTAGGAATTTGAAAAGACCCTGAAACACCATTTTTCCTCCTCATGTGGCTGTTCTAGATGCAGAGCTTTACTTTCCATGAATATTTGTAAGCACCAAGAACCTTTTGAGGCTTTTTCTTACACCTCCCCTTTGTCAGGGGAGACAGACAAATTCCTGTGACTCAGGAACTAAGCGCATCCCTAAAGAGCATGCGGGTCTCAGGAATGCTGAGCCTTAAAACTGATGCTGTCTGGGCCAGCAACTTTGAACTCATGTTATGAGCCAGGTCCCTGCCCAGCTGCCCAGCTGGGCTGTGGGGATGTGGGGGTGCTGGTGCAGGTGCCGGGCAGCAGTGAGCTGGGATGGGTGGAGAGCCAGGGGAGGGCCTCTCCAACAGCCCCTGGAATGTTGGGGTTTGCAGCCTGGCAACCATCAACAGCTCATGGAATGTTGGGGTTTGGAGCCTGGCAACCATCAACAGCCCATGGAATGTTGGGGTTTGGAGCCTGGCAACTGTCAACAGCTCCTGAACATTGGGGCTTTGACCTTGCAACTGCCAACAGCACTTTGATCTTGTGCTCTTGACCCTGCAAAGGCCAACGACCCTTGGATATTGGGGTTTGACCCTGCAAAGGCCAACGGCCTTTGGAGATTGGGGTTTAGACCCTGCGAAGTCAAACAACCTTTGGAGATTGGGGTTTAGACCCTGCAAAGGCCAAAAGCCTTTGGAGATTGGGGTTTAGACCCTGCAAAGGCCAACGGCCTTTGGAGATTGGGGTTTAGACCCTGCAAAGGCCAACGGCCTTTGGACACTGACATTTGGTCACTGCTCGTGCCAAGGGGCAGATGGAGACCCGGCGGGTGAGTGAGAGAGCTGCTGCCCTCTTTGTGCCAAGCCCAGCAGGGGCCTGGGTGGGCCTGGGCTGTGCCACTGGGAACAGTTCCCTTTGGGAATAGCAAGGGATTAACAGTTGGCTGTTCCAGAGCTAGCAGCAGCTTTGGTGCTGGCCATGGGGACAGGCCTGGGAGGGAATGGGGGGGCTCCTGGCCATCCCAGAGCACACCCACATCTCCTCCTCCGTCCTTGTCCCACTGGAGGGTGTGGGCACAAACAAGGGAGCAGCTTTCACTGCCTTCCCCTCAGCCCAATTCACAGCGCAGCCTGAGCGCTTCCCAGAGACAAGAATGGGTTTCTCCCAGACATCTCCAAGATGATCCCCAGTGGTGCAGAGGAGGCCACGAGGATGATAGGAAGATGCTCCAAGGGCTGGAGCACCTGTGCCAAGGGAAAAGGATGCAAGAGTTGGGGTTGTCCAGCCTGGAGAAGGTTCCAGGGTGACCTTCCAATGCATGAAGGGGCTGGAAGAGAGCTGGAGAGAGACTTAAGCCAGGGGCCTGCAGGGAAAGGACAGGGTCTAATGGGATATTGGGAGGGAATTCTTCCCTGTGAGGCTGCTGAGGCCCTGGCACAGGTTGCCCACAGAAGCTGTGGCTGCCCCTGGATCCCTGGCAGTGTTCAAGACCAGGTTGGATGGGGCTCTGGGCAATTCCCCTTGTGGTGTTCTAAGAAGTGATGAGACACCTTCCAGCATGTTTGTTTGTGCTGCTGTCAACCTACTGGGCTGAAAATATTCCCAAGGAGGGGAGGAAGGAGCTGAGCTGGAATTCCAGGCTGGGAAGCATTTAGAGGCGACTGCCTCAGGGGCAGCCATGCAGTCTGAGTGTGCTCTTCCCTGTGCTCTTCCAGGGAGCTCGAGGCCTTTCTCACCAGGGACGTTTCTCCAGAGCCCCTGAGGTGAGTAAACTGTGCTGAGCTGGCTCGGATTTGAAACTGGTCCTCCACAAATGGACACTGGTTCTTGTGGAATCAGAAGAGGCATCTCAGTGGTACTTTGGAATAGGAACAGAGTACCTGACTAACAGCTGGATGTGGGCTTTCAGGTGCTGTTAGACGGCAGTGACAGCATGGCCAGTTCCATCACCGGCGCTGACCGTTCCCAGCATGCAGCCTCCAGGAACAGCCTCTCAACTCTGACATCCACTGATGCACAGCATCCCTTGGAATTGGTTTGGGAAGCCACAGAGAATTGTGGGCGCTTGCAGCGATGTTTTGAGAAAATGGCGGAGCGATGCAAGAGGCTCAGTAGCCACCGGGAGCACATAGACTCTGTGATGGAAGAAATCAGAAGGTGAGTGTTTCTTCCTCCTCCTCCTGCGTTCCAGAGGCAATCTGCGTCCAGGTCTGGGAGTTCAGAGGTGTTCTGGGCAAAGAACTCACCTGCCCTACCATGTGTAGGCCTCAGTGTGGCTCTTGAGCATCGTCCTGTCAGGGCTTTTCATGCTCTACTGTGACTCCCAAGGCTGCCTGGGAGATGCACAGCGATGTTGGAATAGAAGACTCCTTCCTCTCACCGTGCTGCTTCCCTGAATTCTGTTCTTTGAGAGCCCCTGTCCAGCCACTGCTTCTCACTGAAGGAAGGCAAAATCCTGCCTTCCTTTCCCTTTGCCTCTGGAGGATTTCCTTGGGAGGGAAAGAGCAAGGTCTTCCTTAGCCCACTGCCCCCAGCTCCATTGTGGAGGGCTGAAAATGGGATCGATGGCTCTTCAGGCCTCTTCCTTCTTCTGACTGAGCCTTGTCTCTGCAGTGACTGTGAAAACCTTGAGAAGTCCAAGGAAAAGCTGCAGCAATGCACTGGAATCCCGGAGCCAGGAGCCTTGAGTCTGCGCCAGAAGAACAGCAAGCAGCTGAAGGAAGCGTCAGCCCAGGCGGAAAAGGCGGAGCAGCAGCACAGGATGGAGGTTGGTTTTGGAAATGAGGCTGGTTTTCCGTTGAAAACTTGTCTTGCCCCTTCTTGTACAGTGGAGGACTTGGCTGCACTTGAGGGAGAAGACCCATCACTGCAGAGGGAGCTGGAAGTCAACAGGCAGGCACTGGAGGAATTGCAGCTTCAGAGGGAGCTGCTGGAGCAAGAGGGGCATGATGTTACCGTGGCTCTGGACACCTTATTCCTAGGCAGCACCTGTGGGAGTGGGAGTTGTGCCAGCCAGATCAGGCCAGATGCTGTTTCTGGCAGTAGAAGAGAGGGACACTGCTGTGCACACCTGGCTCAAGATGGCACACGCATTTATTAGCCAGGCATATGCATGTTCATCAGCAAAGGGTTACATGCTTCTGCAAAATTTGTTCCTTTGGGCAGCCCCAGAGCCTCTAAAAGAGGGAACGGAGCTGGGGAAGGGTCTGGAGCACAGGTGTGACAAGGAGTGGCTGAGGGAGCTGGGGGGGCTGAGCCTGGAGAAAAGGAGGCTCAGGGGACACCTTCTCGCTCTCTCCAACTCCCTGTGACAGGAAGGTGCAGCCAGGTGAGGGTTGGTCTTTGCTCCCAGGGAACAAGGGACAGGACAAGAGGAAACGGCCCCAAGTGTGCCGGGGGAGGTTTGGATTGGGTGTTACAGGAGAGCTGTGAGAGAAGGGTTTGTTTCTGATGGTCTCTGTCAGACAGTCTCAGTTCTGGAGTATGTGGTAGGTTTGGCAAATACCCAGCAGAGGTTTTGCTTTTGAAGAGAAAAGCTCAAAACCACAGTGTAGTCTTCAGGCTTGAATACCAGCAAGGGCCATGAGACACCTTCTTTGTGTAAGACAAGTAAATGGTATTGTCGGTGTGAACTGCTGCACAAAGAGAGTCTGCTTTGGCCACATCAGCCAGACTGCCATCAGTCACTAAAGGACTGCTCACCACAAGAGCCGTTTCCCTGCCAGGCATGCCCTCGTTGCAGAGAGCTGCTTTGCACACTGGAGGAGGGGACACTTTGATGTGGGTTTTGTCCGAGAAGGAGAAACCCTGTGAATTTTCACTTGCTTCAGCAAGCAAAATTGCTTTCCTCAACCATCCTGAAAATGTCCAGCACTGGAATAGATCCTGATAGACATTTTGTTGGTAAGGGAGTGTGCAAGGAGAACTGGTGTGATTTTTTGCAAGGCTGGAGCTGTGGGAGATGGCAGGCTATGGGGCTGTGTGGAGCATGCCCTCCATGTCTTCTACATTGAATTTGGGGAGGTGAAAGGTGAACAGGGCTATCTTTGGGCCCAGGAATGAGCCCTCTCACAGGAAGCCCGGCAGAAACATCAGCTTTCCGTTGGGATTTTTGTGCTGCTCTTGTGCTCTGTTTTCCTAAGACTTACCTCGGAGGATCTTCACTGTTCTCTTAAGGGTCCTCTTTTGGTGTGTACTGGTCGGTGTCCATAGCCAAACTGAGTTTGTAGGACTTTTCTTTTGTGGGCACAGGGAGGGCGCAGCAGGAACGCTGACAAGAGACAAATCTTTTTAAAGACTCGCCTGGAGTATTTCTGAACAGCAACCCAGAGATGTCTCCTGGGCTGTGTTCTAAGTCACTCTCTGGGAAGCTGTGTCCCCCCCAGGGCAGACAGTGGCCCAGGGGAGCAGCAGCCGAGTGCTCTGAGAGCGCGTGAGCCCATCAGTCTTTGCCTCTTGCCACACAGAGTTTGCAGGGGAAGTGTCAAGCCCTCTGCTCTTTCCTTCTGTGCAGGTCCTGCTGGAAAAGCAGAAGGAGAAGAATTCTTTATCAGAGACACTGCTCCAAACTCGGGGACAGCTAAGCCAAGCCTGCCAGCAGGTGCAGCAGCTCAGGCAGGAGGTGAAAGAGCAGCAAGAGAAGGGGCAGGTAAGTCTGAGCAGGCAGGGAACAGAGTGCAGGGCAGTGGCAAGGGCACAAAAGGCAGGTGCTGGGAGTCAGGAGGCAAGGGCTGCTTCAGGCCCTGGCAGCACAGAGCCTGGCAAGCTCCAGAGCTCAGGCCCGGGAAGCAAGGCTTACAATGGAAGCAGAGCTGGGTAGAGAAGCCAAAAGAAGTCGCTGAAGGAATGGGATTTTGAGAGAGCAAGTGGGAAAAGCTGAGCCTGAGGGCAGGTCGCAGGAAGTTGCTCTGCATTTTGTTGCCAGACCATCCAGGCAAAGCTGCAAGCTGAGCTGCAGAAAGCTCGGAGGGGAATCCAGGCAGCGCAGAAGAGGCACAAGGAAGAACTACGAGGCATCAAAGAGGAAATGAATCTCCTCCTTGAGCAGAGGGAGGCTCTACAAAAGCAGGTGAGTGAAACAGCAGAGGCACCGCAGCATCCAGCAGGGGGTCTGTGCCCTTCTTGCTTTTCCATGGCAGAGCAGCAGCTGCTGGGGTGGTCCCTGGGGCTGCCTCGTGCTCTGGGCTCCTTGGCAGCTGCTCTGAAGGACCCTCGGTGCTCTGCTGAATCTCAGCTGCTGCCCTGGACAGCTGGGCTAGTCCTCTGGGCTGTTGGCCAGCAACCATCAGCACGGATTCCTGCTGGCCTCTTCTTGCTGGCCTTGGTGTGGGAGGTGCTTTTTCAGGTGCCCTTGGTGGGCCACGTAGAGATTGAAACAAGTTGTCCGTATGCATTGTGAATCTGGTGCTCTGAGGACAGGGAGAAATGGAAAGTTGGCCTTTGCCTTTTCTCACAGCCTCTGCTGTGGCTGACAGTGACAGGCTGTGGCTGTAGCCTCTGACTGCTTTGTTCTGTTTGACTGGAGGTGGGAGAGTTGACATCTCAGCTGGCAGCCTCCAGAGAGTCCCAGGCAACGATTGTTCAGAGAGCCCGGCAAGATGTGAGGGAGGCCCAGAAGCAGTCAAGGCAGAAGCTGTTGCAGGTTGAGCAGCTCCAGAAGATGCTGGAGGAGGCAGAACATCAGAACAAGGAGCTGCAAGTGCACCTGAAGAACTTGGAGATGGAAAGGAGTCAATGGGAAGAAGTGGCACGCCAAAATTCGGGACTTTGGGCTTCCTTGAACACCCTAGAGAAGGAAAAAGCCAGGTAAATGAAAGCCTGTGGGACTCTGCCTTGTGGGAATGGATTCCCTCTTTGCCATCTTTGCACCTGCCAGGGGCTCTGGCAGCATTTCCTACGTGGCAGAGTTCTGAACTCTCCGTGCAGACGCGTCTGGTTGTCTGGATGTTGTGTTTCATTTTCTTTTCTTTCAAGCCTTCAGTTAGAGTTTTTCTGAAGACAAAGGCTTTTGGAGTAGCTCTTTCCCTCTAGGGGTGTGTTCTGTTGTGAGGTGGGTGTGCTAACACTGCCCAAGCTGCAGTGTAAGGAGCTGGACACATCCAGCAGCTCCGCCTTGGGTCCTGTAACTTGAAGCCTTTGGGATCTGGACCAGCCTGGCATGCTGATGCCTTTGCTTGGCAGAACCATCTCAAGGCCCTGATTGCTGACCTAGGCCAGATTCCCCTCAAAGGCACCCAAGAACCAAGAATGTCTCTGTTGCATCGTTCCTCAGAAAATGCCCCCAGGTGCCTGGGGGGGCTCAAGCAGGGTCCCTGCCAGCCTCCAGAGTCACAGGCAATACTGACTGTGCAAAGAATGCAAGAGACAAGACCAAGGTTAGCGGGGCCCCTCCAGCTGACCAAGTCCTGCCAGTCTTCATTGCCACAGGATTCTTCTTTCGAGAAGAAGACAAAGAAAGGGCAGGGCCCTCTTGCTTGCCTGCAGGTTTCTGCATCTTCCATCAGGTTGTGCTCCAAGGCTCTGTTGCCACTTCTGCTATCGGCCTTTGTTTCTCCAGCTGGAAGTAGGATGGGTGCTGGTAAATCTTAGGGAACTTCCCCGAGATCCTCTGGCTGTAGGGTGCTGCTCCTCCTACCTGGACATACAAGATGGGGCAAGGAAATGTCTCTTCCATGTTGACCAAACCTTTCCCCCTTGGAGCCTGGGTAGTCAGAAGAAAACTCTTCCTCTCCCCTAATCTCTTCATGGCAAGACTTTGTTAGGTCTATATTCACATTCCCATCTCAAGAAGAAGGTAGGACATGTAGGCAGGAACTCCTCATTCTTTCATGAATAAAAGCAGAGTGGGCACATGCTGGGCTGTGACTGCAGGGGGAACAAACAAACAGCCACGTTGTTTAGACAAACCTCATCAGACAGAGCAGTTTTCCCCGAGGTGGTGCGAGTCCTAAGAGTTCCTAAAATGTGATACCGTGTAGTAATGAGTTGCATGCTTCCCTTTTAGGCTGCTTCTGTCTCTGGAGGAAAAGAACCTGTGCCTCAGAACACTGGAAGAAAAGAACCAGGCACTGAACAATCAGGTGTCTCAATTTCGTTCTGCTCTTCGCGAGGCCGAGCAGCTCTGTGCAAACCGCACAGGACAAGTGCTGAAGCTCAACGCCCAGGTAATCTGTGCCCTGGCGTCCTCTTCTCCAGGGACACACATCATCACCTTTGGCTTGGAGGCCCCAACTGCTTTCCCCTCCCAGCAGCATCCACTGCTGCCGTGTTCTGCCCCGGGGTGCTGCTGCACCCACAGGCCAAGGCTGGATCTGGTGTCTGCTGCCGATGTTTTCCTCCGTTCTCTCCCGGGTCCCAGCAGGAAATGTGGGAGGAGAAGCAGCAGCAGACTCCTTTGGAGCTTCTCCATCCCTCTGTTAGCAGTGTTGTCCCAGATGGAGTTGGTGCCTGTGCTGGGCACCGAGCAATGTGGGCACACAGACGTGGCTATGGCAGGCTGGGGAGGGCACTTCCAGCGCAGCCAGTTCAGCCGGTGTTCAGAGCTGCAGCCTCAAGGATGCCCATTGGCTCCCTTTCCCTATTTTCAGGACACTTGTTTCCATTGGAATCCTTGGCTCTGTGCCTTCTGTTTTGGGCATGTTTTTTTGCCTGAAGTCATTTCTCCTTTGTTACTTGCTCTACTGCCTGCTCTGCTGCCTCAGGAGCAGCCCTGTCCCTGAGGCTCTGTGCATCCATCTTCCAGATGCGGGCCCTGCAGAAGGCAGTGCTGGAGATGGAGGCTACCCAGGCAACTCGAGAGAAGCAGCTGCTGCAGGAGCTGGAGGAGTCCCGAGCAGGAGAACGGAGCTTGAGGGACTCTGTGCAGGTGCTGGAGGCTGAGGTGTCTGAGCTGCGTAGGAAGCTCCAGAGCTCTGAGAACAGAGCAGAGGCCTTGGCCACAAAGTGTCAGCAGGCCAGTGGTGCTCACCAGGAAACTCAATCCCAGCTGGACAAACTGCTCCTGGTTCTCCACCACGTGATCAGGGATAGCAGAGACTTGGTCACCTGGAGCTCAGGCAAGTGTGGGAGGCTGGGAGAGCAGGTGGAGCGAGGGGGTGGTTCCTGGTCATCCTGGTATGACACACTCACCCTGTCAGTTCAGGCTGACTCAGGCCTTGGGAAGTCTTGTCTCCCTGCAGAGACACAAGTCCATGTTTGTTTGTAGAGAAGTGATTAGAGTCAGAAGGGAGAAGGGCCCAAGTCCTGTCAAGCCACAGGGCCCATGCAGTTGTCTTTGGGGCAGTGCTGACATTAGTGGTCATCAAAATAACGTCAGCCTGTGACACACATCCTGCTGCAAGGCGAGCTCTAGGACAATGACAAAGGCACCTCCTCCTAGGTAGAAAGAGGCCTTGTTTGTTGGAGACTGTTGGATTAAATCTTGAAAGAGAATGTCTTCTCTTTTCAGAAAAGGGTCATGTCTTGGGCCTAAGTGCTTCTCAGGATGGGGATGTCCCCGCAGAGCTCACAGTGGACAGAGTGTCAGCAGCTCTGCAAGACCTGCAGCAGCACCTGGAGCATTCCCAGAAAGATCTGGTAATATGCACCCAGAAATCCTGTCCTGCTGCTGGGCTGCTGGACAAGCAGAGTGCCAAGGCCAGGATGGGTGGAAGTTCTTGTAGGGGGGTTGTCTCACTAGCATGGGGAGGAAGGAGGATCACGATCACATCTACCAGTACGGTCCAGCTGCCCTCTCCCACCTGGGCTATTTCTGCTTTAGTGTTTGTAGCCCTTTGTCTCCTGCCAGCAGTGGCACTGACAGGTGATTCTGTTCCTCTTGCCTCTTCCAGAATGATGCAAGGAAGAAGATACAGGCCTTGGAGCTGGAGCTGGGCATGGGGCAGGCTGAGAGGGACAATCTCAGAGCCAGCAATCAGGAGCTGCTGAAACAGTTGGAAGAAATTCAAGCAGGTACAGCTTCACCTCTCCCACCCGCTGCCCCATCCTGTCCCAGCAGGGATCTCTGATGCCACACAGAGGAAAAGGGCAGTGCCCAGAGATGGCAGAGGGGAAGAACAACCAGCAGGAGATTTCTCCATCCAGTGCCAGTGAAAGCTTTTTCTCGAGGAAGATGCCGTGGCTGGCAGTGCCATCTGGCTGTGCTATGGCTGATCCCGTGCACAGGTGGTGCCTTTCAGGTGCTGTGTCTGTGCTGAGGAGCTGTAGCTGGATGCCTCAGCTCGATTCCCCCCAACTCCAGGCCCTGCCAGAGCCCCCAGGCTATTGGCCTCTCTGGAGCAGGGCTGCACAGGCATCCCCGCTCCTTTGTCTCTCTTGGACTGCTCACTCTGCACAAGCCCAAGAGTAAAGACACTTTCCTATTCCTCTGAACCTTGCCCCTTGGAGTCCTGCTTTTTTCTCCTTCATTTCTGTCAGCTTTGGAAGCCCTTGCGGCCTTAGGGGCTGGCAAACACAGGCAGGCCAAGAAGACAGTGCTGTTGTCCCTGCAGGATGCACATCAGTTTGCCTTTGCTTTGCTGTTCTCATTCTCCTTCTCCTTCCTGCTGCAGCGATGTGGAGGGCAGAACACCAGAAGACCTCTCGAGAAACTGCCCTGGAGAAAGAGGCCATTGCCCTGAAGGAAGAGGGTGTGACTCTTTGTCAGGAGGTGGCATCTCTGCAGAGGAAACTGGAGAGCCTGGAGAAGGAAAGGAAGGATGTGCTGGTGAGAACGGCAGATGCCATGAAGGGCCATTTCCTAGCTATGTTTGGCCCTTGTGTTAATAGTTCTAAGGAGCACCTCTTTCCAGCTGAGCTTTTCAAACTGCATTCTTCTGAATAAGGAGGAAAAGATGTCGTAGTCATGTCAAAGCCAGTTAGTGCTGAGGCTGCTGGTTTTCCTCCATGCTGGAGTTTTGTGCCCTGTAGTTCTCAATGTCCACACTGTCTCTATGGACATTGCATGGTCTGGGCAATTCCTCGTGTCCAAACCCACGTCCAGATTTCAAATACCTGGACCTGGAACGAGAGGTGAGAAGGCCAAGTTTGCTGTTAATAGAAAGGTGTTTGGCCTTGGCCATCAGAGAGCAGCCAGTGGGGAGAAAAGAGAGAAAAGCAAAGTGCTGATGCAGATAAGGACGTGTGCCTGCAAGGGGAGAACTCGTCCTGAGTGGCAGCAGAGAATGACAGACTGATGTGGCCATTGCTGCTCCAAGAGAGGGCAGTGGGGCTCTCGGGGATGGTGCCATGGAAACTCTACACAGGAGAGCTCAAAAACCACTCCTGTCACCCCAGCTGCAGGGAATGAAATGTTGGGGGTGTTTGCTCTTCCCTTTCTCCCTGCTGGAGAGCACATCCTCATGGGCACCGCCTAAATCCTGCTTAGCGTGGACTTGGAATCCTGGCTGCAGTTCTGGCAGCTGCTCCCCAAAGGAACACTCGAGTGGAGCTGCAAGAGGTCGGGGAAGGGCAGAAAGGGAGCTGGGATGGGCTGAGTGAGCTGGGAAAGACTCAGCGTCAAGGGCGGTCCCAGCAAAGGTCTGAGGCATCCCGAGAGGCAGAGAGAGAGGGGCAGCCTTTGCCTGCCTGTGGCAGGAGTCCTGATCTGGTATGAAAAGCAAACTGAGAGAGGGAATGAGTGACCTCCCTGTTTTGGCAGCGTGAACGGGAATTGTACGAGGAGCAGATGAGAGATCTGAAAAAGAAGAATGAAATGAAAACACCGGAGATGCGAAGTGTCAAGGAAAACACCCAACAACTGGAAGTGGAGAGGGAAGCCAAGCAGGAACAGTTGGAGCATGGGGCTGCTGCTTTGAAGGAATGGCAAGAGACCGCTCAAGTCCTGAGTGTTGCACTGACCAAGAGTGAAATTTCCAAAGGGGCTCTGAAGAAAGACCTGGACATCTTGAAGGAAAGGCTTTGTCTCCAGGTAGGCACTGGCACTGATCTTCAGTCCACTGCAACGTCTCTCAAAGATTCCAATGAAGTTTCCCATGAAGAGGTGGGATTCTAAATCCCTGTCAGTCTAGGCCTGCTTGGGCAAAGCAGCCTGGGCTGCAGCAGGCAGCCTTGTGTGTCTGCCTGGCTCCAGCCAGAGACCATTGGCTGCCAGATTGTTTGCTGGCATGCCTGGAATGACTGAGGCAGCTCTGGAGCTGCTGTTCAAATCAGCTCCAGGCCAAAAGCTGGGCATGGGGAATTGCTTCTCCCGTGCCCAGGCAAGGGCAGGCAACATGTGTGGGTTGGATTTGGTGTGGAAAGGAATGGAGCAGGTGAGCAGAGTGATGGACTGAAGTGAGCAGAGTTCTGTAGCGAGGGCTGAAGAGCAGCTGCACTGCTGGAGCTTCGAGGATGCTTCCCGAGATGGAGATTTCTGAGGGACAGCTCTTGTGGTGTTTGAAATAAGGGAATCATCTCCTCTCTGAATACCCAGCAGGCTGTTGGAGCAGAGGGCAAGCGGCTGTCTGAGCACTCCAGGAGGGGTGTGGAATGTGTGCGGGACCAGGTTGCAGCAGCAGCAGCAGACAAGCCAGAGAAGCGTGAGCTCAGGAGAACTTTTGAGGTAAAGTGGGCTTTCACTGCCTCTGCAGAGCCTCAGGCTCCTCTGGATCATGACTCGTGTGCCCAGGCAGTGCTTTGGAGTCCTCTGCTTGTTTCCTTGCCTCTCCCTGTCCCTGCTGTGGGCACACCACTTTGTTTGTTCTCTCTGTTGTGGCAGCCCATGGCTTTCACAAAGGCACCTTCACTCCGCTGCCTCCCTCCCTGGCCCCGTGTCCCCGGACACACACTGGCCTCTCCTGCACAGCCCCCAGCGAGAGCTCTTTGCCCCCAGTGCTGTCTGGTGCAATTGAGGGTCTGTGAGCAGAGATCTCCTTGCCTTGATGTCCAGAGGTCCTTTTGCCCCATGTTTGCTGACAGGTTTCTGTGACCCTTTCTCCCATCCAACCTGCAGGTGGAACCTGAAGGGAGGAGTGTCCAGAGAATCTTTGGGAATGTTTACCTCTCGGATACCATTAGAGTGGATGCTCCCCCGTCTTCCCAGCACAGCAGGTCGACTTCTGGACAGGTGAGAACATCATCTTCCTTGGTGGGAGGAACACAACCCTTGGCAAGGCACATGTCCCTCAGAAAGCAGAGTAGCAGCTGTGAGCTGAGCTGTTTTCCCCAAGCCAGGCAAGCCCTGAGCGCTGCTCCCAGGGCTGGCAGCTCCTCTGCTCCAGAGCAGACAGAGGGCACCGTGCTGGAGCTGCTGTGGCTGCACCCGCTGCAGAGCCAGCAGGAGGTGGGAGCAGCTGGCTCTCTGCTGCCAGCCAGCCCAGCAGCCACAAGCCCGTGGTGTCAGGAAAGAAGAGTTGGAGGAGTTTCGTGGCCTCAGCAGTGCTTGAAGGCTCATTCTCCCCGTGGGCTTCGTTGCCCACATTGTGCTCTGCTCCCATGTGGAATGCTCTGAAGTTTGGGAGAAGGAGAGTTTGCTCCCTGTCCCTGGGCTGGCTGTGCAGGAGCTTGCTGTTCAGATCAGCTCCAGGCCAAAAGCCGGGCATGGGGATCTGCTTCTCCCTTGCCCAGGCAAGGGGAGGCAACACGTGGGGGTGAGCAGTGATGGACTGAAGTGAGCAGAGTTCTGTAGCGAGGGCTGAACAGCAGCTGCACTGCTGGTGCTTAGAGTCAAGTGTATTGGCAGTTGTGGAAGATGCAGTATTTTTGGGTGACAACACAGAATTTGGGGCAGGGATGTTTGTTGGGAAGGAGCAATCTGGTGCCAGGCAAGCCAGCAGGGCCTGACACAGCACTTCCAAGGTAACAGTGCCAGAGGCTTTTGGCAGCCCAGGGTATCGGAGCTGCAGAGGGCAGATGCTGTGAAACTTTGAGCCCAGAGCACGGGAGCTCCCTGTCCTCTGGCTGCCTGCGAGGTGGCACTGGCTGGCTCTGCACAGGGCTCCTGAGGAAGGGCTCGAGCTGTACCTTGTCCTGCTTCCAGGTTTCCCAGGAGCAAGAGTCATTGAGCAGGGCTCTGGAGCAGCTGCACCAGGAGCCCTCTGGCCAAGGGCACGCACTGGCCCAGGTGTGCAGAGAGAAGGAGCTGCTGGGCCGGGAGAAGGCTGCCCTTGAGGGCCGACTGGCAGCCATGGAGCGTCACCAACAAGACCTTTCCAAGCAGCTGGCAGAGACCAGGTAAAGGCAGGGAGGAGACCCTTTCCGGATGCTTTTACCTTGCATGGACAGAAAATGGAAGTCTCAAGAAAAAGAAATATGCCACAATGTGAAGGTTATTTTTCTGACATCTAAAGCCAGCAAAGCTGTTGTGAGCCTTGGGCTCCTGTTTGTGCCGCCAAGCACACTCGTGTGGGAAGTCAAAAGCAAGCCACCCGGCCCTGAATTGAGTAGTACTTAAACCATGCAGCTGTTGAGTGAAACCTCAAGTTTCTCTTGGGTTTAGTTCCTTGTGCTGGGCATTGAACATCCCTCTTTCCTTCCTAAGTAGCTTGACACAATCCTGATCTTCAGAACTGAAGCTTCATCTTCAGAACTCCAGGCTCTGACCTTGGGATGTTGGCAGTAGCATGCTGCCATTCAGGGGGAAGCCAGAGGCTCCTGCTGAAAATGCTGAGGGCCTTCTGCTTCCAAGCACACTCTTGAGAAGTGTGAGGCAGGACCTAGAGCTGCTTAGAGAGCAGCAGGGAAACCTCTTTGGAATTGTTGACAGCCCCTGGGGATTCTTGCTGTGTTGATGGGCACCCACCTGTCAAACCTGCCAAGGTCCTTTTGGATGGTCCCTCTCACTCTCCAAAGAAGGACAAGACTTGGGCTACTGCCTGCTTAGCTGGCAACACTAAAAGAAAGGTGGCAAGTCTATTCCTTGACCGTGCAGGAGCTTAAACTGCAGTCTCTGCATTCAGGTAGTTGTTGTTCAGACAACATGGTGTTCTGAATTTTTACAAGTGCTGCCATGACCATGAGATTTTACTGTATCATGCAAAGTAGTTCTGAAGTCTCTTAAATACAGAGTGTCTGGAAAATTATGTACCTTTATGTCCATGATGAAGAGAGTTAACAAGTCAGGAGTGAGCCAGGACGAGAGTCTGTTCTGTCCCCCTGCAGAGCAGCTTGGAAGTGCTGATGAGAGAAGGGCTGTGAGCAGAGGCTGGGCTTTTGCTCCTCGGCCCAGCCTGTGTGGGCACAGCTAGCCAGGGTCATAGGTCAGGAAGAGCAGCTGAAGGTTCGGCTGTTGAGGTCACGTTGGGCTGGGCTGTCTGTGCTGTGCCAGGCCATAAGGAAGGCCTGGGCACTCCCTCAGAGGGCCCTGCTTTGCTACTGAAATGGCACAAATGGGCCTTCTCTGTACAAGTTTCCATGCGACCCGTTTTGCATTCTCAGGCCTGGGCATCTTGAGCCACGTTGTCCTGGAATAACTGCCCGGGAGTGTCAGGAGCGAGCAGCTCATGTCTCTCCGTATTTGCAACCTGTAGGTCAGCGAAGGAGAGCCTGGAATCCAGCCTGTTTGCTGCTCAGCAGCAGATATCCCAGCTGGAGATCACCAGCAACCATCTGGAGGCTCAAGTGCTCACAGTCACACAGGCCAAGGAGGCGCTACAAGGTGAGAACCTCGTGTGCTTTGTTTGTGGTGCCGCCCCACCTAGAGAAGCTGCTGTAAAGCCTCCTCTGTCTGCAGGGCTTCTGAGGAGCGGTGGCGCTGGAGGCAGGGCCCTCCTACGCTGACACTGAAAGGGCCTGAGTCAGTAAAGGCAGTAAAGACTCTGAATCTTGCTGTTGGTCGTGTTTGCAGGAGAAGTGAAGTGCCTCCAACGTGAGCTGGAAGCAGAGAGAGCTCTCAGGAAGCAGGAGCAGGAAGACACAGCACAACAGCTCTTGCAGGTAGAGCAGCAGTGTCACGAAAGCCTCAGGCTTCAGGGAACTGCTCAGCAGGTGGAAATAAACAAGCTCCTGCAAGACCTGGTAGGTGACAATACGCTTCTGAATTGTCCAAGCTGGCCCTGGGGGCTGGTTTAGCACCAGCAGAGCCTGAGGGTGTGAAAGGGCAGCAGTCCTCTGCCAGAGGCCTCCCGCTGCTGGGCCGGGCAGGAGAGGCGGCGGCTCGGACTTGGAGGCGCGTGAAGACCCACAGGATGGTGCTGGGCCAGTAAATGCAGCCACGGCTTCCGTGAGGGCGTAAGGCGAGTTCCAGAGCAGCTTGGGCAGTGCCCACCCAAAGCGTGGCGGCCCAGGGCAGGATCTTCCCCGAGTCCCACCTGCCACGGAGCAGATGCCAGCGTGGAGCAGATGCCAACAGTGCTGCTGGCTGCAGGCGTGGGAACTCGGTTCCTGTCTTGCTGTGCTCCCACGGTGGACAGAGGGATTAGCTTTGGGCTGGAAGCAAATGGAACAGGCCCCGGTCCTTCAGTCCTTGTGACTGGGGCATCAGGGTGCCAGAAGGTGACACCTCCTTTTCTGAATGGTTGGACTCAATGCTTGTGCAGGTCTTTCCCAACAGAAATGATTCCATGGTTCTGGGATCCTTGCACCTGCTGAGCCTCCTTTTAAATTCCCTGACAGGACACGGTTTCTGGAGAGCAGAGAGCCAGTGCTGTTGTCTTTTCAGGTTGGGGTTTGTGGGAGGGATGAAGCTTCACGTTTTTCAGCGAGGAGCTTGCCTGGGGACTTCAACTTGAAGATTTTTCCAAACCTCCTCAGGCAATTGAGCGGGAAAGGTACCATGCAGACATACAGGAGATGCTGCAGCAATGGGGAAAAGAGAAGGCAGAGAGAGAGCAGGAGCACCAGAAGGTGCTGTTTGAGATGAGGCAGAAAGTTGCCACCCTGCAGGCTCAAAGACAAGAGGAACAAACTAGATTTGAAAATGCCGAGCGAGAGGTAATGATTGTGCAAGGAGAATTGGTGTGATTTTTTGCAAGGCTGGAGCTGTGGGAGATGGCAGGCTATGGGGCTGTGTGGAGCATGCCCTCCATGTCTTCTACATTGAATTTGGGGAGGTGAAAGGTGAACAGGGCTATCTTTGGGCCCAGGAATGAGCCCTCTCACAGGAAGCCCGGCAGAAACATCAGCTTTCCGTTGGGATTTTTGTGCTGCTCTTGTGCTCTGTTTTCCTAAGACTTACCTCGGAGGATCTTCACTGTTCTCTTAAGGGTCCTCTTTTGGTGTGTACTGGTCGGTGTCCATAGCCAAACTGAGTTTGTAGGACTTTTCTTTTGTGGGCACAGGGAGGGCGCAGCGGGAACGCTGACAAGAGACAAATCTTTTTAAAGACTCGCCTGGAGTATTTCTGAACAGCAACCCAGAGATGTCTCCTGGGCTGTGTTCTAAGTCACTTCCTGGGAAGCTGTGTCCCCCCCAGGGCAGACAGTGGCCCAGGGGAGCAGCAGCCGAGTGCTCTGAGAGCGCGTGAGCCCATCAGTCTTTGCCTCTTGCCACACAGAGTTTGCAGGGGAAGTGTCAAGCCCTCTGCTCTTTCCTTCTGTGCAGGTCCTGCTGGAAAAGCAGAAGGAGAAGAATTCTTTATCAGAGACACTGCTCCAAACTCGGGGACAGCTAAGCCAAGCCTGCCAGCAGGTGCAGCAGCTCAGGCAGGAGGTGAAAGAGCAGCAAGAGAAGGGGCAGGTAAGTCTGAGCAGGCAGGGAACAGAGTGCAGGGCAGTGGCAAGGGCACAAAAGGCAGGTGCTGGGAGTCAGGAGGCAAGGGCTGCTTCAGGCCCTGGCAGCACAGAGCCTGGCAAGCTCCAGAGCTCAGGCCCGGGAAGCAAGGCTTACAATGGAAGCAGAGCTGGGTAGAGAAGCCAAAAGAAGTCGCTGAAGGAATGGGATTTTGAGAGAGCAAGTGGGAAAAGCTGAGCCTGAGGGCAGGTCGCAGGAAGTTGCTCTGCATTTTGTTGCCAGACCATCCAGGCAAAGCTGCAAGCTGAGCTGCAGAAAGCTCGGAGGGGAATCCAGGCAGCGCAGAAGAGGCACAAGGAAGAACTACGAGGCATCAAAGAGGAAATGAATCTCCTCCTTGAGCAGAGGGAGGCTCTACAAAAGCAGGTGAGTGAAACAGCAGAGGCACCGCAGCATCCAGCAGGGGGTCTGTGCCCTTCTTGCTTTTCCATGGCAGAGCAGCAGCTGCTGGGGTGGTCCCTGGGGCTGCCTCGTGCTCTGGGCTCCTTGGCAGCTGCTCTGAAGGACCCTCGGTGCTCTGCTGAATCTCAGCTGCTGCCCTGGACAGCTGGGCTAGTCCTCTGGGCTGTTGGCCAGCAACCATCAGCACGGATTCCTGCTGGCCTCTTCTTGCTGGCCTTGGTGTGGGAGGTGCTTTTTCAGGTGCCCTTGGTGGGCCACGTAGAGATTGAAACAAGTTGTCCGTATGCATTGTGAATCTGGTGCTCTGAGGACAGGGAGAAATGGAAAGTTGGCCTTTGCCTTTTCTCACAGCCTCTGCTGTGGCTGACAGTGACAGGCTGTGGCTGTAGCCTCTGACTGCTTTGTTCTGTTTGACTGGAGGTGGGAGAGTTGACATCTCAGCTGGCAGCCTCCAGAGAGTCCCAGGCAACGATTGTTCAGAGAGCCCGGCAAGATGTGAGGGAGGCCCAGAAGCAGTCAAGGCAGAAGCTGTTGCAGGTTGAGCAGCTCCAGAAGATGCTGGAGGAGGCAGAACATCAGAACAAGGAGCTGCAAGTGCACCTGAAGAACTTGGAGATGGAAAGGAGTCAATGGGAAGAAGTGGCACGCCAAAATTCGGGACTTTGGGCTTCCTTGAACACCCTAGAGAAGGAAAAAGCCAGGTAAATGAAAGCCTGTGGGACTCTGCCTTGTGGGAATGGATTCCCTCTTTGCCATCTTTGCACCTGCCAGGGGCTCTGGCAGCATTTCCTACGTGGCAGAGTTCTGAACTCTCCGTGCAGACGCGTCTCGTTATCTGGATGTTGTGTTTCATTTTCTTTTCTTTCAAGCCTTCAGTTAGAGTTTTTCTGAAGACAAAGGCTTTTGGAGTAGCTCTTTCCCTCTAGGGGTGTGTTCTGTTGTGAGGTGGGTGTGCTAACACTGCCCAAGCTGCAGTGTAAGGAGCTGGACACATCCAGCAGCTCCGCCTTGGGTCCTGTAACTTGAAGCCTTTGGGATCTGGAGCAGCCTGGCATCCTGATGCCTTTGCTTGGCAGAACCATCTCAAGGCCCTGATTGCTGACCTAGGCCAGATTCCCCTCAAAGGCACCCAAGAACCAAGAATGTCTCTGTTGCATCGTTCCTCAGAAAATGCCCCCAGGTGCCTGGGGGGGCTCAAGCAGGGTCCCTGCCAGCCTCCAGAGTCACAGGCAATACTGACTGTGCAAAGAATGCAAGAGACAAGACCAAGGTTAGCGGGGCCCCTCCAGCTGACCAAGTCCTGCCGGTCTTCAGTGCCACTGGATTCTTCTTTTGAGAAGAAGATGTGAGGAATGAGACAACTCTTTGTAGAAATTAAAACAATTTATTAAAACAGAAAAAAAAATGAAAAATTGCAAAAAAAACTAACAAAATATAAAAATTTGGGATCCAGATGGCTCGAGAGATATGCCCCAGGAGCGCAGGGATTCAGGAACTTTAGGCTTAAGACAGCTCTGAACCTCAGGTAGAGAAAAAAAATAAACTTGCAGTTTAGGCTGGTCAAAAAGAAATCTATTTCTAAAAGCCCCTAGAAAGGGGTAGGCTTCTCCAGCACTGCCTTAGCAAGCTGGAGAGGAAGGGAGAAGAGAGTGGGCGTGTCTTTTGGATTCCTTTTATAGCTTTTGCTCCGCCCACAGTCCGCCCACAGCCCACCCACAGTCCACCCCCCTGGTTCAAGGCGGTTGGTGTTTTCCCCTTGACAGACCACCTCTGTCCACCAATGGCTCCTCCTGGTCAGAGGGGTGATATTAGTTGAGATAAGGGTCATGTGCTTATGGGGGGCTGGGCTGTTTGTTGCAACTGGGGTTTTTTTAAAATCTGCCTTGAAACCAAGATACAAGTAAAACAAAAAAATACATTCCACACATCTTAAAACACTTGTAAAGGTATACAGTAAACACAGGAAGACCATAAAAGCTTGATTATTGTACCTGGACTGATGGATTGATTTTAACATTCAATTTAAAAATATTAAGCTCAAATTAATTAAGGCACTTAATATGCAAAGACCAAGCACAAATAGGGATTTCATGTATGACAAGTCCCCCCTTTTTCTCTTATGCTCACATCTTTGGTCTTTGCATTTAAGTGGAGGTGGATAACTCTTCAGGGATAGATTCAAGCTCTTTAAAACTGTCCCACACTTGCTGGGCAATTTTTCTCTCCTTTCTAGTTTTCTTATTGTTACTATTATTGATATGCATAATCTTTTGAGCGAATGGTGGACGCTGCTGTTGTCCTTGAAGATCCTGGATCAGTGGCATGCTTTGGACGACAGTGGTGATTAGACGGATGAAACAAGGGATTAAACAAGGGAGAAAAATAAGTCCTGTAAGGGAAAGTCCAACAATAATTAAAGCTTTCTTCCACCATTGTCCTTGGAAAATATTTTCCCACCATTCAGAAGTGATCAAGGGCTGCCATTTCTGCACTGGAACATGGGCTAGTTTCCTGATGTTTTGGGTAATCTTGGTGATGGCTTCGCCGTGATCATCAATATGGATGCAGCAGTCTGAGGTGTTAAACTTGCCACATACTCCACCTTCTTCAGCTAGTAAATAGTCCAATGCCAGCCTATTTTGGTACACGGCTGCTCGAGTTTGCCCTTGCTGTGTGTTAAGTAGTTCAAGAGCAAGAGAGGTCTCATTAGTGATTACCTCAATTAGTGCTTGCAGTCTGATGATCCGGTTTAGCATGTAGATGGGAGTTCGGTACCCCCAGCTCCCATCCTGTGCCCATGTTGCAGGTCCATAAGTCTCTAGGATCCTCTCAGGTGGCCACTCTTCTTCTCCCCATCTCTGGGTCCCTCCTATTACATGTCTCTTAGTACGGAAAAGTTCATCATAAAGGGAGATTCCAAGGTGGGCTCTAGCGTTTTCAGCAAGTAGGAAGAAGTTTGGTTGAATGGCTCCAAGAGTGCAGCTCCCTTTCCAGCGAGGTGGTAAGTTGGAATAAGCTCGGTTACCACAGATCCAGTAGAGGTCTTGTGGTGCTTCCCAGAAGTGGGGTTGTATACTTGCTGCTGTAATCTAGTACTTGGAAATTTGTGGCAGGACAGAATATGGATTTCCTTGATCCCAGCACTGCCAGAGTTTTTTAACAGGATTCAAAATGCAATTTTTGTTTTTAACCTTTTCTGCAGACCAGAATACATCTGGTTCTTGAGGTATCCACCAATGTTTTTGCCCATCAGTTACCAGGTACCTTTTGCATATTGTCTCACCAACTTCTTTTAAAAATTTTCTTCCTTTCCTCCAGATGCATTCTTCTCCAATAACAGTATTGCTTAGCAGCCAGGTTTCATTGTCATGTCTGGTTGTGGGGGAGAGATTACTCAGTCGGAGTAAATCGGGGGGTCCAAGACTGACTCCCCGCCAAGGCCAACTCTCCGATTCTAAAGTTCCTCCGCACACCCAGCAATTTGTTAAATTTAGCTGTTGTCCAATCCTTTCTGCCAGGTCAATAAACAAGTTTTTCCTTGACATCAAAGGATTGTTTTCTTTTTGTTTTTCCTTTTCTTCTATGACCACCTCTTGGATCAGGTCAGTGTCATAGGTCTTTCTTTTTAACAAATCTTCTGTCTTGGTTATGTATCTAAAATTGAAACAGAGCCAATCGTCTTGGGAGGGGCACTCTCCCTTCTGCTTATGTATTTGGGTGCCAATGTTTTTGCCAATCCAGTACTTGTGACCTTTTTCTGAGCAGATACTCAACCTTGTTATGTTGTAACAAGATGGATTAACATAAGTATGTGCTCGGAAAAAGTGTCGAATTTGAAATGAGCCTCTTTCTGCCTGGTACACAGTCTTGTAACATCTGTTACAGCGGCTGTCGGCTGCTTGTGTAAAGGGAGGCCAGAGGACCCAGAGACAGATGACACTCAGTAGCAGGATGTTGCTCACTTTCCCCTTTAGGCATACCCGAGAGGAGCTGTCAGCATTTGGGTTGCCTCTGCTGGTGGGGCTTGTCATCTTTGCTTCTTTCGTCCTTTCTTTAGGCATCTCACCTTCAGATGGTTCTTCAGTGACCTCAGGCTTCTGGAAACTCATGGTTATTTTAGGGTTGGCCTTGTCAAAGATTAGAGTTATCGTGCCCGTAATTTTGGAGTCTGATTGGACTGTTATTGGAAGAGAATGCTGGCTTCAAATGGAGCTTTACTATACAGTTGATGTGACAATAAGGTTGTGTGAAGGCAGAATCTGTAAAAGGGAATAACAAAGAACAGAATTAACAGCAAAATATTTTCAACTTAGTTTAACAACTTGTAGCTAGCACTTATTACTGAGGTATAACTGGGGAAGAACTGGGAGTACAGGATTTTATTAACTTGGAGTGAGGGATGCTGAGTGGAGCTTTCAAACAGGGTGTTTAGTTTGATGGTTTGTCTGGAGGTTTCTTCTCTTCAATTGGTGGTGTTACTGGACCCTTCACCCTCTTGACATGCGTCCAGCCCTTTTCAAATGTCCGGACAGCTGTTTCAGTGGTTAGCTGGACCTGAAATGGACCTTCCCAGGATGGGGTTAATGACTTTTCTTTCCAGGATTTTATTAACACCCAGTCACCTGGATTGATGTGATGTAAATTAAAATCAAGTGGGGGAGTTTGTGGTAGAAAACCTCTTTCCCTTAGCAACTCTAGATTTTTGGCAATTATCTGTACATATTGTTGTACATTGGAGTTTCCACACTCTTTCACATTCAACTCTTGTGGTGTAGCAAGGTAGGGTAATCCATACAACATCTCATATGGTGAACAACCCAAATCAGATCTTGGCTGTGTCCTAATTCTAAGAAGAGCAAGTGGAAGGCATTTTACCCAGGTCCATTTTGTTTCCAGCATTAATTTTGTGAGGGTGTTCTTGATTGTTTGGTTCATCCGTTCCACTCTCCCAGAGCTCTGTGGATGCCACGGGGTGTGTAATCTCCAATTTGTTCCTAATTGCTGAGCCAATTGTTGTACAATTTGGGAGGTAAAATGAGTACCTCGATCTGAATCTATGCGGTGGACTATCCCATAACGGGGGATAATTTGCTCGAGGATCACCTTACTCACTGTCTGGGCTGTTGCATTGACAGTTGGAATAGCTTCCACCCAGTGGGTAAGGTGATCAACGATTACCAATAGGTATTTCCACCTCTGGACAGGAGGCATTTCTGTAAAGTCAATTTGAATGTTTTGGAAAGGCCTGATTGCTAATTCAATTCCTCCGCCAGTGTTCTTTTTCATTACCTTTTTGTTAACCTTTTGACAGATTACACAGTCCCGGGTTATTTGGTTGGCTATTTCATAAACACCAGTGCATCCAAAGGTTCTGAGATAGTGATCCGCCAGAGCCTTTGAACCCCAATGATTGCTTTGGTGGATATTTTGTAGAATTTCTCGGGTTAAATTTTTGTTTAAAATTTGGCGTTTATCTGGTAAATACCAGCGGCCTTGAGAATCCTCATTGGCACCAATTAAAACTAATTTCTGTTTTTCCTGATCAGTAAAAATGGGCGTGGGTAAAATGTTAGTTTGTGGAATAGTGTCAGATGTGGTGGTGTTAGTTGGAAGTTGGTTTACTTCCATCACTTTTACCTCTTCTTCCACTGCTGCTTCTTTTGCTGCCAAGTCTGCTAGGTTGTTCCCCCGAGCTTCTTTTGTGGTTCCCGATTGATGACCTGGAATATGCACCACTGAGATCACCTGAGGCAGTTGCAGTGCTTTTAGAATTTTTAGGATCAATTCCTTATGTAGGATATCTTTCCCTTTGGTGTTTAGGAACCCCCTTTCGGACCAGATTTTTCCAAAGGTGTGGACTACGCCATAAGCGTATCTGGAGTCAGTGTAAATGGTCCCGATGCTTCCTGCTAGTCGGTGGAGTGCTTTTTCTAGGGCATAGAGCTCACAGACCTGAGCTGACCAGGTTGGTGGCAATCTGCCCTTTTCTAGCACACACATTTGGTGTCCATCGACCACTGAATAGCCAGAGCATCGCTTTCCATCCACCACTCGAGATGACCCGTCAATGAAGAGGATTTCCCCTTCATTGAGGGGACAGTCCACCAGGTCCTCTCTGACTTTTGTTTGGATATCAATTATCTCAATGCAATTGTGTTCAATTTCTTTTTCTGATGGGGTCCCATAAAGAAATTGAGCTGGATTTTGGTGTGTACACACAACTAACCTCAGGTGGTCTGAGTGCATGAGAATGGCTTCATATTTGACTATTCTTGGGTCAGTTAACCACTCTGCAGCCCTGTGAGCTAAAATGGTTTTGATTGAGTGTGGTGTATGCACTGTCAAGTCTCCACCAAAAATGAGTTTTTGACTCTCCGAGACCAGAACAGCTGCTGCGGCGATGGACTGGATGCAGACGGGCCATCCTCTGGACACTGGATCCAGTAATTTGGAAAGAAAAGCCACTGGCTTCCTGACTCCTCCCCACTCCTGGGTCAAGACGCCATAGGCAATTCCCTTCTCCACATTAACAAATAGATCGAAGGGTTTTTCTAGTGAAGGAAGGCTTAAAACAGGTGCTTTTGTTAATTTCTCTTTCAGATTTTGTAATTTTTGTGTGTCTGAATTAGTCCAATTAAAAGGTTCTTCTTCTATTAGTTTTTCATATAAAAATTTGGCAGATTGTGAATACTGATCAATCCACAGTCTGCAGTATCCAAATAGGCCTAATAATTGCCGGATTTCTCGTTTTGAAGTTGGAGGTGGTAGATTTAGGATTCCTTCTACTCTTTCAGCACTGAGTTTTTTTGTGCCATGGCCAATTAGATGTCCCAAATACTTCACCTCCTGTAGCACAAATTGTAATTTAGGTTTTGACACCCTCAGCCCGTTCCTCCCTAGAAAATTCAGTAACTGAATTGTAGCAGTTCTTACCGTAGACTCCTGTTCCCCAGAGAGGAGCAGGTCGTCTACGTACTGAGTTACCTGAATCCCTTCGGGTGGAGAAAAGGAACTTAGCAAATCTTCTAGCGCTTGGCCAAAGAGTGTGGGTGACTCGGTGTAACCTTGAGGCAGGCGAGTCCAGCGCAGCTGCTGCTTCCGTCCAGTGTCTGGATCCTCCCAGGTAAATGCAAAGATGTCTCTGCAATGAGAATCTAGAGGACATGACCAGAAAGCATCTTTAAGGTCAATAACAGAGAACCAGGCATGTGCTGGGGGTACCCGACTCAGGAGTGTATAGGGGTCCTGCACCAGTGGGTACCTGGTTTGGACTCTCTTATTGACCTCACGCAGATCTTGTACAAGCCGGAATGACTTATCTGGTTTCTGGACAGCCAAAATTGGAGTGTTGTAACTGGATTTGCAGGTCTCAAGAATTCCATCTTGTAATAAGTCCATGATAACAGGCTTCAGGCCCTTTCTTTTGTCCTTGGAGAGGGGATATTGTGGTACACGTACTGGCTGGCTATTTGGGAGCAACTCAATTGTTAGAGGTGTGATGTCCATTTTTCCCCTGTTGCCAGGTTTGGCCCACACCACCGGGTCAATGTGTTGCTCATCTACTAAAGATAACACAAACAATTTAATGGTCATTTTTCCACCCTGCGGTACCACCCCAACCCTCAGAGGTATTTGGAAGTCACGTCCTAAAAGACTGATCCCAGCTTGAGGTAGGTATAGCACATCCCCTGTATGGATACGTCCTTGTATGGAAAGGGTTACATTTTTAATTACAGGAACAGCAAAGCTTTCACCATTAGCACCATATATATCTAATGTATCTTGAGAAATAAAACATCCTGGAGGTGTTTCAGTGACACAGGTTCTTTCAGCACCTGTGTCCACTAAAAACTCCACTTGTTGTCTCTGGGGTCCAGCTTCTAATTTTATCAAGGGCTCTTTAAGATGTTTTTGCCCCAGAGAATAAAGCCCCTGACCCCTTCAGTTGTTCAAAATTTGTCCCTCCATTTGAAGGACTCCTTGATCTCTCTGCTTTTTAAAACAGTACCACTGCCCGTGGCCTGGTTTATTACAGTATGTGCAAATTAATCTCTCAGGTCTTTGAACAATTGGGGTAGATTGTTTATTGCAAACACAAACCTGTGGCTGTTGCTGAGAGCAGATTTGGGTTTGCTGTTGTGGGATGCCCCTTTGGGAAGTTCTTTGTGTAGGAGGGTTGTGGTTTGGAGCATTAGTACTGTTATTCATTATTCGGCTTTTAGCCTTCATCCTCTCTTCATCCCTCCTAACAAAGACTTTTTGGGCTTCCTCTAGTAATTCATCTAGTTCCCTCTCTGGCCATTTTTCCAATTTTTCCAATTTTTTCCTGATGTCAGGCCAGGAGTGAAGCACAAAATGTACCTTTAGCATAGTTTTGCCTCCCTCACTGTCTAAGTCAATGACAGAATAAAGTTGAATGTTATTCCTTAACCGAGCCATCCAAGCTGTTGGGGACTCATCCTTTTCCTGTTCCCCACAAAATGCTTTTTTCATATTATTAACTCGAGGAACAGCTTCTCTAATCCCTTTTATAATTAAATTTCTGTAGTCCTTCATGTTCCTCCTGCCCTCTTCTGAATTTGGGTTCCATTCAGGGTCTGTCAGTGGTAATTTTTGTTCTCCAATTGGGCCTTGATTAGAATTATTTTCTCTGTCCCAGACTGTCACTCCTGCAGCTCTAATCAATTTTCTTTCCTCAATGGTGAATAAGGAGTGAAGGATGGATTGTATCTCTCCCCAATTATAAATATTAGGGCCGAGGAATTGATCAAATTGGTCAGCTAGACCAATGGGGTCAGCCATCAGACTTTTCATTTCTTTTTTAAATTCCCGTACCTCAGATGAAGCTAGAGGTACAACTACATAACCAATTCCTCCTTGAGCATTTCCCATGGGTACCTCCCTAAGAGGTAAAATTTTAGACTCATGGGGAGTGCTAAGGCAGGTGGGACAGTCAGGTGTTTTAAATGATTTCTTTCTAGTGCAAGATGCTGGGCCATCCTGGCTAGAAGAAATCCTTTGTTTGGTTGTCTTTTTGTGAGAGCAGGAAGGAACAGAATTTTCTTTTTCACTTTCATTCTCATTTTCTGAGTCCCTTTCGATTGGGTGGCTTGATGAAGGAAGGACCCTTTCTTGTTCAATTTGGACCCTCCTTTCTGGAGGAGTTACTGGAGGAAGGTAGTCTAGGGGGTCCCACTTTGGTTTATTTAATTTAGGTTTTTGTTTTTCTTTCTGTTTGTGTTCTTCTGCAATGGAAAAAATTTGGTTTGAATTTTTATTAAGTCCAATTGAATTAGATTTAGTTTCCTCTTCCAATTCTAATTTTTTGCTTTGGTCTTCATTTTGTTTTTGCCAATAATTTAACCAAATTTTAGCATAGTCTAATTCATCAGAATGTTTTGGAGCTTTGTAATGTACATAAGAATGCAAAGCCTCACAAAGCCATTTTTCAGAAGACCCATACTTGGGCCATCTGAGTCCATCTTTGTTAATTCTATGTTTTGGCCACTTAAAAACACAGTACCTAATCATTTGACACTGGTCTTTTTCTTTAGTTAAAAGATTTTCTTCCCACTTTAGGAGCATTTGCCCTAACGGGCTCTCTGGGAAAATTTTGTATTTCTTCATTAGGTCTTTCTTTTTGCTATTTGCTTGTCCCATTTTGTTACTGGGAAGCAAACAAGTAGCTAGTGCAGAAGAAAAAAAAATTTCCTTTTTTTTTTTTTTTTTTTTTTTTTTTTTTTAATTAATTAAATAAACCAAAGTATTGTATTATATAAAACAATTAAAATATTGCATAAGGAAATAATGTTACAAAATAACCTAAATTCAATACACTATCACAATTAAAAAAATGATAATAAAGTTATAAGCATAAAATACAATACAACTAATATAGAGAAAAGCAAGCAGGGTTAGTAGATATATAAGGGAATGAATGATGGCGAATCTGTGGGAAAATTAAATATGGTAGGCTGGTGAGAAACAAATATGTTGCAAGAAAATATTAATTTTAATTATAAAAAGAATAATTAGTGAATATTTAAATTGGTTAAAGTATAACTGAAATTTAGATAGTTTTATACATATATACTTAGAATTTAAGAAACAAGAGTTGTCTTTATTAGCAAAGGAGAGATAAATTTAAAATATTTATAATCGAATTAAAGGAAAAAGATTATAATGAATAACACAAACAGTAATTCAAAATATCAAAGTAGTGTCTTATGATTAAAGCAGATAAAGCAAATTACAACTACAATCCAATAACCCAAACACTCCAAACTAACAGGAAGTATAAAGGTGCTAGATAGCACTGACCACAAGAGTGCAGCTAAAACAAGTTCACACATGCACTTAGAACAGCAAAAGGGGTGCAGTTCAAATTAAAAGGACACAAAATGGCGGCCGACCACGTGGCGGCCCGAAATTTCAAAATGGCGGCCGACCACGTGGAAACCCGAAATTTCAAAATGGCCGCCGACCACGCGGCAGCCCGAAATTTCAAAATGGCGGCCGACCACGCGGCGAAAAGAAAAAGAGAGGGGTTTAAAATGAGGTTTCTCCTCAGTTCTAGACCCGAGGAGACTGAGACACTAATAAAAATGAATTTGGGGCTGCGCACACCCCTAAAACGTGGAAACCTCCCCCCAGAAAGGCTGATCACCACACTCGATCTTCCCCTCTGTGTCTCTAAAGGGGTGATCCCTCGTGGTGCCCTTAAAAATGAACCCTTTCAAGCACACTCACACACACACTGGGGGCGGCCAACCCCCCCACACACTCTCTCACAAAAGGAATTCCACTCGGAGGTTCCCCAAAAACTAATAGCCCTTAAAAAGGGTAAGTCCCTAACTAAGTTCCCTTTAAGAAGGGTTCAAGCCTTACCACAAGTCTTTCTCCACCGGAGGTGTCCTTTCTCTGCTGCAGTAATCCTTGTGGGAGCCCAGAAAATCCAAGGAGAAAAATCCAAAAAATCGCAAAAATTCAAAAATAGTAAAATTAACCAAAATACCTGGATTTTAGGGCAAAAATAGGATCCCGGACGAGCCCCCAAAAGAGTTGTGAGGAATGAGACAACTCTTTGTAGAAATTAAAACAATTTATTAAAACAGAAAAAAAAATGAAAAATTGCAAAAAAAACTAACAAAATATAAAAATTTGGGATCCAGATGGCTCGAGAGATATGCCCCAGGAGCGCAGGGATTCAGGAACTTTAGGCTTAAGACAGCTCTGAACCTCAGGTAGAGAAAAAAAATAAACTTGCAGTTTAGGCTGGTCAAAAAGAAATCTATTTCTAAAAGCCCCTAGAAAGGGGTAGGCTTCTCCAGCACTGCCTTAGCAAGCTGGAGAGGAAGGGAGAAGAGAGTGGGCGTGTCTTTTGGATTCCTTTTATAGCTTTTGCTCCGCCCACAGTCCGCCCACAGCCCACCCACAGTCCACCCCCCTGGTTCAAGGCGGTTGGTGTTTTCCCCTTGACAGACCACCTCTGTCCACCAATGGCTCCTCCTGGTCAGAGGGGTGATATTAGTTGAGATAAGGGTCATGTGCTTATGGGGGGCTGGGCTGTTTGTTGCAACTGGGGTTTTTTTAAAATCTGCCTTGAAACCAAGATACAAGTAAAACAAAAAAATACATTCCACACATCTTAAAACACTTGTAAAGGTATACAGTAAACACAGGAAGACCATAAAAGCTTGATTATTGTACCTGGACTGATGGATTGATTTTAACATTCAATTTAAAAATATTAAGCTCAAATTAATTAAGGCACTTAATATGCAAAGACCAAGCACAAATAGGGATTTCATGTATGACAGAAGACAAAGAAAGGGCAGGGCCCTCTTGCTTGCCTGCAGGTTTCTGCATCTTCCATCAGGTTGTGCTCCAAGGCTCTGTTGCCACTTCTGCTATCGGCCTTTGTTTCTCCAGCTGGAAGTAGGATGGGTGCTGGTAAATCTTAGGGAACTTCCCCGAGATCCTCTGGCTGTAGGGTGCTGCTCCTCCTACCTGGACATACAAGATGGGGCAAGGAAATGTCTCTTCCATGTTGACCAAACCTTTCCCCCTTGGAGCCTGGGTAGTCAGAAGAAAACTCTTCCTCTCCCCTAATCTCTTCATGGCAAGACTTTGTTAGGTCTATATTCACATTCCCATCTCAAGAAGAAGGTAGGACATGTAGGCAGGAACTCCCCATTCTTTCATGAATAAAAGCAGAGTGGGCACATGCTGGGCTGTGACTGCAGGGGGAACAAACAAACAGCCACGTTGTTTAGACAAACCTCATCAGACAGAGCAGTTTTCCCCGAGGTGGTGCGAGTCCTAAGAGTTCCTAAAATGTGATACCGTGTAGTAATGAGTTGCATGCTTCCCTTTTAGGCTGCTTCTGTCTCTGGAGGAAAAGAACCTGTGCCTCAGAACACTGGAAGAAAAGAACCAGGCACTGAACAATCAGGTGTCTCAATTTCGTTCTGCTCTTCGCGAGGCCGAGCAGCTCTGTGCAAACCGCACAGGACAAGTGCTGAAGCTCAACACCCAGGTAATCTGTGCCCTGGCGTCCTCTTCTCCAGGGACACACATCATCACCTTTGGCTTGGAGGCCCCAACTGCTTTCTCCTCCCAGCAGCATCCACTGCTGCCGTGTTCTGCCCCGGGGTGCTGCTGCACCCACAGGCCAAGGCTGGATCTGGTGTCTGCTGCCGATGTTTTCCTCCGTTCTCTCCCGGGTCCCAGCAGGAAATGTGGGAGGAGAAGCAGCAGCAGACTCCTTTGGAGCTTCTCCATCCCTCTGTTAGCAGTGTTGTCCCAGATGGAGTTGGTGCCTGTGCTGGGCACCGAGCAATGTGGGCACACAGACGTGGCTATGGCAGGCTGGGGAGGGCACTTCCAGCGCAGCCAGTTCAGCCGGTGTTCAGAGCTGCAGCCTCAAGGATGCCCATTGGCTCCCTTTCCCTATTTTCAGGACACTTGTTTCCATTGGAATCCTTGGCTCTGTGCCTTCTGTTTTGGGCATGTTTTTTTGCCTGAAATCATTTCTCCTTTGTTGCTTGCTCTACTGCCTGCTCTGCTGCCTCAGGAGCAGCCCTGTCCCTGAGGCTCTGTGCATCCATCTTCCAGATGCCGGCCGAGCTGGAAGCAGTGATCGAGAAGGCGGCTCCCCAGCCTACTCAGGAGAAGCAGGAGCTGGAAACTGAGGGGTCTGAGCTGCATGTGAGGCTCCAGAGCTCTGAGGAAAGAGCAGAGGCCATGGCCACGCAGTGTAAGACTTTGGAGCTGGAGCTGAGGGAGGTGCAGGCTCAGATAGACCATCTGAAGGCTCGCAACCAGGAGCTGCAGCAGGAGTTGGAGGAAAGTGAGCAAGGTAGAGCTTCTCCTCTCGCACCCACTGCCCCATCCTGTCTTGCCAGCAGGGCTCTCTGATCCCATGCAGAGGAAAAGTGCCCAGAGATGGCAGAGGGGAAGAACAACCAGCAGGAGATTTCTCCATCCAGTGCCAGTGAAAGCTTTTTCTCGAGAAAGATGCTGTGGCTGGCAGTGCCATCTGGCTGTGCTATGGCTGATCCCGTGCACAGGTGGTGCCTTTCAGGTGCTGTGTCTGTGCTGAGGAGCTGTAGCTGGATGCCTCAGCTCGATTCCCCCCAACTCCAGGCCCTGCCAGAGCCCCCAGGCTATTGGCCTCTCTGGAGCAGGGCTGCACAGGCATCCCCGCTCCTTTGTCTCTCTTGGACTGCTCACTCTGCACAAGCCCAAGAGTAAAGACACTTTCCTATTCCTCTGAACCTTGCCCCTTGGATTCCTGCTTTTTTCTCTGCCTTGAAGTTTCCTTCATTTCTGTCAGCTTTGGAAGCCCTTGTGGCCTTAGGGGCTGGCAAACACAGGCAGGCCAAGAAGACAGTGCTGTTGTCCCTGCAGGATGCACATCAGTTTGCCTTTGCTTTGCTGTTCTCATTCTCCTTCTCCTTCCTGCCGCAGCGATGTGGAGGGCAGAACACCAGAAGACCTCTCGAGAAACTGCCCTGGAGAAAGAGGCCATTGCCCTGAAGGAAGAGGGTGTGACTCTTTGTCAGGAGGTGGCATCTCTGCAGAGGAAACTGGAGAGCCTGGAGAAGGAAAGGAAGGATGTGCTGGTGAGAACGGCAGATGCCATGAAGGGCCATTTCCTAGCTATGTTTGGCCCTTGTGTTAATAGTTCTAAGGAGCACCTCTTTCCAGCTGAGCTTTTCAAACTGCATTCTTCTGAATAAGGAGGAAAAGATGTCGTAGTCATGTCAAAGCCAGTTAGTGCTGAGGCTGCTGGTTTTCCTCCATGCTGGAGTTTTGTGCCCTCTAGTTCTCAATGTCCACACTGTCTCTATGGACATTGCATGGTCTGGGCAATTCCTCGTGTCCAAACCCACGTCCAGATTTCAAATACCTGGACCTGGAACGAGGGGTGAGAAGGCCAAGTTTGCTGTTAATAGAAAGGTGTTTGGCCTTGGCCATCAGAGAGCAGCCAGTGGGGAGAAAAGAGAGAAAAGCAAAGTGCTGATGCAGATAAGGACGTGTGCCTGCAAGGGGAGAACTCGTCCTGAGTGGCAGCAGAGAATGACAGACTGATGTGGCCATTGCTGCTCCAAGAGAGGGCAGTGGGGCTCTCGGGGATGGTGCCATGGAAACTCTACACAGGAGAGCTCAAAAACCACTCCTGTCACCCCAGCTGCAGGGAATGAAATGTTGGGGGTGTTTGCTCTTCCCTTTCTCCCTGCTGGAGAGCACATCCTCATGGCACTGCCTAAATCCTGCTTAGCATGGACTTGGAATCCTGGCTGCAGTTCTGGCAGCTGCTCCCCAAAGGAACACTCGAGTGGAGCTGCAAGAGGTCGGGGAAGGGCAGAAAGGGAGCTGGGATGGGCTGAGTGAGCTGGGAAAGACTCAGCGTCAAGGGCGGTCCCAGCAAAGGTCTGAGGCATCCCGAGAGGCAGAGAGAGAGGGGCAGCCTTTGCCTGCCTGTGGCAGGAGTCCCGATCTGGTATGAAAAGCAAACCGAGAGAGGGAATGAGTGACCTCCCTGTTTTGGCAGCGTGAACGGGAATTGTACGAGGAGCAGATGAGGGATCTGAAAAAGAAGAATGAAATGAAAACACTTGAAATTTCAAGAAAGGAAACAACGCAACAATTGGACGCTGAAAATGAAAGAAAACAGGAGGAGTTGGAGCATGGGGCTGCTGCTTTGAAGGAAGGCAGAGGAAATGCTCAAGTCCTGTGTGCTCCACTGGCCAAGTGTAAAATTGCCAAAGAGGCTCTGAAGAAACACTCAGCCTTTCTGCAGGGAAAGAGTCATCCCCAGGTAGGCACTGGCACTGATCTTCAGTCCACTGCAACGTCTCTCAAAGATTCCAATGAAGTTTCCCATGAAGAGGTGGGATTCTAAATCCCTGTCAGTCTAGGCCTGCTTGGGCAAAGCAGCCCGGGCTGCAGCAGGCAGCCTTGTGTGTCTGCCTGGCTCCAGCCAGAGACCATTGGCTGCCAGATTGTTTGCTGGCACGCCTGGAACGACTGAGGCAGCTCTGGAGCTGCTGTTCAAATCAGCTCCAGGCCAAAAGCTGGGCATGGGGAATTGCTTCTCCTGTGCCCAGGCAAGGGCAGGCAACACGTGTGGGTTGGATTTGGTGTGGAAAGGAATGGAGCAGGTGAGCAGAGTGATGGACTGAAGTGAGCAGAGTTCTGTAGCGAGGGCTGAAGAGCAGCTGCACTGCTGGAGCTTCGAGGATGCTTCCCGAGATGGAGATTTCTGAGGGACAGCTCTTGTGGTGTTTGAAATAAGGGAATCATCTCCTCTCTGAACACCCAGCAGGCTGTTGTAGCAGAAGGCAAGCGGCTGTCTGAGCACTCCAGGAGGGGTGTGGAATGTGTGCGGGACCAGGTTGCAGCAGCAGCAGCAGACAAGCCAGAGAAGCGTGAGCTCAGGAGAACTTTTGAGGTAAAGTGGGCTTTCACTGCCTCTGCAGAGCCTCAGGCTCCTCTGGATCATGACTCGTGTGCCCAGGCAGTGCTTTGGAGTCCTCTGCTTGTTTCCTTGCCTCTCCCTGTCCCTGCTGTGGGCACACCCCTTTGTTTGTTCTCTCTGTTGTGGCAGCCCATGGCTTTCACAAAGGCACCTTCACTCCGCTGCCTCCCTCCCTGGCCCCGTGTCCCCGGACACACACTGGCCTCTCCTGCACAGCCCCCAGCGAGAGCTCTTTGCCCCCAGTGCTGTCTGGTGCAATTGAGGGTCTGTGAGCAGAGATCTCCTTGCCTTGATGTCCAGAGGTCCTTTTGCCCCATGTTTGCTGACAGGTTTCTGTGACCCTTTCTCCCATCCAACCTGCAGGATGAACATGAAGGGAGGAGAATCAGAACTTTTTGGAGAGTGTTCCCCCCAGACTACTTTACATTGCCTGTCTCCCAGTCTGACCAGAAAAATGCATCAACCTCTGAAAGACAAGAGTCCTCCAGTAGCTCAGGGGAGCTGCAGCCCCCGTGCTGAGGCACAGCCTGTGGAGAAAGGGGTCAGTGGCCAGAATGCGTGCTTTGGGAATCAGAGCTGGGTTCCTAAATCCTGTCGGAACTCTCTCTCCCAGACCTGTGGTGGCTGAGGGTTGTATGAGGGAAGGGTTTGCCAGCCATGAACTGGACTTGTTGATCATCTGAGCTCCGTTCAGGGGCAGTGTGGGAGCCTGTTCCTTTCCCCTTCCCCAAGGGCAGAGTGTTGGTGAGGGCTGGAGTTGGAGGCTGTGTCTGCCCCCACAGCCGGTACCGTGGGGCTGCGGATGCTCCTGCCCACGTGGGCTTGTCTGAGCTGGGCTTTCTGCCTCTTTCAGGTGTCCTTGCTGCAGTCACAGCTGGCCCGAGACCGGCAGGAACCCCTGGAGAGCTGTGCAGGGAGCAGGCAGGAGATGCTCTCGTTGAGTCACAAGGACCTCCTTACTTCCTAGGCTTGTCAGAGAGGAGACAGGGTGCAGCTGCATGCAGTCGTAGCCTCAGATTTTGTCCATAGTTTATGTTTAAAGGATTGCAGGTGTAATTGTAGGATTGTAGGATAATAGGTGTAATTGAACCTTTATACAACTGTGTTCCATAGGATGAAGGATATATTTATAGAAAAATAAAGTGTTTATTACGACTACACAAAAAGACCTTTATCAGAGTTATTGACTACCCAGTACAGAGAACTATAACTTCCGGTAGAGTGCATTATATTTGAAGCAACATGGAAGCAGTTATATTCAAGCCAGCAAAACCAATTAATAATTAAAGATTGATGCTTCTCACCCAAACCAATGACCGTGGGCAAATATTTCTGTCAGCCTCAAGGAGTGACCTTGAGGGGCATCCTCACTCCAGGGAGGAATCTGCAGATGGGAGACACGTGACATGAACCACTTTGGTGAGGGCAGGAGAATCCTGCCACATGTGGAGCTTTTGCATTTGTCCTTAGGAAACCTGTTTTTTCTCCGAGTCACAGAATCTCAGGCTGGGGGAGGCTGGAGGCACCTCTGGAGGTCACCTTGCCCAGCCCCCTGCTCCATCAGGGCCACCCAGAGCTGGCTGCCCAGGAGGTGTCCAGGCGGCTTTTGAATCTCTCCAGGGATGGAGACTCCACCACCTCCCTGGGCACCTGCACCAGTGCTCGGCCACCCTCCCAGTGGGAGGAATTCTTGATCCTGGAAACACTCAAGAACTGGCTGAGGATGAGAAGGTCAGGGGTTGAGGTCCTAGTTTAGAATAAGGTAACTTAGCAAGGTGAAAAGCAGAATCACAGCCCTGGCTGACAGGAGATCAACTGAGCGGGGAACTTGTGATCAACCTCATCTCAGAAAGCAGGAATGTGGAAGAAAAAATTGTGGAAGAAGAATCAAGTTATCCAGAAGGAGTGAACAGACATTGCTGTGGAAGCAGTAGGGGAGGGGGAGAATAGTCAGGGAGCTCTTGAGCCAGGCATCCACCAGGTCTGAGGACCAGAGGAAGCTACAGGAGCTGTCTGTCATCTTCAAAAAAGCCTGGCCATTGAAGGAGGTTCCTGAGAACAGCAAAGAGTGTTACACCAGTCTTAAAGATGGGCACAGAAGAGGATCTGAAGAACTACAGGCTAATCAGCTCCTTTGGAATCCCTGGGAAGGTGATGGAGCAAATGGTCCTGGACACCCTTTCAAGCAACTGCGAGGGAAGGGCACTGGGAAGAGCCAGCACAGATTTACCACAGGGGAAATCATGGCTGGCCGACCTGATGGACTCTGTGAATAATGGGGGACCAGGGAGGGTTTTGCTGACACTGCAAACCATTCAACAGCCACACAGTCTCCTTACAGCCGGACTGGTGAGGTACGGACCGAGTGAGCGGCCAAGTGAATGGAAAACTGCCCGAGCCAGCGGGCTCAGTACTGCTGGATCAGGTGCAGGAAGTGGCCAGGCTGTGGTGACACCACTCACTGATCCTCCCTGGAGCCGGTATTACTGTTGATTAACGACTAATATTTACATGCAGAGGATGTCTCCTCTAAGCAGATGTGTGTCATGAAACTTTACACCGGGTGTTTATTCCGTCAGGATCATACACATTCATTACAAGGTGCTTCCGGGCTAATACATAAACATTACTTTCCTAGAACTAATTTACCCACCTCTGCCCCTTACTGGAAGTCCTTTTATGGTCTTAGAGGGTTGTCTAAAGGGGTCTCTGGTGGTCGTATTCGCTGAGAGCCCCCAAAATTGGAAGTGACCTTGCCTTGAACTTCTCTTAGGGCATGCACTGGTGTTTCTTGTTACATAACTTTGTCACAAAACCCACTTAGGTTCCTTATTATCTGTTTGTCCACTGCTTTCAGCTCTGTTTAGCATCCTGTGTGTCTACTTTTACATTCTTTTATCTAATTTGCTAGTTAGTCTTTAAGCTCTATTTTGCAACCGAAAATTTCTATTCTCCATGTTGTCTGTCACAGTGAATGGCAGCGATGCATCTTCTGGAGAAGATGCATCTGGAGCCAGCCCCCATTTCTATGGTCCCTGAGGCTGACGGATGTGTCACGCACTGATGTCACGTCCAGCCTCAGCTCAGCTTGCATCCCTTGCCCAGACAGGGGAGACCCACAGGCAGGAGAGACAGAAGCCGTGTGCTCAGGCTACCCTGCCTTGAAGGCACATAAGCCTCCGCTTTCTACAGCTGCTCAAGGGTCAGGGCACCTGGCAGTGAGCCTTCAGCACCGAGTGATGGCATCCCACTTTTGCAGTCTTGGCCCAACTGGATGACCTGGTCTCCTCAGGAGCTGCCCTTTGGCCTTGTCAGGGACCACCCAATGGACATGATGCCGTGGCAGCTTGGCACCCCCTGGATTCGCCATCCCTAGCGTGATGTTTCTCCTCAGCATAGAATCCCCGACTGGTCTGGGATGGAGGGACCTCAAAGCTCATCCTATGCCACCCCTGGCCGTGGGCAGGGACATCTGCCTCCAGACCAGGTTGCTCCAAGGCCCCTCCAACCTGGCCTTGGACACTTCCAGGCATGGGGCAGCCACAGCTTCTCTGGGCACCCTGTGCCAGGGCCTCCCCACCCTCCCAGGGAAGAACTTCTTCTAACCCTGCCCTCTGGAATGGAAAGCCATTCCCCTTGTCCTGGCATTCCAGGCCCACTCCCCGCTCTCCTGGAGCCCCTTTAGGCACTGGAAATGGCTCTAAGGTCTCCCCGGAGCCTTCTCTTCTCCAGGCTGAACACCCGCAGCTCTCCCAGCCCGGCTCGGAGCAGAGGGGCTCCAGCCCTTGGAGCATCTCTGCAGCCTCTCTGAACTCACTCCAGCAGCTCCACATCCTTCTGATGCTGGACCCCAGGGCTGGAGGCAGCTCTGCAGGTGGGATCTCACCCAAGCAGGGCAGAGGGGCAGAATCCCCCTGTCCCCTGCTGCCCACGCTGTGAGGTCAGTCCAGGACATTGGGGGTTTCTGGGTGACAGTGCAAGGGGCTGGGGCACGTTGAGCTTTTTATGCACCAACACCCCCAAGTCCTTCTCCACAGGGCGACTCTCGATCCATTCTCCGCCCAGCCCGAGTCTGTGCTTGGGATTGCCCTGATCGCTCTGCCCCGCCCCTTTCTTCACCCGCCGGCCAATCAGCGCGCGGCTGCCCTTGGCAACAGAAGAAGCGCTGCAGCAGGGGCGGCTAACGCCAATCAGCGCGTGGCTCGGGAAGGGCTGAACCAATGGGAGCGCAGCGCGCCTCACGGCGACGACCAATCAGAGTGCGGTGGCCGTGAGGGACGGGCTGGGGCGGGGGGGGAATGGCGGCAAGAGAGGGAGAGGGGAGGAACATTGGGCGGCCTGGTGGGGCCCGCCCGCCGTTTCGGAGGCTCCCAAGCGCTTCAGCTGCCGTCGCACGGTCCCCCCTCCGCACCGATTTGCTTGAGAAGGGAGGGGCGGCTCCTGCCGAAACCGCGCTCGGGGAAAACTCCCCACAGGGGTTGGCTGTGCGAGGGGAGGGCGTGGGTGTGCACCAGCCGTCCCCGCCTCAGCAAAACGTCCCCTCAGGGGTTGGCTGGGCGGAGTCACGACAGGACGGGACGCTTCAGAAGGACCCAGAAAAGACCCCAAACCCCTTCGGAATGTCAGGAAAACTAACCCAAAACCACTGGAGGTTTATGTCCAAAAAGGAGACAGAGAAATCCTGTTACTCTATTCACATAAAGGGAGTGATCATGGTCATTTCCTGTGGGGTCTCTCAAATTGTTGGAGGATCCAGCCTTCTTTTTATCCTAATTTCCCGGCCACATTTCCCTCTGTCTTTCCCCGTTGGCTGAGGTACTTGAGAGGTACAGACTTCCCGAATTGCCTAGTAACATACCCCCTTCCAATGTGTACTCTCCCCTTCCCTCTCCCCCCCTCCCCCCTGTTTTCTTTTGCCTTGTGTTTCTGTTCTTTTTCTCTAAGTCCAGGGATTTAAGGCAGTCTTGAGTGAGTAACACTCCCTGTCAATTAGTGGAATTCCTATGGAATTTTTGGTTCCTCTTATTGAAGAAGGGGCAGTCAATAACTACCTCATGTAAGCACAAGTTAACTATTGGGAGACAGCAATGTTAGTTCAGACGGAAGATGTTCATTACAAAGCCTGAGAAGCCGAATTCACCCTAATCTTGTCAAGATAGAGGGGACAAGGATCATCTCAGAGATTGCTGAATCATCCCTCAAAGGACTACGCATGCCCAGGGAGAAAGGTGAAAAAGTTCACTGCGAGGATGACTACTGGCCTCCATCAGAAAGACCCCCGAGGAAGAGGAGAGGCCTTCCTCAGCGCGACCACCAGGACACACAGCGCATGCGTGGCCCATATGCTAATGACTTCCGAGAAATAATTTGTGTAACCACACCTGTCCCAAGGAATGTGATGAATATTCATAATTTAACCCTTAATACTGTGTTGTAGAGAGCACCAGGTGTGTGTGTTTGGAGGAGCGATCCCCACACACCCGGCGCGCCGAATAAAGCAAATACCCGCTTCTCTGACTCTGTCTCTGAAGTGTCTCCTGGCCCGGTTGCGGCACGATTCATTATTGCTTCTTTTACCTCTCAGTATGTGGCTTTATCTACAGCAGGCCCACAGTTTGTAAAGACAACTTCTCATTCTTGTCAGGAATTTAAACAAAACGGATGAAAATGGGAGTAAATGTGAATAAATATGAGTAATTTAGGATGATATTTATGTTGTATTTCAAAAGTGGAGGGTTAAAAGATCATTTGGGCATTAAAACACCTCAAAAAGACACAAAATGCCTCAACCACATTGGAAAGTTTTAATAAATGTGACTAAAATAGATCTAAATTGACTGAATTTGAATAAATTCAGGACATGGCATTATTTCTGGAATGTGGAGGATGAAAAGGCAATTTTGGTCCTAAAATGCCTCCAAAAAGCCCTGAAAAAGCACCTAGAAGCCTTAAGAGTCCCGAAGGAGAGCTCAGCTGCTCTCCAAAGGCCACAGGTTTCTGGGGGTTCTTATGGATTTGGGGGTGTCCCGGGGATCTCACCACAGGCCACCATGAGTCCCCAATGCCGGTGGCTCTGGGGAAGGCGCATTCCCGGGGTTCCCGAACCCCCCACACCCGAACCCTGCAGGGGGGGTCCAGTGGTGCCGATCCACATGGAACAGGTCGGTGCAGTTCACCCGGACACTGAACCTGCACAGGCGAGAGAGCGTGGCAGGGGTGGGGCAGGTGAGGGGCAGAGCAGGGCAGGGGCCAGGCAGGGGTGAGACAGGGTGGGAAGGATGAGGGGAAGGGTGCGGCAGGAATGAGCAAGGGGTGGGGCAGGGGTGGGGCAGGTGAGGGGCAGCCCAATAAGTGCCCCCAGAGACCCCGAGAGCTGTCGCAGGATCCCGTAACTCACCTCATGTCCCCCTGCTGAGGACCACCCAGAGACCTCCGGGACTCTGTACCCCCCATATCTTCCTCCCCAGCGCCCTCAGGACCTCCCAAGAGCCTCCCAGGACCCCCCCAGGATGCCCCGTACCTGTCAGTGGAAGGCTGCTGCCCCCCCTATCTCCCCACCAAAGACCCCCAGGACTCTGTACCCCCCATATCTTCCTCCCAGACCCCTCCAGAGCCCCCTTAAGACACCCCAGAACTTGGCAGATACCCCCCCAACCTGTCAGTGTAGGGCCCATACCCCCCAAGCCATCCCAGGGCCCCACAAAACTCCCCCCAGACCTCCCCGGACCCTCTACCCGACCATATCTCCCTCCTAGACTCCCCAGGACTCTGTATCCCACATACTCCTCCCATATCTCCCCCTAGATCCCCTCCCAGCCCTTCCCAGTACCCTCCCCAGGCACCCCCCTATATGTGGCAGTAGAGGGCTGGTGCCCCCCCGTAGACGAGGAGGGTTTGGGAGGAGGGTGGAAGACCATGGAGTAGCTGGTGGGGGGGGAGGGGGGGGCTTCCCCCCCACCCCTAAACCCCAACCACTCCCACAGATTCCCTCCCCCCTCCAGCGGGAACTGGAGCAGCTCAGGAGAAAACGTCCTCGGGTGTGCAGCCTGGGGACAGGACCCCCAAATCAGGGGGAAACCCCATGTTATAAACAACCCAGATCCAATATGGAAATGAGTTATTAAAAATTTTATTGAGAACTATAAAATTCAGCAAAGCAAAAGGGATTGTGCTGGGAGCATGGCCAGGGGCCAGAGGCTCAATCACAAAATGGTGGTGCTACCTTTTATACCCCTGTGGCTGCATCAGCCTTATGCACACTGATGTACAGTTTTGCATAGTCTCACCCCACGTCACTCTTTTAGGAGCCGGCGCAGTTCTGTTGCTGTGCTCGTCGGGGTCCTCGTTGGATGGAATCCCACTCCTTTTGTGAAAAACGAGGTTCACTCTGCTGTTAGGATTTAAAAGTTTAATAAAGGACAATAGGGGACAAAGACAATAAAGCAAAAGTCACGGCGCTGGGTGCTTTGGCACTCAGCCAAGAGCGCACCTGCTATTGCGGAGACACCCTTTACACACCTGTCCTATTGCATCAGCCTAATGCATATTCATAATCAATCATGCCTATTCAAACTTCCCCCCCAAACTAGTTTACATGTTCCAGGAACTGTTTAGCATGGCTCCTCCTTGGATCTGCCTTTTTAGAGCACGCACATTTCCTGGCTGTGGTTTCAGTCAGTTTTTATTATCACCTCCAGGGTGGGCTTTGGTCGATGGTTTCTGCAGACGGCAGTTGCCGATAGCTGGCATGTCAGTAGCAGGGGTCTTCATCATCCGTTCATTGGATGTTATCCAACCAAGCAGACAGTTCAATTATCGCAAGCATAACTGTATCAGCTATTTCACTGTTATGTCTAAGTTTAGTTAATGGCAGAAATAAAGGCATTAGTTATTGTTGCAAAACTGTATCTTTATAACAACGATACTTTAACATTAAATACTTTAACATTGTTATTTAAATACTTTAACATTATACATATAGCATCCATTTTAACATTTGCGGAAAGCCAATATTATAGTATGTATTTATCACACATTTATGGCTGTGTCTTCGAAGTTTGGCTCGCAACAGCGTGTCCCACTTACAGAACTGACATTACAGCACACAAACTCATGCAGCCCTTATAAAAAAACAACTTTACAACCAGACTATTTTAACAACATTAAACATTTTAACATATACCATTGTCTTAATATTTCCCAAGGAAAATATCATAATATTTAATATTATAACTCATAATGTAATTCATAACCCATAAACATATGGCAAAAGCCAACTCTCAATAAGTTGTTTGTAACACCCCACAAGAGTAGATGGGACCCCCAGATCCCCCAGACCTCCCAAGATGGGAGATCCCCAAGACCTGCCCACCCCCTCAGATGCAAGGAGAACATGTCCTGTGGGGGACCCCAAAATCAGGGGGCTTTAAAATTGGGGGACACCCCAAAATCATGCTGTAAGACCCCAATATCAGGGTGACGCCCCTGCCAAAGAAGCTGGGACCCCCGAGCTCCCCCACATGGGAGGAGAATGTAACTGGGGGAGCATGAAATCAGAGGAAACCCCAAAATCAGGGGAACCCCCCCGAACGCTAGATGGGACCCCAGAACACCAAGACTCCCACAGAGCCTCCCCCCCCCCCCCCCGGGTGGAAGGAGAACACGTCCTTGGATGTGTGGCCTGGGGGTGTCACCAAAACTGTGGGAAAAACAAAGCCCTCACACAACATTTTTAATGTTAGAGAGTCAAGGCATTACTTTATTCTGGCCAGGATATTGTTCTGGCCAGGATGTACCCCAGAAATCATCTCATCCACACATAGCCCAGGTGTGCAGAGAGAATCATTCCATGACACATGGCTTCTACTAGATTTTCCAGATCTTTTATACAGTCAAAAGTCATAGAAACAAATTGGGTCAGTGTTCATTGGTCCCAAGTGAGTGTAGTTCTTAGCAATTGCTCTCCTATGGAATCCAGATTTCTTCTCTTCTGATGTTAATTAGATCTTCATTCCTTGATTTTCTTATCAGTCTTTTCTGGAGGAGATGTCTCCAACTCTGCCAGAGGCAGAGTCTGGGGTAGATGTTCATAGATGGCCGCTGATGTTCTGTTGATGTTCCGTCGATGGCCTTCATCTCTTTGGGGCTACTCCCAGTCTGTTGAAATGCTAAGCCCATCTCAGGCCTCACCTAGAGAAACAATGCCCTGGAAAGAAGCTTCAGTTCCCTTCTCCGGGGCAAAGGTGAAGAAACCTGGCTAAAGTTATATAAAAAAAGTGGTTTTAAACTGGTTGGTTTTCCAACAGGGGGGGTCCCTTGGGCGTTTCTAGGGGCTAACAGGGGGGTTTGGGGTGGCTCCGGAGACATTCTGGGAGTCTGTGGGAGGTGAGATGGGAGTTTGGGGGGCTCTAATTAGCTTTTAATCCACCCTAGGCAAAGATATTAATATTCATAATCCTATAAAGTCTTTGTTCTTCTTCCCAAAGTTCAGGACTTCAGCATGACTTTGGCTGAGCAGCAGTCCGTGCCAATTAGTAAAGCTTACTAAAATAGATCATTTGATTTAGCTAATTGTAATGCTCATGGATCGTGTGTTTTACAGGGGGCACATACTAAGGGGGGACACGGATAGGTGGATCGGGAAGTCCCAAGTACCTTCCAAGTACCGCAGCCAACAGGGAAAGGGAAGGAGGAGAAAATGCGGCCAGGAAATGAGGAGAAAAGAAGGCTACTTGCTCCAACTAATTGGGAGAGACCCCGTTGGACACACACCTGACGGACTTTCTCCCTTTCTCCAAATCAAGGCAATTTTACAGGACTCCTCGGTCTCCTTTGTGGACACGAACTTCTAATGAGGTGAATTTTACCCACTGCGGGGTGGGGGGCACAGGAGCTCCTCTGCCTGGGGAGGGGGGAGTATAAAGCAGTATAAACCAGTCCAGACTGGGGCAGGTGGGGAAAATTCAGAGTCACAAGGGGCCAGTGGCAGCGAGGCAGGGAGGGGCGGGAGTGATCGGCCGGGGAGGGGGAGAGGGGGAAGTTCCAGCCTCAGCCGGACCCCCCTCATTGACTGACAAGTGGGGAGCGGCTCCCGCCCAACCGGCGGGCGGGGAAAAGCGCCCTCAGTCATTGGCTGGGCGGGACAGGGGGCGGGGCGAGAGCTGTTCCCGCCTCAGCCCAACTCCCCTCAGTCATTGGCTGGGCGGGACAGGGGGCGGGGCGAGAGCTGTTCCCGCCTCAGCCCAACTCCCCTCAGTCATTGGCTGGGCGGGACAGGGGGCGGGGCGAGAGCTGTTCCCGCCTCAGCCCAACTCCCCTCAGTCATTGGCTGGGCGGGACAGGGGGCGGGGTGAGAGCTGTTCCCGCCTCAGCCCAACTCCCCTCAGTCATTGGCTGGGCGGGACAGGGGGCGGGGCGAGAGCTGTTCCCGCCTCAGCCCAACTCCCCTCAGTCATTGGCTGGGTGGGTACCGGAAATGACCCAACAAAGCCTCAAAACCTTTTCAAAACTTAACAAAACTGACAAAAATGGAATAAATTTGTATAAGTATAGAAAAATTTAAGGCTATATTTGTTACATTTAAAGAATGGAGGGTTGAAAAGGCGGACTGTGCACAAAAACGTGGCAAAACCAAGAAAACCCCCAAAACCCCTTTAAGAATCCCTCGGGATTAAGTGAGATTAAGTGGAAGCATAATAAATATGAATAAAGAAGTTAAAGCTATACTTAACATATAATTAAAAAATGGGGCGGTGTGAAAGGGGCTTCGGGTGCTAAAATGCCTCAAGAAGGCATCAAAAAACCCCAGGTGTTATAAACGAGGTGGGAAACCTTTTGGCAGGCTAACTTGTTTATTAATTAGCAACTTAGAACGAGGATCCAAGATAAGCTCAGACCCTACACTACAAGCCAGAAAAATGAACAATGTGACACATCGAGTACTCCCTTGGACCACAAGTTTCCACCAGAGAACCTGGTACAGAGCACTTGGTCAGTTTTTATTGTCTCTGTCACCTCCAGGACTGGTGCGCTTTCAATCTCACTGATTGGCCACTTTCCGGTGTTCTGATTGCCTTTTAACATGGTGCATCCTTGACCAATCATTTCTAATTGGATCCATTCCATTGGTCAGCTCCTTTTCCAGTCAGGGTCTTGGGTACTGATATCGTCTCATGGGGTAATGGTTCTAAAAGGATCCTTCTATAAAGTCCATCAGGTTCCTGTTGTACCTGCCTCTAATGGTTATACCCATGCATTGCTTCCTGTACACACGCGCACTTAACTCATTAGCTTATAACTATTTAAATTCATAGTACATTAATTAGGCACTTTATTTAACAATTCATCAACTAATTATCGATATATAGGTAACCAGCCCGGGAAAGCCAACCTGCTATAACACAAGCACCAAATTCCCCTCCTGCCGGGGCTGGCTGTCCAGCAGCTCAAGTAGGAGAGTCCTCCAGGAGCTCAGGGGAGCTGAGGCCCTCGTGCTGAGGCACAGCCCGTGGAGAAAGGGGTCAGTGGCCCGAATGCGTGCTTTGGGAATCAGAGCTGGGTTCCTAAATCCTGTCGGAACTCTCTCTCCCCGACCTGTGGTGGCTGAGGGTTGTATGAGGGAAGGGTTTGCCAGCCATGAACTGGACTTGTTGATCATCTGAGCTCCTTTCAGGGGCAGTGTGGGAGCCTGTTCCTTTCCCCTTCCCCAAGGGCAGAGTGTTGGTGAGGGCTGGAGTTGGAGGCTGTGTCTGCCCCCACAGCCGGTACCGTGGGGCTGCGGATGCTCCTGCCCACGTGGGCTTGTCTGAGCTGGGCTTTCTGCCTCTTTCAGGTGTCCTTGCTGCAGTCACAGGTGGCCTGAGACCAACAGCACTGGCAGAACTACACTGAGAGCTGTGCAAGGACCAGCCAGGAGCTCAGACCTTCACCGGGAGCTGTCCTGCTCCTTTGCAGCTGTGCTCAAGGAGCCCAAAGCTGCTGTTCTGGAAGCAGAGACTCGAAGCTGCATCGGTCTCTGAAGCTGAACTTGGCAGTGACATCCCTGGGCCGTCAGTCTCTGGAGAGAGTCTGGAGAGGCCCTGGAGAAGGCAGGTGCCGCTCTTCTCTTCCCCAGACGATTTGTACCCTGCCAGAAACCAATTCCTGTCAACTGGGGCACAAAAATTCTCCCTAGGACACAGATGAATGTTCTCAAAGATGAAGGAGTAAAATATCTACCAAAGCTTTTCCAAGCATTTGGTTCTGGAAGGTCTGTTCCTAGCGAGGTGTTCCGGTTTGGCCAAATTTAGAAATATATCCTCTGAGAGAAGGCACAACCACCCCTCCCCCACCAGGTTTGGGAAAAAATAAATTTTCCTTGAAGGAAAGTGAAGGAGATAAAACTATTTATTGAACAAACACACGGGAAAAGGAAAATAATGCTAAACAATAAAATCTCTCGCTGTGGAGAAAAAACCTGGGAAAGTGTTAGAGTCCTCCTGTTGGTCTCCTCAGAGCTGGGGCTTGGCCCAAGGCCAGGCCCTCTGCGCTCGGTGGAAAGTCCTCCTGATGTGTTCTAATATTGTAGCAGTCCAGTGGAAAAGGGAGAAAGTCCGAAATTCCAGGGAAGGAAAAAAAATTCACCTCTCTCTCCGGAGAAAAAGAAGCTGAACAACTGGCCAAAAGCTGACCGGGAAGCCGCAAGCCAGGTGCCTCCTCCCTCCCCTGCCGCAGCTGGAAAAAAACCCCGCTATCTGTGTGTGACCTTGAACAAGCTGCAAACTGCTTTGAAAAAGTTGTGCTCAGTTTAGAGGCATAGAAATTAATTTCTGGGCATAGGCAGCGATATGGGCTACACATCATAAGGTCACCCCAAGACACGAGGAATCTTTGAAATAAGCAGCAAGACTTTTCTTCTGCCTAGAAGACCTAGTGATATGTTGCCAAACAGAGAGCAGAGAAAAAAATGCACTCGTGTCTGTCTCGGGATTCTGAATCTCTTTTATGAGCCTTAAACACTGCAACTCCTGGCATTTCTCTGTAGGAATTTGAAAAGACCCTGAAACACCATTTTTCCTCCTCATGTGGCTGTTCTAGATGCAGAGCTTTACTTTCCATGAATATTTGTAAGCACCAAGAACCTTTTGAGGCTTTTTCTTACACCTCCCCTTTGTCAGGGGAGACAGACAAATTCCTGTGACTCAGGAACTAAGCGCATCCCTAAAGAGCATGCGGGTCTCAGGAATGCTGAGCCTTAAAACTGATGCTGTCTGGGCCAGCAACTTTGAACTCATGTTATGAGCCAGGTCCCTGCCCAGCTGCCCAGCTGGGCTGTGGGGATGTGGGGGTGCTGGTGCAGGTGCCGGGCAGCAGTGAGCTGGGATGGGTGGAGAGCCAGGGGAGGGCCTCTCCAACAGCCCCTGGAATGTTGGGGTTTGCAGCCTGGCAACCATCAACAGCTCATGGAATGTTGGGGTTTGGAGCCTGGCAACCATCAACAGCCCATGGAATGTTGGGGTTTGGAGCCTGGCAACTGTCAACAGCTCCTGAACATTGGGGCTTTGACCTTGCAACTGCCAACAGCACTTTGATCTTGTGCTCTTGACCCTGCAAAGGCCAACGACCCTTGGATATTGGGGTTTGACCCTGCAAAGGCCAACGGCCTTTGGAGATTGGGGTTTAGACCCTGCGAAGTCAAACAACCTTTGGAGATTGGGGTTTAGACCCTGCAAAGGCCAAAAGCCTTTGGAGATTGGGGTTTAGACCCTGCAAAGGCCAACGGCCTTTGGAGATTGGGGTTTAGACCCTGCAAAGGCCAACGGCCTTTGGACACTGACATTTGGTCACTGCTCGTGCCAAGGGGCAGATGGAGACCCGGCGGGTGAGTGAGAGAGCTGCTGCCCTCTTTGTGCCAAGCCCAGCAGGGGCCTGGGTGGGCCTGGGCTGTGCCACTGGGAACAGTTCCCTTTGGGAATAGCAAGGGATTAACAGTTGGCTGTTCCAGAGCTAGCAGCAGCTTTGGTGCTGGCCATGGGGACAGGCCTGGGAGGGAATGGGGGGGCTCCTGGCCATCCCAGAGCACACCCACATCTCCTCCTCCGTCCTTGTCCCACTGGAGGGTGTGGGCACAAACAAGGGAGCAGCTTTCACTGCCTTCCCCTCAGCCCAATTCACAGCGCAGCCTGAGCGCTTCCCAGAGACAAGAATGGGTTTCTCCCAGACATCTCCAAGATGATCCCCAGTGGTGCAGAGGAGGCCACGAGGATGATAGGAAGATGCTCCAAGGGCTGGAGCACCTGTGCCAAGGGAAAAGGATGCAAGAGTTGGGGTTGTCCAGCCTGGAGAAGGTTCCAGGGTGACCTTCCAATGCATGAAGGGGCTGGAAGAGAGCTGGAGAGAGACTTAAGCCAGGGGCCTGCAGGGAAAGGACAGGGTCTAATGGGATATTGGGAGGGAATTCTTCCCTGTGAGGCTGCTGAGGCCCTGGCACAGGTTGCCCACAGAAGCTGTGGCTGCCCCTGGATCCCTGGCAGTGTTCAAGACCAGGTTGGATGGGGCTCTGGGCAATTCCCCTTGTGGTGTTCTAAGAAGTGATGAGACACCTTCCAGCATGTTTGTTTGTGCTGCTGTCAACCTACTGGGCTGAAAATATTCCCAAGGAGGGGAGGAAGGAGCTGAGCTGGAATTCCAGGCTGGGAAGCATTTAGAGGCGACTGCCTCAGGGGCAGCCATGCAGTCTGAGTGTGCTCTTCCCTGTGCTCTTCCAGGGAGCTCGAGGCCTTTCTCACCAGGGACGTTTCTCCAGAGCCCCTGAGGTGAGTAAACTGTTCTGAGCTGGCTCGGATTTGAAACTGGTCCTCCACAAATGGACACTGGTTCTTGTGGAATCAGAAGAGGCATCTCAGTGGTACTTTGGAATAGGAACAGAGTACCTGACTAACAGCTGGATGTGGGCTTTCAGGTGCTGTTAGACGGCAGTGACAGCATGGCCAGTTCCATCACCGGCGCTGACCGTTCCCAGCATGCAGCCTCCAGGAACAGCCTCTCAACTCCGACATCCACTGCTGCACAGCATCCCTTGGAATTGGTTTGGGAAGCCACAGAGAATTGTGGGCGCTTGCAGCGATGTTTTGAGAAAATGGCGGAGCGATGCAAGAGGCTCAGTAGCCACCGGGAGCACATAGACTCTGTGATGGAAGAAATCAGAAGGTGAGTGTTTCTTCCTCCTCCTCCTGCGTTCCAGAGGCAATCTGCGTCCAGGTCTGGGAGTTCAGAGGTGTTCTGGGCAAAGAACTCACCTGCCCTACCATGTGTAGGCCTCAGTGTGGCTCTTGAGCATCGTCCTGTCAGGGCTTTTCATGCTCTACTGTGACTCCCAAGGCTGCCTGGGAGATGCACAGCGATGTTGGAATAGAAGACTCCTTCCTCTCACCGTGCTGCTTCCCTGAATTCTGTTCTTTGAGAGCCCCTGTCCAGCCACTGCTTCTCACTGAAGGAAGGCAAAATCCTGCCTTCCTTTCCCTTTGCCTCTGGAGGATTTCCTTGGGAGGGAAAGAGCAAGGTCTTCCTTAGCCCACTGCCCCCAGCTCCATTGTGGAGGGCTGAAAATGGGATCGATGGCTCTTCAGGCCTCTTCCTTCTTCTGACTGAGCCTTGTCTCTGCAGTGACTGTGAAAACCTTGAGAAGTCCAAGGAAAAGCTGCAGCAATGCACTGGAATCCCGGAGCCAGGAGCCTTGAGTCTGCGCCAGAAGAACAGCAAGCAGCTGAAGGAAGCGTCAGCCCAGGCGGAAAAGGCGGAGCAGCAGCACAGGATGGAGGTTGGTTTTGGAAATGAGGCTGGTTTTCCGTTGAAAACTTGTCTTGCCCCTTCTTGTACAGTGGAGGACTTGGCTGCACTTGAGGGAGAAGACCCATCACTGCAGAGGGAGCTGGAAGTCAACAGGCAGGCACTGGAGGAATTGCAGCTTCAGAGGGAGCTGCTGGAGCAAGAGGGGCATGATGTTACCGTGGCTCTGGACACCTTATTCCTAGGCAGCACCTGTGGGAGTGGGAGTTGTGCCAGCCAGATCAGGCCAGATGCTGTTTCTGGCAGTAGAAGAGAGGGACACTGCTGTGCACACCTGGCTCAAGATGGCACACGCATTTATTAGCCAGGCATATGCATGTTCATCAGCAAAGGGTTACATGCTTCTGCAAAATTTGTTCCTTTGGGCAGCCCCAGAGCCTCTAAAAGAGGGAACGGAGCTGGGGAAGGGTCTGGAGCACAGGTGTGACAAGGAGTGGCTGAGGGAGCTGGGGGGGCTGAGCCTGGAGAAAAGGAGGCTCAGGGGACACCTTCTCACTCTCTCCAACTCCCTGTGACAGGAAGGTGCAGCCAGGTGAGGGTTGGTCTTTGCTCCCAGGGAACAAGGGACAGGACAAGAGGAAACGGCCCCAAGTGTGCCGGGGGAGGTTTGGATTGGGTGTTACAGGAGAGCTGTGAGAGAAGGGTTTGTTTCTGATGGTCTCTGTCAGACAGTCTCAGTTCTGGAGTATGTGGTAGGTTTGGCAAATACCCAGCAGAGGTTTTGCTTTTGAAGAGAAAAGCTCAAAACCACAGTGTAGTCTTCAGGCTTGAATACCAGCAAGGGCCATGAGACACCTTCTTTGTGTAAGACAAGTAAATGGTATTGTCGGTGTGAACTGCTGCACAAAGAGAGTCTGCTTTGGCCACATCAGCCAGACTGCCATCAGTCACTAAAGGACTGCTCACCACAAGAGCCGTTTCCCTGCCAGGCATGCCCTCGTTGCAGAGAGCTGCTTTGCACACTGGAGGAGGGGACACTTTGATGTGGGTTTTGTCCGAGAAGGAGAAACCCTGTGAATTTTCACTTGCTTCAGCAAGCAAAATTGCTTTCCTCAACCATCCTGAAAATGTCCAGCACTGGAATAGATCCTGATAGACATTTTGTTGGTAAGGGAGTGTGCAAGGAGAACTGGTGTGATTTTTTGCAAGGCTGGAGCTGTGGGAGATGGCAGGCTATGGGGCTGTGTGGAGCATGCCCTCCATGTCTTCTACATTGAATTTGGGGAGGTGAAAGGTGAACAGGGCTATCTTTGGGCCCAGGAATGAGCCCTCTCACAGGAAGCCCGGCAGAAACATCAGCTTTCCGTTGGGATTTTTGTGCTGCTCTTGTGCTCTGTTTTCCTAAGACTTACCTCGGAGGATCTTCACTGTTCTCTTAAGGGTCCTCTTTTGGTGTGTACTGGTCGGTGTCCATAGCCAAACTGAGTTTGTAGGACTTTTCTTTTGTGGGCACAGGGAGGGCGCAGCAGGAACGCTGACAAGAGACAAATCTTTTTAAAGACTCGCCTGGAGTATTTCTGAACAGCAACCCAGAGATGTCTCCTGGGCTGTGTTCTAAGTCACTCTCTGGGAAGCTGTGTCCCCCCCAGGGCAGACAGTGGCCCAGGGGAGCAGCAGCCGAGTGCTCTGAGAGCGCGTGAGCCCATCAGTCTTTGCCTCTTGCCACACAGAGTTTGCAGGGGAAGTGTCAAGCCCTCTGCTCTTTCCTTCTGTGCAGGTCCTGCTGGAAAAGCAGAAGGAGAAGAATTCTTTATCAGAGACACTGCTCCAAACTCGGGGACAGCTAAGCCAAGCCTGCCAGCAGGTGCAGCAGCTCAGGCAGGAGGTGAAAGAGCAGCAAGAGAAGGGGCAGGTAAGTCTGAGCAGGCAGGGAACAGAGTGCAGGGCAGTGGCAAGGGCACAAAAGGCAGGTGCTGGGAGTCAGGAGGCAAGGGCTGCTTCAGGCCCTGGCAGCACAGAGCCTGGCAAACTCCAGAGCTCAGGCCCGGGAAGCAAGGCTTACAATAGAAGCAGAGCTGGGTAGAGAAGCCAAAAGAAGTCGCTGAAGGAATGGGATTTTGAGAGAGCAAGTGGGAAAAGCTGAGCCTGAGGGCAGGTCGCAGGAAGTTGCTCTGCATTTTGTTGCCAGACCATCCAGGCAAAGCTGCAAGCTGAGCTGCAGGAAGCTCGGGGGGAGATCCAGGCAGCGCAGAAGAGGCACGAGGAAGAACTACGAGGCATCAAAGAGGAAATGAATCTCCTCCTTGAGCAGAGGGAGGCTCTACAAAAGCAGGTGAGTGAAAGAGCAGTGGCACCGCAGCATCCAGCAGGGGGTCTGTGCCCTTCTTGCTTTTCCATGGCAGAGCAGCAGCTGCTGGGGTGGTCCCTGGGGCTGCCTCGTGCTCTGGGCTCCTTGGCAGCTGCTCTGAAGGACCCTCGGTGCTCTGCTGAATCTCAGCTGCTGCCCTGGACAGCTGGGCTAGTCCTCTGGGCTGTTGGCCAGCAACCATCAGCACGGATTCCTGCTGGCCTCTTCTTGCTGGCCTTGGTGTGGGAGGTGCTTTTTCAGGTGCCCTTGGTGGGCCACGTAGAGATTGAAACAAGTTGTCCGTATGCATTGTGAATCTGGTGCTCTGAGGACAGGGAGAAATGGAAAGTTGGCCTTTGCCTTTTCTCACAGCCTCTGCTGTGGCTGACAGTGACAGGCTGTGGCTGTAGCCTCTGACTGCTTTGTTCTGTTTGACTGGAGGTGGGAGAGTTGACATCTCAGCTGGCAGCCTCCAGAGAGTCCCAGGCAACGATTGTTCAGAGAGCCCGGCAAGATGTGAGGGAGGCCCAGAAGCAGTCAAGGCAGAAGCTGTTGCAGGTTGAGCAGCTCCAGAAGATGCTGGAGGAGGCAGAACATCAGAACAAGGAGCTGCAAGTGCACCTGAAGAACTTGGAGATGGAAAGGAGTCAATGGGAAGAAGTGGCACGCCAAAATTCGGGACTTTGGGCTTCCTTGAACACCCTAGAGAAGGAAAAAGCCAGGTAAATGAAAGCCTGTGGGACTCTGCCTTGTGGGAATGGATTCCCTCTTTGCCATCTTTGCACCTGCCAGGGGCTCTGGCAGCATTTCCTACGTGGCAGAGTTCTGAACTCTCCGTGCAGACGCGTCTGGTTGTCTGGATGTTGTGTTTCATTTTCTTTTCTTTCAAGCCTTCAGTTAGAGTTTTTCTGAAGACAAAGGCTTTTGGAGTAGCTCTTTCCCTCTAGGGGTGTGTTCTGTTGTGAGGTGGGTGTGCTAACACTGCCCAAGCTGCAGTGTAAGGAGCTGGACACATCCAGCAGCTCCGCCTTGGGTCCTGTAACTTGAAGCCTTTGGGATCTGGACCAGCCTGGCATGCTGATGCCTTTGCTTGGCAGAACCATCTCAAGGCCCTGATTGCTGACCTAGGCCAGATTCCCCTCAAAGGCACCCAAGAACCAAGAATGTCTCTGTTGCATCGTTCCTCAGAAAATGCCCCCAGGTGCCTGGGGGGGCTCAAGCAGGGTCCCTGCCAGCCTCCAGAGTCACAGGCAATACTGACTGTGCAAAGAATGCAAGAGACAAGACCAAGGTTAGCGGGGCCCCTCCAGCTGACCAAGTCCTGCCAGTCTTCATTGCCACAGGATTCTTCTTTCGAGAAGAAGACAAAGAAAGGGCAGGGCCCTCTTGCTTGCCTGCAGGTTTCTGCATCTTCCATCAGATTGTGCTCCAAGGCTCTGTTGCCACTTCTGCTATCGGCCTTTGTTTCTCCAGCTGGAAGTAGGATGGGTGCTGGTAGATCTTAGGGAACTTCCCCGAGATCCTCTGGCTGTAGGGTGCTGCTCCTCCTACCTGGACATACAAGATGGGGCAAGGAAATGTCTCTTCCATGTTGACCAAACCTTTCCCCCTTGGAGCCTGGGTAGTCAGAAGAAAACTCTTCCTCTCCCCTAATCTCTTCATGGCAAGACTTTGTTAGGTCTATATTCACATTCCCATCTCAAGAAGAAGGTAGGACATGTAGGCAGGAACTCCTCATTCTTTCATGAATAAAAGCAGAGTGGGCACATGCTGGGCTGTGACTGCAGGGGGAACAAACAAACAGCCACGTTGTTTAGACAAACCTCATCAGACAGAGCAGTTTTCCCCGAGGTGGTGCGAGTCCTAAGAGTTCCTAAAATGTGATACCGTGTAGTAATGAGTTGCATGCTTCCCTTTTAGGCTGCTTCTGTCTCTGGAGGAAAAGAACCTGTGCCTCAGAACACTGGAAGAAAAGAACCAGGCACTGAACAATCAGGTGTCTCAATTTCGTTCTGCTCTTCGCGAGGCCGAGCAGCTCTGTGCAAACCGCACAGGACAAGTGCTGAAGCTCAACGCCCAGGTAATCTGTGCCCTGGCGTCCTCTTCTCCAGGGACACACATCATCACCTTTGGCTTGGAGGCCCCAACTGCTTTCCCCTCCCAGCAGCATCCACTGCTGCCGTGTTCTGCCCCGGGGTGCTGCTGCACCCACAGGCCAAGGCTGGATCTGGTGTCTGCTGCCGATGTTTTCCTCCGTTCTCTCCCGGGTCCCAGCAGGAAATGTGGGAGGAGAAGCAGCAGCAGACTCCTTTGGAGCTTCTCCATCCCTCTGTTAGCAGTGTTGTCCCAGATGGAGTTGGTGCCTGTGCTGGGCACCGAGCAATGTGGGCACACAGACGTGGCTATGGCAGGCTGGGGAGGGCACTTCCAGCGCAGCCAGTTCAGCCGGTGTTCAGAGCTGCAGCCTCAAGGATGCCCATTGGCTCCCTTTCCCTATTTTCAGGACACTTGTTTCCATTGGAATCCTTGGCTCTGTGCCTTCTGTTTTGGGCATGTTTTTTTGCCTGAAGTCATTTCTCCTTTGTTACTTGCTCTACTGCCTGCTCTGCTGCCTCAGGAGCAGCCCTGTCCCTGAGGCTCTGTGCATCCATCTTCCAGATGCGGGCCCTGCAGAAGGCAGTGCTGGAGATGGAGGCTACCCAGGCAACTCGAGAGAAGCAGCTGCTGCAGGAGCTGGAGGAGTCCCGAGCAGGAGAACGGAGCTTGAGGGACTCTGTGCAGGTGCTGGAGGCTGAGGTGTCTGAGCTGCGTAGGAAGCTCCAGAGCTCTGAGAACAGAGCAGAGGCCTTGGCCACAAAGTGTCAGCAGGCCAGTGGTGCTCACCAGGAAACTCAATCCCAGCTGGACAAACTGCTCCTGGTTCTCCACCACGTGATCAGGGATAGCAGAGACTTGGTCACCTGGAGCTCAGGCAAGTGTGGGAGGCTGGGAGAGCAGGTGGAGCGAGGGGGTGGTTCCTGGTCATCCTGGTATGACACACTCACCCTGTCAGTTCAGGCTGACTCAGGCCTTGGGAAGTCTTGTCTCCCTGCAGAGACACAAGTCCATGTTTGTTTGTAGAGAAGTGATTAGAGTCAGAAGGGAGAAGGGCCCAAGTCCTGTCAAGCCACAGGGCCCATGCAGTTGTCTTTGGGGCAGTGCTGACATTAGTGGTCATCAAAATAACGTCAGCCTGTGACACACATCCTGCTGCAAGGCGAGCTCTAGGACAATGACAAAGGCACCTCCTCCTAGGTAGAAAGAGGCCTTGTTTGTTGGAGACTGTTGGATTAAATCTTGAAAGAGAATGTCTTCTCTTTTCAGAAAAGGGTCATGTCTTGGGCCTAAGTGCTTCTCAGGATGGGGATGTCCCCGCAGAGCTCACAGTGGACAGAGTGTCAGCAGCTCTGCAAGACCTGCAGCAGCACCTGGAGCATTCCCAGAAAGATCTGGTAATATGCACCCAGAAATCCTGTCCTGCTGCTGGGCTGCTGGACAAGCAGAGTGCCAAGGCCAGGATGGGTGGAAGTTCTTGTAGGGGGGTTGTCTCACTAGCATGGGGAGGAAGGAGGATCACGATCACATCTACCAGTACGGTCCAGCTGCCCTCTCCCACCTGGGCTATTTCTGCTTTAGTGTTTGTAGCCCTTTGTCTCCTGCCAGCAGTGGCACTGACAGGTGATTCTGTTCCTCTTGCCTCTTCCAGAATGATGCAAGGAAGAAGATACAGGCCTTGGAGCTGGAGCTGGGCATGGGGCAGGCTGAGAGGGACAATCTCAGAGCCAGCAATCAGGAGCTGCTGAAACAGTTGGAAGAAATTCAAGCAGGTACAGCTTCACCTCTCCCACCCGCTGCCCCATCCTGTCCCAGCAGGGATCTCTGATGCCACACAGAGGAAAAGGGCAGTGCCCAGAGATGGCAGAGGGGAAGAACAACCAGCAGGAGATTTCTCCATCCAGTGCCAGTGAAAGCTTTTTCTCGAGGAAGATGCCGTGGCTGGCAGTGCCATCTGGCTGTGCTATGGCTGATCCCGTGCACAGGTGGTGCCTTTCAGGTGCTGTGTCTGTGCTGAGGAGCTGTAGCTGGATGCCTCAGCTCGATTCCCCCCAACTCCAGGCCCTGCCAGAGCCCCCAGGCTATTGGCCTCTCTGGAGCAGGGCTGCACAGGCATCCCCGCTCCTTTGTCTCTCTTGGACTGCTCACTCTGCACAAGCCCAAGAGTAAAGACACTTTCCTATTCCTCTGAACCTTGCCCCTTGGAGTCCTGCTTTTTTCTCCTTCATTTCTGTCAGCTTTGGAAGCCCTTGCGGCCTTAGGGGCTGGCAAACACAGGCAGGCCAAGAAGACAGTGCTGTTGTCCCTGCAGGATGCACATCAGTTTGCCTTTGCTTTGCTGTTCTCATTCTCCTTCTCCTTCCTGCTGCAGCGATGTGGAGGGCAGAACACCAGAAGACCTCTCGAGAAACTGCCCTGGAGAAAGAGGCCATTGCCCTGAAGGAAGAGGGTGTGACTCTTTGTCAGGAGGTGGCATCTCTGCAGAGGAAACTGGAGAGCCTGGAGAAGGAAAGGAAGGATGTGCTGGTGAGAACGGCAGATGCCATGAAGGGCCATTTCCTAGCTATGTTTGGCCCTTGTGTTAATAGTTCTAAGGAGCACCTCTTTCCAGCTGAGCTTTTCAAACTGCATTCTTCTGAATAAGGAGGAAAAGATGTCGTAGTCATGTCAAAGCCAGTTAGTGCTGAGGCTGCTGGTTTTCCTCCATGCTGGAGTTTTGTGCCCTGTAGTTCTCAATGTCCACACTGTCTCTATGGACATTGCATGGTCTGGGCAATTCCTCGTGTCCAAACCCACGTCCAGATTTCAAATACCTGGACCTGGAACGAGAGGTGAGAAGGCCAAGTTTGCTGTTAATAGAAAGGTGTTTGGCCTTGGCCATCAGAGAGCAGCCAGTGGGGAGAAAAGAGAGAAAAGCAAAGTGCTGATGCAGATAAGGACGTGTGCCTGCAAGGGGAGAACTCGTCCTGAGTGGCAGCAGAGAATGACAGACTGATGTGGCCATTGCTGCTCCAAGAGAGGGCAGTGGGGCTCTCGGGGATGGTGCCATGGAAACTCTACACAGGAGAGCTCAAAAACCACTCCTGTCACCCCAGCTGCAGGGAATGAAATGTTGGGGGTGTTTGCTCTTCCCTTTCTCCCTGCTGGAGAGCACATCCTCATGGGCACCGCCTAAATCCTGCTTAGCGTGGACTTGGAATCCTGGCTGCAGTTCTGGCAGCTGCTCCCCAAAGGAACACTCGAGTGGAGCTGCAAGAGGTCGGGGAAGGGCAGAAAGGGAGCTGGGATGGGCTGAGTGAGCTGGGAAAGACTCAGCGTCAAGGGCGGTCCCAGCAAAGGTCTGAGGCATCCCGAGAGGCAGAGAGAGAGGGGCAGCCTTTGCCTGCCTGTGGCAGGAGTCCTGATCTGGTATGAAAAGCAAACTGAGAGAGGGAATGAGTGACCTCCCTGTTTTGGCAGCGTGAACGGGAATTGTACGAGGAGCAGATGAGAGATCTGAAAAAGAAGAATGAAATGAAAACACCGGAGATGCGAAGTGTCAAGGAAAACACCCAACAACTGGAAGTGGAGAGGGAAGCCAAGCAGGAACAGTTGGAGCATGGGGCTGCTGCTTTGAAGGAATGGCAAGAGACCGCTCAAGTCCTGAGTGTTGCACTGACCAAGAGTGAAATTTCCAAAGGGGCTCTGAAGAAAGACCTGGACATCTTGAAGGAAAGGCTTTGTCTCCAGGTAGGCACTGGCACTGATCTTCAGTCCACTGCAACGTCTCTCAAAGATTCCAATGAAGTTTCCCATGAAGAGGTGGGATTCTAAATCCCTGTCAGTCTAGGCCTGCTTGGGCAAAGCAGCCTGGGCTGCAGCAGGCAGCCTTGTGTGTCTGCCTGGCTCCAGCCAGAGACCATTGGCTGCCAGATTGTTTGCTGGCATGCCTGGAATGACTGAGGCAGCTCTGGAGCTGCTGTTCAAATCAGCTCCAGGCCAAAAGCTGGGCATGGGGAATTGCTTCTCCCGTGCCCAGGCAAGGGCAGGCAACATGTGTGGGTTGGATTTGGTGTGGAAAGGAATGGAGCAGGTGAGCAGAGTGATGGACTGAAGTGAGCAGAGTTCTGTAGCGAGGGCTGAAGAGCAGCTGCACTGCTGGAGCTTCGAGGATGCTTCCCGAGATGGAGATTTCTGAGGGACAGCTCTTGTGGTGTTTGAAATAAGGGAATCATCTCCTCTCTGAATACCCAGCAGGCTGTTGGAGCAGAGGGCAAGCGGCTGTCTGAGCACTCCAGGAGGGGTGTGGAATGTGTGCGGGACCAGGTTGCAGCAGCAGCAGCAGACAAGCCAGAGAAGCGTGAGCTCAGGAGAACTTTTGAGGTAAAGTGGGCTTTCACTGCCTCTGCAGAGCCTCAGGCTCCTCTGGATCATGACTCGTGTGCCCAGGCAGTGCTTTGGAGTCCTCTGCTTGTTTCCTTGCCTCTCCCTGTCCCTGCTGTGGGCACACCACTTTGTTTGTTCTCTCTGTTGTGGCAGCCCATGGCTTTCACAAAGGCACCTTCACTCCGCTGCCTCCCTCCCTGGCCCCGTGTCCCCGGACACACACTGGCCTCTCCTGCACAGCCCCCAGCGAGAGCTCTTTGCCCCCAGTGCTGTCTGGTGCAATTGAGGGTCTGTGAGCAGAGATCTCCTTGCCTTGATGTCCAGAGGTCCTTTTGCCCCATGTTTGCTGACAGGTTTCTGTGACCCTTTCTCCCATCCAACCTGCAGGTGGAACCTGAAGGGAGGAGTGTCCAGAGAATCTTTGGGAATGTTTACCTCTCGGATACCATTAGAGTGGATGCTCCCCCGTCTTCCCAGCACAGCAGGTCGACTTCTGGACAGGTGAGAACATCATCTTCCTTGGTGGGAGGAACACAACCCTTGGCAAGGCACATGTCCCTCAGAAAGCAGAGTAGCAGCTGTGAGCTGAGCTGTTTTCCCCAAGCCAGGCAAGCCCTGAGCGCTGCTCCCAGGGCTGGCAGCTCCTCTGCTCCAGAGCAGACAGAGGGCACCGTGCTGGAGCTGCTGTGGCTGCACCCGCTGCAGAGCCAGCAGGAGGTGGGAGCAGCTGGCTCTCTGCTGCCAGCCAGCCCAGCAGCCACAAGCCCGTGGTGTCAGGAAAGAAGAGTTGGAGGAGTTTCGTGGCCTCAGCAGTGCTTGAAGGCTCATTCTCCCCGTGGGCTTCGTTGCCCACATTGTGCTCTGCTCCCATGTGGAATGCTCTGAAGTTTGGGAGAAGGAGAGTTTGCTCCCTGTCCCTGGGCTGGCTGTGCAGGAGCTTGCTGTTCAGATCAGCTCCAGGCCAAAAGCCGGGCATGGGGATCTGCTTCTCCCTTGCCCAGGCAAGGGGAGGCAACACGTGGGGGTGAGCAGTGATGGACTGAAGTGAGCAGAGTTCTGTAGCGAGGGCTGAACAGCAGCTGCACTGCTGGTGCTTAGAGTCAAGTGTATTGGCAGTTGTGGAAGATGCAGTATTTTTGGGTGACAACACAGAATTTGGGGCAGGGATGTTTGTTGGGAAGGAGCAATCTGGTGCCAGGCAAGCCAGCAGGGCCTGACACAGCACTTCCAAGGTAACAGTGCCAGAGGCTTTTGGCAGCCCAGGGTATCGGAGCTGCAGAGGGCAGATGCTGTGAAACTTTGAGCCCAGAGCACGGGAGCTCCCTGTCCTCTGGCTGCCTGCGAGGTGGCACTGGCTGGCTCTGCACAGGGCTCCTGAGGAAGGGCTCGAGCTGTACCTTGTCCTGCTTCCAGGTTTCCCAGGAGCAAGAGTCATTGAGCAGGGCTCTGGAGCAGCTGCACCAGGAGCCCTCTGGCCAAGGGCACGCACTGGCCCAGGTGTGCAGAGAGAAGGAGCTGCTGGGCCGGGAGAAGGCTGCCCTTGAGGGCCGACTGGCAGCCATGGAGCGTCACCAACAAGACCTTTCCAAGCAGCTGGCAGAGACCAGGTAAAGGCAGGGAGGAGACCCTTTCCGGATGCTTTTACCTTGCATGGACAGAAAATGGAAGTCTCAAGAAAAAGAAATATGCCACAATGTGAAGGTTATTTTTCTGACATCTAAAGCCAGCAAAGCTGTTGTGAGCCTTGGGCTCCTGTTTGTGCCGCCAAGCACACTCGTGTGGGAAGTCAAAAGCAAGCCACCCGGCCCTGAATTGAGTAGTACTTAAACCATGCAGCTGTTGAGTGAAACCTCAAGTTTCTCTTGGGTTTAGTTCCTTGTGCTGGGCATTGAACATCCCTCTTTCCTTCCTAAGTAGCTTGACACAATCCTGATCTTCAGAACTGAAGCTTCATCTTCAGAACTCCAGGCTCTGACCTTGGGATGTTGGCAGTAGCATGCTGCCATTCAGGGGGAAGCCAGAGGCTCCTGCTGAAAATGCTGAGGGCCTTCTGCTTCCAAGCACACTCTTGAGAAGTGTGAGGCAGGACCTAGAGCTGCTTAGAGAGCAGCAGGGAAACCTCTTTGGAATTGTTGACAGCCCCTGGGGATTCTTGCTGTGTTGATGGGCACCCACCTGTCAAACCTGCCAAGGTCCTTTTGGATGGTCCCTCTCACTCTCCAAAGAAGGACAAGACTTGGGCTACTGCCTGCTTAGCTGGCAACACTAAAAGAAAGGTGGCAAGTCTATTCCTTGACCGTGCAGGAGCTTAAACTGCAGTCTCTGCATTCAGGTAGTTGTTGTTCAGACAACATGGTGTTCTGAATTTTTACAAGTGCTGCCATGACCATGAGATTTTACTGTATCATGCAAAGTAGTTCTGAAGTCTCTTAAATACAGAGTGTCTGGAAAATTATGTACCTTTATGTCCATGATGAAGAGAGTTAACAAGTCAGGAGTGAGCCAGGACGAGAGTCTGTTCTGTCCCCCTGCAGAGCAGCTTGGAAGTGCTGATGAGAGAAGGGCTGTGAGCAGAGGCTGGGCTTTTGCTCCTCGGCCCAGCCTGTGTGGGCACAGCTAGCCAGGGTCATAGGTCAGGAAGAGCAGCTGAAGGTTCGGCTGTTGAGGTCACGTTGGGCTGGGCTGTCTGTGCTGTGCCAGGCCATAAGGAAGGCCTGGGCACTCCCTCAGAGGGCCCTGCTTTGCTACTGAAATGGCACAAATGGGCCTTCTCTGTACAAGTTTCCATGCGACCCGTTTTGCATTCTCAGGCCTGGGCATCTTGAGCCACGTTGTCCTGGAATAACTGCCCGGGAGTGTCAGGAGCGAGCAGCTCATGTCTCTCCGTATTTGCAACCTGTAGGTCAGCGAAGGAGAGCCTGGAATCCAGCCTGTTTGCTGCTCAGCAGCAGATATCCCAGCTGGAGATCACCAGCAACCATCTGGAGGCTCAAGTGCTCACAGTCACACAGGCCAAGGAGGCGCTACAAGGTGAGAACCTCGTGTGCTTTGTTTGTGGTGCCGCCCCACCTAGAGAAGCTGCTGTAAAGCCTCCTCTGTCTGCAGGGCTTCTGAGGAGCGGTGGCGCTGGAGGCAGGGCCCTCCTACGCTGACACTGAAAGGGCCTGAGTCAGTAAAGGCAGTAAAGACTCTGAATCTTGCTGTTGGTCGTGTTTGCAGGAGAAGTGAAGTGCCTCCAACGTGAGCTGGAAGCAGAGAGAGCTCTCAGGAAGCAGGAGCAGGAAGACACAGCACAACAGCTCTTGCAGGTAGAGCAGCAGTGTCACGAAAGCCTCAGGCTTCAGGGAACTGCTCAGCAGGTGGAAATAAACAAGCTCCTGCAAGACCTGGTAGGTGACAATACGCTTCTGAATTGTCCAAGCTGGCCCTGGGGGCTGGTTTAGCACCAGCAGAGCCTGAGGGTGTGAAAGGGCAGCAGTCCTCTGCCAGAGGCCTCCCGCTGCTGGGCCGGGCAGGAGAGGCGGCGGCTCGGACTTGGAGGCGCGTGAAGACCCACAGGATGGTGCTGGGCCAGTAAATGCAGCCACGGCTTCCGTGAGGGCGTAAGGCGAGTTCCAGAGCAGCTTGGGCAGTGCCCACCCAAAGCGTGGCGGCCCAGGGCAGGATCTTCCCCGAGTCCCACCTGCCACGGAGCAGATGCCAGCGTGGAGCAGATGCCAACAGTGCTGCTGGCTGCAGGCGTGGGAACTCGGTTCCTGTCTTGCTGTGCTCCCACGGTGGACAGAGGGATTAGCTTTGGGCTGGAAGCAAATGGAACAGGCCCCGGTCCTTCAGTCCTTGTGACTGGGGCATCAGGGTGCCAGAAGGTGACACCTCCTTTTCTGAATGGTTGGACTCAATGCTTGTGCAGGTCTTTCCCAACAGAAATGATTCCATGGTTCTGGGATCCTTGCACCTGCTGAGCCTCCTTTTAAATTCCCTGACAGGACACGGTTTCTGGAGAGCAGAGAGCCAGTGCTGTTGTCTTTTCAGGTTGGGGTTTGTGGGAGGGATGAAGCTTCACGTTTTTCAGCGAGGAGCTTGCCTGGGGACTTCAACTTGAAGATTTTTCCAAACCTCCTCAGGCAATTGAGCGGGAAAGGTACCATGCAGACATACAGGAGATGCTGCAGCAATGGGGAAAAGAGAAAGCAGAGAGAGAGCAGGAGCACCAGAAGGTGCTGTTTGAGATGAGGCAGAAAGTTGCCACCCTGCAGGCTCAAAGACAAGAGGAACAAACTAGATTTGAAAATGCCGAGCGAGAGGTAATGATTGTGCAAGGAGAATTGGTGTGATTTTTTGCAAGGCTGGAGCTGTGGGAGATGGCAGGCTATGGGGCTGTGTGGAGCATGCCCTCCATGTCTTCTACATTGAATTTGGGGAGGTGAAAGGTGAACAGGGCTATCTTTGGGCCCAGGAATGAGCCCTCTCACAGGAAGCCCGGCAGAAACATCAGCTTTCCGTTGGGATTTTTGTGCTGCTCTTGTGCTCTGTTTTCCTAAGACTTACCTCGGAGGATCTTCACTGTTCTCTTAAGGGTCCTCTTTTGGTGTGTACTGGTCGGTGTCCATAGCCAAACTGAGTTTGTAGGACTTTTCTTTTGTGGGCACAGGGAGGGCGCAGCGGGAACGCTGACAAGAGACAAATCTTTTTAAAGACTCGCCTGGAGTATTTCTGAACAGCAACCCAGAGATGTCTCCTGGGCTGTGTTCTAAGTCACTTCCTGGGAAGCTGTGTCCCCCCCAGGGCAGACAGTGGCCCAGGGGAGCAGCAGCCGAGTGCTCTGAGAGCGCGTGAGCCCATCAGTCTTTGCCTCTTGCCACACAGAGTTTGCAGGGGAAGTGTCAAGCCCTCTGCTCTTTCCTTCTGTGCAGGTCCTGCTGGAAAAGCAGAAGGAGAAGAATTCTTTATCAGAGACACTGCTCCAAACTCGGGGACAGCTAAGCCAAGCCTGCCAGCAGGTGCAGCAGCTCAGGCAGGAGGTGAAAGAGCAGCAAGAGAAGGGGCAGGTAAGTCTGAGCAGGCAGGGAACAGAGTGCAGGGCAGTGGCAAGGGCACAAAAGGCAGGTGCTGGGAGTCAGGAGGCAAGGGCTGCTTCAGGCCCTGGCAGCACAGAGCCTGGCAAGCTCCAGAGCTCAGGCCCGGGAAGCAAGGCTTACAATGGAAGCAGAGCTGGGTAGAGAAGCCAAAAGAAGTCGCTGAAGGAATGGGATTTTGAGAGAGCAAGTGGGAAAAGCTGAGCCTGAGGGCAGGTCGCAGGAAGTTGCTCTGCATTTTGTTGCCAGACCATCCAGGCAAAGCTGCAAGCTGAGCTGCAGAAAGCTCGGAGGGGAATCCAGGCAGCGCAGAAGAGGCACAAGGAAGAACTACGAGGCATCAAAGAGGAAATGAATCTCCTCCTTGAGCAGAGGGAGGCTCTACAAAAGCAGGTGAGTGAAACAGCAGAGGCACCGCAGCATCCAGCAGGGGGTCTGTGCCCTTCTTGCTTTTCCATGGCAGAGCAGCAGCTGCTGGGGTGGTCCCTGGGGCTGCCTCGTGCTCTGGGCTCCTTGGCAGCTGCTCTGAAGGACCCTCGGTGCTCTGCTGAATCTCAGCTGCTGCCCTGGACAGCTGGGCTAGTCCTCTGGGCTGTTGGCCAGCAACCATCAGCACGGATTCCTGCTGGCCTCTTCTTGCTGGCCTTGGTGTGGGAGGTGCTTTTTCAGGTGCCCTTGGTGGGCCACGTAGAGATTGAAACAAGTTGTCCGTATGCATTGTGAATCTGGTGCTCTGAGGACAGGGAGAAATGGAAAGTTGGCCTTTGCCTTTTCTCACAGCCTCTGCTGTGGCTGACAGTGACAGGCTGTGGCTGTAGCCTCTGACTGCTTTGTTCTGTTTGACTGGAGGTGGGAGAGTTGACATCTCAGCTGGCAGCCTCCAGAGAGTCCCAGGCAACGATTGTTCAGAGAGCCCGGCAAGATGTGAGGGAGGCCCAGAAGCAGTCAAGGCAGAAGCTGTTGCAGGTTGAGCAGCTCCAGAAGATGCTGGAGGAGGCAGAACATCAGAACAAGGAGCTGCAAGTGCACCTGAAGAACTTGGAGATGGAAAGGAGTCAATGGGAAGAAGTGGCACGCCAAAATTCGGGACTTTGGGCTTCCTTGAACACCCTAGAGAAGGAAAAAGCCAGGTAAATGAAAGCCTGTGGGACTCTGCCTTGTGGGAATGGATTCCCTCTTTGCCATCTTTGCACCTGCCAGGGGCTCTGGCAGCATTTCCTACGTGGCAGAGTTCTGAACTCTCCGTGCAGACGCGTCTCGTTATCTGGATGTTGTGTTTCATTTTCTTTTCTTTCAAGCCTTCAGTTAGAGTTTTTCTGAAGACAAAGGCTTTTGGAGTAGCTCTTTCCCTCTAGGGGTGTGTTCTGTTGTGAGGTGGGTGTGCTAACACTGCCCAAGCTGCAGTGTAAGGAGCTGGACACATCCAGCAGCTCCGCCTTGGGTCCTGTAACTTGAAGCCTTTGGGATCTGGAGCAGCCTGGCATCCTGATGCCTTTGCTTGGCAGAACCATCTCAAGGCCCTGATTGCTGACCTAGGCCAGATTCCCCTCAAAGGCACCCAAGAACCAAGAATGTCTCTGTTGCATCGTTCCTCAGAAAATGCCCCCAGGTGCCTGGGGGGGCTCAAGCAGGGTCCCTGCCAGCCTCCAGAGTCACAGGCAATACTGACTGTGCAAAGAATGCAAGAGACAAGACCAAGGTTAGCGGGGCCCCTCCAGCTGACCAAGTCCTGCCGGTCTTCAGTGCCACTGGATTCTTCTTTTGAGAAGAAGACAAAGAAAGGGCAGGGCCCTCTTGCTTGCCTGCAGGTTTCTGCATCTTCCATCAGGTTGTGCTCCAAGGCTCTGTTGCCACTTCTGCTATCGGCCTTTGTTTCTCCAGCTGGAAGTAGGATGGGTGCTGGTAAATCTTAGGGAACTTCCCCGAGATCCTCTGGCTGTAGGGTGCTGCTCCTCCTACCTGGACATACAAGATGGGGCAAGGAAATGTCTCTTCCATGTTGACCAAACCTTTCCCCCTTGGAGCCTGGGTAGTCAGAAGAAAACTCTTCCTCTCCCCTAATCTCTTCATGGCAAGACTTTGTTAGGTCTATATTCACATTCCCATCTCAAGAAGAAGGTAGGACATGTAGGCAGGAACTCCCCATTCTTTCATGAATAAAAGCAGAGTGGGCACATGCTGGGCTGTGACTGCAGGGGGAACAAACAAACAGCCACGTTGTTTAGACAAACCTCATCAGACAGAGCAGTTTTCCCCGAGGTGGTGCGAGTCCTAAGAGTTCCTAAAATGTGATACCGTGTAGTAATGAGTTGCATGCTTCCCTTTTAGGCTGCTTCTGTCTCTGGAGGAAAAGAACCTGTGCCTCAGAACACTGGAAGAAAAGAACCAGGCACTGAACAATCAGGTGTCTCAATTTCGTTCTGCTCTTCGCGAGGCCGAGCAGCTCTGTGCAAACCGCACAGGACAAGTGCTGAAGCTCAACACCCAGGTAATCTGTGCCCTGGCGTCCTCTTCTCCAGGGACACACATCATCACCTTTGGCTTGGAGGCCCCAACTGCTTTCTCCTCCCAGCAGCATCCACTGCTGCCGTGTTCTGCCCCGGGGTGCTGCTGCACCCACAGGCCAAGGCTGGATCTGGTGTCTGCTGCCGATGTTTTCCTCCGTTCTCTCCCGGGTCCCAGCAGGAAATGTGGGAGGAGAAGCAGCAGCAGACTCCTTTGGAGCTTCTCCATCCCTCTGTTAGCAGTGTTGTCCCAGATGGAGTTGGTGCCTGTGCTGGGCACCGAGCAATGTGGGCACACAGACGTGGCTATGGCAGGCTGGGGAGGGCACTTCCAGCGCAGCCAGTTCAGCCGGTGTTCAGAGCTGCAGCCTCAAGGATGCCCATTGGCTCCCTTTCCCTATTTTCAGGACACTTGTTTCCATTGGAATCCTTGGCTCTGTGCCTTCTGTTTTGGGCATGTTTTTTTGCCTGAAATCATTTCTCCTTTGTTGCTTGCTCTACTGCCTGCTCTGCTGCCTCAGGAGCAGCCCTGTCCCTGAGGCTCTGTGCATCCATCTTCCAGATGCCGGCCGAGCTGGAAGCAGTGATCGAGAAGGCGGCTCCCCAGCCTACTCAGGAGAAGCAGGAGCTGGAAACTGAGGGGTCTGAGCTGCATGTGAGGCTCCAGAGCTCTGAGGAAAGAGCAGAGGCCATGGCCACGCAGTGTAAGACTTTGGAGCTGGAGCTGAGGGAGGTGCAGGCTCAGATAGACCATCTGAAGGCTCGCAACCAGGAGCTGCAGCAGGAGTTGGAGGAAAGTGAGCAAGGTAGAGCTTCTCCTCTCGCACCCACTGCCCCATCCTGTCTTGCCAGCAGGGCTCTCTGATCCCATGCAGAGGAAAAGTGCCCAGAGATGGCAGAGGGGAAGAACAACCAGCAGGAGATTTCTCCATCCAGTGCCAGTGAAAGCTTTTTCTCGAGAAAGATGCTGTGGCTGGCAGTGCCATCTGGCTGTGCTATGGCTGATCCCGTGCACAGGTGGTGCCTTTCAGGTGCTGTGTCTGTGCTGAGGAGCTGTAGCTGGATGCCTCAGCTCGATTCCCCCCAACTCCAGGCCCTGCCAGAGCCCCCAGGCTATTGGCCTCTCTGGAGCAGGGCTGCACAGGCATCCCCGCTCCTTTGTCTCTCTTGGACTGCTCACTCTGCACAAGCCCAAGAGTAAAGACACTTTCCTATTCCTCTGAACCTTGCCCCTTGGATTCCTGCTTTTTTCTCTGCCTTGAAGTTTCCTTCATTTCTGTCAGCTTTGGAAGCCCTTGTGGCCTTAGGGGCTGGCAAACACAGGCAGGCCAAGAAGACAGTGCTGTTGTCCCTGCAGGATGCACATCAGTTTGCCTTTGCTTTGCTGTTCTCATTCTCCTTCTCCTTCCTGCCGCAGCGATGTGGAGGGCAGAACACCAGAAGACCTCTCGAGAAACTGCCCTGGAGAAAGAGGCCATTGCCCTGAAGGAAGAGGGTGTGACTCTTTGTCAGGAGGTGGCATCTCTGCAGAGGAAACTGGAGAGCCTGGAGAAGGAAAGGAAGGATGTGCTGGTGAGAACGGCAGATGCCATGAAGGGCCATTTCCTAGCTATGTTTGGCCCTTGTGTTAATAGTTCTAAGGAGCACCTCTTTCCAGCTGAGCTTTTCAAACTGCATTCTTCTGAATAAGGAGGAAAAGATGTCGTAGTCATGTCAAAGCCAGTTAGTGCTGAGGCTGCTGGTTTTCCTCCATGCTGGAGTTTTGTGCCCTCTAGTTCTCAATGTCCACACTGTCTCTATGGACATTGCATGGTCTGGGCAATTCCTCGTGTCCAAACCCACGTCCAGATTTCAAATACCTGGACCTGGAACGAGGGGTGAGAAGGCCAAGTTTGCTGTTAATAGAAAGGTGTTTGGCCTTGGCCATCAGAGAGCAGCCAGTGGGGAGAAAAGAGAGAAAAGCAAAGTGCTGATGCAGATAAGGACGTGTGCCTGCAAGGGGAGAACTCGTCCTGAGTGGCAGCAGAGAATGACAGACTGATGTGGCCATTGCTGCTCCAAGAGAGGGCAGTGGGGCTCTCGGGGATGGTGCCATGGAAACTCTACACAGGAGAGCTCAAAAACCACTCCTGTCACCCCAGCTGCAGGGAATGAAATGTTGGGGGTGTTTGCTCTTCCCTTTCTCCCTGCTGGAGAGCACATCCTCATGGCACTGCCTAAATCCTGCTTAGCGTGGACTTGGAATCCTGGCTGCAGTTCTGGCAGCTGCTCCCCAAAGGAACACTCGAGTGGAGCTGCAAGAGGTCGGGGAAGGGCAGAAAGGGAGCTGGGATGGGCTGAGTGAGCTGGGAAAGACTCAGCGTCAAGGGCGGTCCCAGCAAAGGTCTGAGGCATCCCGAGAGGCAGAGAGAGAGGGGCAGCCTTTGCCTGCCTGTGGCAGGAGTCCCGATCTGGTATGAAAAGCAAACCGAGAGAGGGAATGAGTGACCTCCCTGTTTTGGCAGCGTGAACGGGAATTGTACGAGGAGCAGATGAGGGATCTGAAAAAGAAGAATGAAATGAAAACACTTGAAATTTCAAGAAAGGAAACAACGCAACAATTGGACGCTGAAAATGAAAGAAAACAGGAGGAGTTGGAGCATGGGGCTGCTGCTTTGAAGGAAGGCAGAGGAAATGCTCAAGTCCTGTGTGCTCCACTGGCCAAGTGTAAAATTGCCAAAGAGGCTCTGAAGAAACACTCAGCCTTTCTGCAGGGAAAGAGTCATCCCCAGGTAGGCACTGGCACTGATCTTCAGTCCACTGCAACGTCTCTCAAAGATTCCAATGAAGTTTCCCATGAAGAGGTGGGATTCTAAATCCCTGTCAGTCTAGGCCTGCTTGGGCAAAGCAGCCCGGGCTGCAGCAGGCAGCCTTGTGTGTCTGCCTGGCTCCAGCCAGAGACCATTGGCTGCCAGATTGTTTGCTGGCACGCCTGGAACGACTGAGGCAGCTCTGGAGCTGCTGTTCAAATCAGCTCCAGGCCAAAAGCTGGGCATGGGGAATTGCTTCTCCTGTGCCCAGGCAAGGGCAGGCAACACGTGTGGGTTGGATTTGGTGTGGAAAGGAATGGAGCAGGTGAGCAGAGTGATGGACTGAAGTGAGCAGAGTTCTGTAGCGAGGGCTGAAGAGCAGCTGCACTGCTGGAGCTTCGAGGATGCTTCCCGAGATGGAGATTTCTGAGGGACAGCTCTTGTGGTGTTTGAAATAAGGGAATCATCTCCTCTCTGAACACCCAGCAGGCTGTTGGAGCAGAAGGCAAGCGGCTGTCTGAGCACTCCAGGAGGGGTGTGGAATGTGTGCGGGACCAGGTTGCAGCAGCAGCAGCAGACAAGCCAGAGAAGCGTGAGCTCAGGAGAACTTTTGAGGTAAAGTGGGCTTTCACTGCCTCTGCAGAGCCTCAGGCTCCTCTGGATCATGACTCGTGTGCCCAGGCAGTGCTTTGGAGTCCTCTGCTTGTTTCCTTGCCTCTCCCTGTCCCTGCTGTGGGCACACCCCTTTGTTTGTTCTCTCTGTTGTGGCAGCCCATGGCTTTCACAAAGGCACCTTCACTCCGCTGCCTCCCTCCCTGGCCCCGTGTCCCCGGACACACACTGGCCTCTCCTGCACAGCCCCCAGCGAGAGCTCTTTGCCCCCAGTGCTGTCTGGTGCAATTGAGGGTCTGTGAGCAGAGATCTCCTTGCCTTGATGTCCAGAGGTCCTTTTGCCCCATGTTTGCTGACAGGTTTCTGTGACCCTTTCTCCCATCCAACCTGCAGGATGAACATGAAGGGAGGAGAATCAGAACTTTTTGGAGAGTGTTCCCCCCAGACTACTTTACATTGCCTGTCTCCCAGTCTGACCAGAAAAATGCATCAACCTCTGAAAGACAAGAGTCCTCCAGTAGCTCAGGGGAGCTGCAGCCCCCGTGCTGAGGCACAGCCTGTGGAGAAAGGGGTCAGTGGCCAGAATGCGTGCTTTGGGAATCAGAGCTGGGTTCCTAAATCCTGTCGGAACTCTCTCTCCCAGACCTGTGGTGGCTGAGGGTTGTATGAGGGAAGGGTTTGCCAGCCATGAACTGGACTTGTTGATCATCTGAGCTCCGTTCAGGGGCAGTGTGGGAGCCTGTTCCTTTCCCCTTCCCCAAGGGCAGAGTGTTGGTGAGGGCTGGAGTTGGAGGCTGTGTCTGCCCCCACAGCCGGTACCGTGGGGCTGCGGATGCTCCTGCCCACGTGGGCTTGTCTGAGCTGGGCTTTCTGCCTCTTTCAGGTGTCCTTGCTGCAGTCACAGCTGGCCCGAGACCGGCAGGAACCCCTGGAGAGCTGTGCAGGGAGCAGGCAGGAGATGCTCTCGTTGAGTCACAAGGACCTCCTTACTTCCTAGGCTTGTCAGAGAGGAGACAGGGTGCAGCTGCATGCAGTCGTAGCCTCAGATTTTGTCCATAGTTTATGTTTAAAGGATTGCAGGTGTAATTGTAGGATTGTAGGATAATAGGTGTAATTGAACCTTTATACAACTGTGTTCCATAGGATGAAGGATATATTTATAGAAAAATAAAGTGTTTATTACGACTACACAAAAAGACCTTTATCAGAGTTATTGACTACCCAGTACAGAGAACTATAACTTCCGGTAGAGTGCATTATATTTGAAGCAACATGGAAGCAGTTATATTCAAGCCAGCAAAACCAATTAATAATTAAAGATTGATGCTTCTCACCCAAACCAATGACCGTGGGCAAATATTTCTGTCAGCCTCAAGGAGTGACCTTGAGGGGCATCCTCACTCCAGGGAGGAATCTGCAGATGGGAGACACGTGACATGAACCACTTTGGTGAGGGCAGGAGAATCCTGCCACATGTGGAGCTTTTGCATTTGTCCTTAGGAAACCTGTTTTTTCTCCGAGTCACAGAATCTCAGGCTGGGGGAGGCTGGAGGCACCTCTGGAGGTCACCTTGCCCAGCCCCCTGCTCCATCAGGGCCACCCAGAGCTGGCTGCCCAGGAGGTGTCCAGGCGGCTTTTGAATCTCTCCAGGGATGGAGACTCCACCACCTCCCTGGGCACCTGCACCAGTGCTCGGCCACCCTCCCAGTGGGAGGAATTCTTGATCCTGGAAACACTCAAGAACTGGCTGAGGATGAGAAGGTCAGGGGTTGAGGTCCTAGTTTAGAATAAGGTAACTTAGCAAGGTGAAAAGCAGAATCACAGCCCTGGCTGACAGGAGATCAACTGAGCGGGGAACTTGTGATCAACCTCATCTCAGAAAGCAGGAATGTGGAAGAAAAAATTGTGGAAGAAGAATCAAGTTATCCAGAAGGAGTGAACAGACATTGCTGTGGAAGCAGTAGGGGAGGGGGAGAATAGTCAGGGAGCTCTTGAGCCAGGCATCCACCAGGTCTGAGGACCAGAGGAAGCTACAGGAGCTGTCTGTCATCTTCAAAAAAGCCTGGCCATTGAAGGAGGTTCCTGAGAACAGCAAAGAGTGTTACACCAGTCTTAAAGATGGGCACAGAAGAGGATCTGAAGAACTACAGGCTAATCAGCTCCTTTGGAATCCCTGGGAAGGTGATGGAGCAAATGGTCCTGGACACCCTTTCAAGCAACTGCGAGGGAAGGGCACTGGGAAGAGCCAGCACAGATTTACCACAGGGGAAATCATGGCTGGCCGACCTGATGGACTCTGTGAATAATGGGGGACCAGGGAGGGTTTTGCTGACACTGCAAACCATTCAACAGCCACACAGTCTCCTTACAGCCGGACTGGTGAGGTACGGACCGAGTGAGCGGCCAAGTGAATGGAAAACTGCCCGAGCCAGCGGGCTCAGTACTGCTGGATCAGGTGCAGGAAGTGGCCAGGCTGTGGTGACACCACTCACTGATCCTCCCTGGAGCCGGTATTACTGTTGATTAACGACTAATATTTACATGCAGAGGATGTCTCCTCTAAGCAGATGTGTGTCATGAAACTTTACACCGGGTGTTTATTCCGTCAGGATCATACACATTCATTACAAGGTGCTTCCGGGCTAATACATAAACATTACTTTCCTAGAACTAATTTACCCACCTCTGCCCCTTACTGGAAGTCCTTTTATGGTCTTAGAGGGTTGTCTAAAGGGGTCTCTGGTGGTCGTATTCGCTGAGAGCCCCCAAAATTGGAAGTGACCTTGCCTTGAACTTCTCTTAGGGCATGCACTGGTGTTTCTTGTTACATAACTTTGTCACAAAACCCACTTAGGTTCCTTATTATCTGTTTGTCCACTGCTTTCAGCTCTGTTTAGCATCCTGTGTGTCTACTTTTACATTCTTTTATCTAATTTGCTAGTTAGTCTTTAAGCTCTATTTTGCAACCGAAAATTTCTATTCTCCATGTTGTCTGTCACAGTGAATGGCAGCGATGCATCTTCTGGAGAAGATGCATCTGGAGCCAGCCCCCATTTCTATGGTCCCTGAGGCTGACGGATGTGTCACGCACTGATGTCACGTCCAGCCTCAGCTCAGCTTGCATCCCTTGCCCAGACAGGGGAGACCCACAGGCAGGAGAGACAGAAGCCGTGTGCTCAGGCTACCCTGCCTTGAAGGCACATAAGCCTCCGCTTTCTACAGCTGCTCAAGGGTCAGGGCACCTGGCAGTGAGCCTTCAGCACCGAGTGATGGCATCCCACTTTTGCAGTCTTGGCCCAACTGGATGACCTGGTCTCCTCAGGAGCTGCCCTTTGGCCTTGTCAGGGACCACCCAATGGACATGATGCCGTGGCAGCTTGGCACCCCCTGGATTCGCCATCCCTAGCGTGATGTTTCTCCTCAGCATAGAATCCCCGACTGGTCTGGGATGGAGGGACCTCAAAGCTCATCCTATGCCACCCCTGGCCGTGGGCAGGGACATCTGCCTCCAGACCAGGTTGCTCCAAGGCCCCTCCAACCTGGCCTTGGACACTTCCAGGCATGGGGCAGCCACAGCTTCTCTGGGCACCCTGTGCCAGGGCCTCCCCACCCTCCCAGGGAAGAACTTCTTCTAACCCTGCCCTCTGGAATGGAAAGCCATTCCCCTTGTCCTGGCATTCCAGGCCCACTCCCCGCTCTCCTGGAGCCCCTTTAGGCACTGGAAATGGCTCTAAGGTCTCCCCGGAGCCTTCTCTTCTCCAGGCTGAACACCCGCAGCTCTCCCAGCCCGGCTCGGAGCAGAGGGGCTCCAGCCCTTGGAGCATCTCTGCAGCCTCTCTGAACTCACTCCAGCAGCTCCACATCCTTCTGATGCTGGACCCCAGGGCTGGAGGCAGCTCTGCAGGTGGGATCTCACCCAAGCAGGGCAGAGGGGCAGAATCCCCCTGTCCCCTGCTGCCCACGCTGTGAGGTCAGTCCAGGACATTGGGGGTTTCTGGGTGACAGTGCAAGGGGCTGGGGCACGTTGAGCTTTTTATGCACCAACACCCCCAAGTCCTTCTCCACAGGGCGACTCTCGATCCATTCTCCGCCCAGCCCGAGTCTGTGCTTGGGATTGCCCTGATCGCTCTGCCCCGCCCCTTTCTTCACCCGCCGGCCAATCAGCGCGCGGCTGCCCTTGGCAACAGAAGAAGCGCTGCAGCAGGGGCGGCTAACGCCAATCAGCGCGTGGCTCGGGAAGGGCTGAACCAATGGGAGCGCAGCGCGCCTCACGGCGACGACCAATCAGAGTGCGGTGGCCGTGAGGGACGGGCTGGGGCGGGGGGGGAATGGCGGCAAGAGAGGGAGAGGGGAGGAACATTGGGCGGCCTGGTGGGGCCCGCCCGCCGTTTCGGAGGCTCCCAAGCGCTTCAGCTGCCGTCGCACGGTCCCCCCTCCGCACCGATTTGCTTGAGAAGGGAGGGGCGGCTCCTGCCGAAACCGCGCTCGGGGAAAACTCCCCACAGGGGTTGGCTGTGCGAGGGGAGGGCGTGGGTGTGCACCAGCCGTCCCCGCCTCAGCAAAACGTCCCCTCAGGGGTTGGCTGGGCGGAGTCACGACAGGACGGGACGCTTCAGAAGGACCCAGAAAAGACCCCAAACCCCTTCGGAATGTCAGGAAAACTAACCCAAAACCACTGGAGGTTTATGTCCAAAAAGGAGACAGAGAAATCCTGTTACTCTATTCACATAAAGGGAGTGATCATGGTCATTTCCTGTGGGGTCTCTCAAATTGTTGGAGGATCCAGCCTTCTTTTTATCCTAATTTCCCGGCCACATTTCCCTCTGTCTTTCCCCGTTGGCTGAGGTACTTGAGAGGTACAGACTTCCCGAATTGCCTAGTAACATACCCCCTTCCAATGTGTACTCTCCCCTTCCCTCTCCCCCCCTCCCCCCTGTTTTCTTTTGCCTTGTGTTTCTGTTCTTTTTCTCTAAGTCCAGGGATTTAAGGCAGTCTTGAGTGAGTAACACTCCCTGTCAATTAGTGGAATTCCTATGGAATTTTTGGTTCCTCTTATTGAAGAAGGGGCAGTCAATAACTACCTCATGTAAGCACAAGTTAACTATTGGGAGACAGCAATGTTAGTTCAGACGGAAGATGTTCATTACAAAGCCTGAGAAGCCGAATTCACCCTAATCTTGTCAAGATAGAGGGGACAAGGATCATCTCAGAGATTGCTGAATCATCCCTCAAAGGACTACGCATGCCCAGGGAGAAAGGTGAAAAAGTTCACTGCGAGGATGACTACTGGCCTCCATCAGAAAGACCCCCGAGGAAGAGGAGAGGCCTTCCTCAGCGCGACCACCAGGACACACAGCGCATGCGTGGCCCATATGCTAATGACTTCCGAGAAATAATTTGTGTAACCACACCTGTCCCAAGGAATGTGATGAATATTCATAATTTAACCCTTAATACTGTGTTGTAGAGAGCACCAGGTGTGTGTGTTTGGAGGAGCGATCCCCACACACCCGGCGCGCCGAATAAAGCAAATACCCGCTTCTCTGACTCTGTCTCTGAAGTGTCTCCTGGCCCGGTTGCGGCACGATTCATTATTGCTTCTTTTACCTCTCAGTATGTGGCTTTATCTACAGCAGGCCCACAGTTTGTAAAGACAACTTCTCATTCTTGTCAGGAATTTAAACAAAACGGATGAAAATGGGAGTAAATGTGAATAAATATGAGTAATTTAGGATGATATTTATGTTGTATTTCAAAAGTGGAGGGTTAAAAGATCATTTGGGCATTAAAACACCTCAAAAAGACACAAAATGCCTCAACCACATTGGAAAGTTTTAATAAATGTGACTAAAATAGATCTAAATTGACTGAATTTGAATAAATTCAGGACATGGCATTATTTCTGGAATGTGGAGGATGAAAAGGCAATTTTGGTCCTAAAATGCCTCCAAAAAGCCCTGAAAAAGCACCTAGAAGCCTTAAGAGTCCCGAAGGAGAGCTCAGCTGCTCTCCAAAGGCCACAGGTTTCTGGGGGTTCTTATGGATTTGGGGGTGTCCCGGGGATCTCACCACAGGCCACCATGAGTCCCCAATGCCGGTGGCTCTGGGGAAGGCGCATTCCCGGGGTTCCCGAACCCCCCACACCCGAACCCTGCAGGGGGGGTCCAGTGGTGCCGATCCACATGGAACAGGTCGGTGCAGTTCACCCGGACACTGAACCTGCACAGGCGAGAGAGCGTGGCAGGGGTGGGGCAGGTGAGGGGCAGAGCAGGGCAGGGGCCAGGCAGGGGTGAGACAGGGTGGGAAGGATGAGGGGAAGGGTGCGGCAGGAATGAGCAAGGGGTGGGGCAGGGGTGGGGCAGGTGAGGGGCAGCCCAATAAGTGCCCCCAGAGACCCCGAGAGCTGTCGCAGGATCCCGTAACTCACCTCATGTCCCCCTGCTGAGGACCACCCAGAGACCTCCGGGACTCTGTACCCCCCATATCTTCCTCCCCAGCGCCCTCAGGACCTCCCAAGAGCCTCCCAGGACCCCCCCAGGATGCCCCGTACCTGTCAGTGGAAGGCTGCTGCCCCCCCTATCTCCCCACCAAAGACCCCCAGGACTCTGTACCCCCCATATCTTCCTCCCAGACCCCTCCAGAGCCCCCTTAAGACACCCCAGAACTTGGCAGATACCCCCCCAACCTGTCAGTGTAGGGCCCATACCCCCCAAGCCATCCCAGGGCCCCACAAAACTCCCCCCAGACCTCCCCGGACCCTCTACCCGACCATATCTCCCTCCTAGACTCCCCAGGACTCTGTATCCCACATACTCCTCCCATATCTCCCCCTAGATCCCCTCCCAGCCCTTCCCAGTACCCTCCCCAGGCACCCCCCTATATGTGGCAGTAGAGGGCTGGTGCCCCCCCGTAGACGAGGAGGGTTTGGGAGGAGGGTGGAAGACCATGGAGTAGCTGGTGGGGGGGGAGGGGGGGGCTTCCCCCCCACCCCTAAACCCCAACCACTCCCACAGATTCCCTCCCCCCTCCAGCGGGAACTGGAGCAGCTCAGGAGAAAACGTCCTCGGGTGTGCAGCCTGGGGACAGGACCCCCAAATCAGGGGGAAACCCCATGTTATAAACAACCCAGATCCAATATGGAAATGAGTTATTAAAAATTTTATTGAGAACTATAAAATTCAGCAAAGCAAAAGGGATTGTGCTGGGAGCATGGCCAGGGGCCAGAGGCTCAATCACAAAATGGTGGTGCTACCTTTTATACCCCTGTGGCTGCATCAGCCTTATGCACACTGATGTACAGTTTTGCATAGTCTCACCCCACGTCACTCTTTTAGGAGCCGGCGCAGTTCTGTTGCTGTGCTCGTCGGGGTCCTCGTTGGATGGAATCCCACTCCTTTTGTGAAAAACGAGGTTCACTCTGCTGTTAGGATTTAAAAGTTTAATAAAGGACAATAGGGGACAAAGACAATAAAGCAAAAGTCACGGCGCTGGGTGCTTTGGCACTCAGCCAAGAGCGCACCTGCTATTGCGGAGACACCCTTTACACACCTGTCCTATTGCATCAGCCTAATGCATATTCATAATCAATCATGCCTATTCAAACTTCCCCCCCAAACTAGTTTACATGTTCCAGGAACTGTTTAGCATGGCTCCTCCTTGGATCTGCCTTTTTAGAGCACGCACATTTCCTGGCTGTGGTTTCAGTCAGTTTTTATTATCACCTCCAGGGTGGGCTTTGGTCGATGGTTTCTGCAGACGGCAGTTGCCGATAGCTGGCATGTCAGTAGCAGGGGTCTTCATCATCCGTTCATTGGATGTTATCCAACCAAGCAGACAGTTCAATTATCGCAAGCATAACTGTATCAGCTATTTCACTGTTATGTCTAAGTTTAGTTAATGGCAGAAATAAAGGCATTAGTTATTGTTGCAAAACTGTATCTTTATAACAACGATACTTTAACATTAAATACTTTAACATTGTTATTTAAATACTTTAACATTATACATATAGCATCCATTTTAACATTTGCGGAAAGCCAATATTATAGTATGTATTTATCACACATTTATGGCTGTGTCTTCGAAGTTTGGCTCGCAACAGCATGTCCCACTTACAGAACTGACATTACAGCACACAAACTCATGCAGCCCTTATAAAAAAACAACTTTACAACCAGACTATTTTAACAACATTAAACATTTTAACATATACCATTGTCTTAATATTTCCCAAGGAAAATATCATAATATTTAATATTATAACTCATAATGTAATTCATAACCCATAAACATATGGCAAAAGCCAACTCTCAATAAGTTGTTTGTAACACCCCACAAGAGTAGATGGGACCCCCAGATCCCCCAGACCTCCCAAGATGGGAGATCCCCAAGACCTGCCCACCCCCTCAGATGCAAGGAGAACATGTCCTGTGGGGGACCCCAAAATCAGGGGGCTTTAAAATTGGGGGACACCCCAAAATCATGCTGTAAGACCCCAATATCAGGGTGACGCCCCTGCCAAAGAAGCTGGGACCCCCGAGCTCCCCCACATGGGAGGAGAATGTAACTGGGGGAGCATGAAATCAGAGGAAACCCCAAAATCAGGGGAACCCCCCCGAACGCTAGATGGGACCCCAGAACACCAAGACTCCCACAGAGCCTCCCCCCCCCCCCCCCGGGTGGAAGGAGAACACGTCCTTGGATGTGTGGCCTGGGGGTGTCACCAAAACTGTGGGAAAAACAAAGCCCTCACACAACATTTTTAATGTTAGAGAGTCAAGGCATTACTTTATTCTGGCCAGGATATTGTTCTGGCCAGGATGTACCCCAGAAATCATCTCATCCACACATAGCCCAGGTGTGCAGAGAGAATCATTCCATGACACATGGCTTCTACTAGATTTTCCAGATCTTTTATACAGTCAAAAGTCATAGAAACAAATTGGGTCAGTGTTCATTGGTCCCAAGTGAGTGTAGTTCTTAGCAATTGCTCTCCTATGGAATCCAGATTTCTTCTCTTCTGATGTTAATTAGATCTTCATTCCTTGATTTTCTTATCAGTCTTTTCTGGAGGAGATGTCTCCAACTCTGCCAGAGGCAGAGTCTGGGGTAGATGTTCATAGATGGCCGCTGATGTTCTGTTGATGTTCCGTCGATGGCCTTCATCTCTTTGGGGCTACTCCCAGTCTGTTGAAATGCTAAGCCCATCTCAGGCCTCACCTAGAGAAACAATGCCCTGGAAAGAAGCTTCAGTTCCCTTCTCCGGGGCAAAGGTGAAGAAACCTGGCTAAAGTTATATAAAAAAAGTGGTTTTAAACTGGTTGGTTTTCCAACAGGGGGGGTCCCTTGGGCGTTTCTAGGGGCTAACAGGGGGGTTTGGGGTGGCTCCGGAGACATTCTGGGAGTCTGTGGGAGGTGAGATGGGAGTTTGGGGGGCTCTAATTAGCTTTTAATCCACCCTAGGCAAAGATATTAATATTCATAATCCTATAAAGTCTTTGTTCTTCTTCCCAAAGTTCAGGACTTCAGCATGACTTTGGCTGAGCAGCAGTCCGTGCCAATTAGTAAAGCTTACTAAAATAGATCATTTGATTTAGCTAATTGTAATGCTCATGGATCGTGTGTTTTACAGGGGGCACATACTAAGGGGGGACACGGATAGGTGGATCGGGAAGTCCCAAGTACCTTCCAAGTACCGCAGCCAACAGGGAAAGGGAAGGAGGAGAAAATGCGGCCAGGAAATGAGGAGAAAAGAAGGCTACTTGCTCCAACTAATTGGGAGAGACCCCGTTGGACACACACCTGACGGACTTTCTCCCTTTCTCCAAATCAAGGCAATTTTACAGGACTCCTCGGTCTCCTTTGTGGACACGAACTTCTAATGAGGTGAATTTTACCCACTGCGGGGTGGGGGGCACAGGAGCTCCTCTGCCTGGGGAGGGGGGAGTATAAAGCAGTATAAACCAGTCCAGACTGGGGCAGGTGGGGAAAATTCAGAGTCACAAGGGGCCAGTGGCAGCGAGGCAGGGAGGGGCGGGAGTGATCGGCCGGGGAGGGGGAGAGGGGGAAGTTCCAGCCTCAGCCGGACCCCCCTCATTGACTGACAAGTGGGGAGCGGCTCCCGCCCAACCGGCGGGCGGGGAAAAGCGCCCTCAGTCATTGGCTGGGCGGGACAGGGGGCGGGGCGAGAGCTGTTCCCGCCTCAGCCCAACTCCCCTCAGTCATTGGCTGGGCGGGACAGGGGGCGGGGCGAGAGCTGTTCCCGCCTCAGCCCAACTCCCCTCAGTCATTGGCTGGGCGGGACAGGGGGCGGGGCGAGAGCTGTTCCCGCCTCAGCCCAACTCCCCTCAGTCATTGGCTGGGCGGGACAGGGGGCGGGGTGAGAGCTGTTCCCGCCTCAGCCCAACTCCCCTCAGTCATTGGCTGGGCGGGACAGGGGGCGGGGCGAGAGCTGTTCCCGCCTCAGCCCAACTCCCCTCAGTCATTGGCTGGGTGGGTACCGGAAATGACCCAACAAAGCCTCAAAACCTTTTCAAAACTTAACAAAACTGACAAAAATGGAATAAATTTGTATAAGTATAGAAAAATTTAAGGCTATATTTGTTACATTTAAAGAATGGAGGGTTGAAAAGGCGGACTGTGCACAAAAACGTGGCAAAACCAAGAAAACCCCCAAAACCCCTTTAAGAATCCCTCGGGATTAAGTGAGATTAAGTGGAAGCATAATAAATATGAATAAAGAAGTTAAAGCTATACTTAACATATAATTAAAAAATGGGGCGGTGTGAAAGGGGCTTCGGGTGCTAAAATGCCTCAAGAAGGCATCAAAAAACCCCAGGTGTTATAAACGAGGTGGGAAACCTTTTGGCAGGCTAACTTGTTTATTAATTAGCAACTTAGAACGAGGATCCAAGATAAGCTCAGACCCTACACTACAAGCCAGAAAAATGAACAATGTGACACATCGAGTACTCCCTTGGACCACAAGTTTCCACCAGAGAACCTGGTACAGAGCACTTGGTCAGTTTTTATTGTCTCTGTCACCTCCAGGACTGGTGCGCTTTCAATCTCACTGATTGGCCACTTTCCGGTGTTCTGATTGCCTTTTAACATGGTGCATCCTTGACCAATCATTTCTAATTGGATCCATTCCATTGGTCAGCTCCTTTTCCAGTCAGGGTCTTGGGTACTGATATCGTCTCATGGGGTAATGGTTCTAAAAGGATCCTTCTATAAAGTCCATCAGGTTCCTGTTGTACCTGCCTCTAATGGTTATACCCATGCATTGCTTCCTGTACACACGCGCACTTAACTCATTAGCTTATAACTATTTAAATTCATAGTACATTAATTAGGCACTTTATTTAACAATTCATCAACTAATTATCGATATATAGGTAACCAGCCCGGGAAAGCCAACCTGCTATAACACAAGCACCAAATTCCCCTCCTGCCGGGGCTGGCTGTCCAGCAGCTCAAGTAGGAGAGTCCTCCAGGAGCTCAGGGGAGCTGAGGCCCTCGTGCTGAGGCACAGCCCGTGGAGAAAGGGGTCAGTGGCCCGAATGCGTGCTTTGGGAATCAGAGCTGGGTTCCTAAATCCTGTCGGAACTCTCTCTCCCCGACCTGTGGTGGCTGAGGGTTGTATGAGGGAAGGGTTTGCCAGCCATGAACTGGACTTGTTGATCATCTGAGCTCCTTTCAGGGGCAGTGTGGGAGCCTGTTCCTTTCCCCTTCCCCAAGGGCAGAGTGTTGGTGAGGGCTGGAGTTGGAGGCTGTGTCTGCCCCCACAGCCGGTACCGTGGGGCTGCGGATGCTCCTGCCCACGTGGGCTTGTCTGAGCTGGGCTTTCTGCCTCTTTCAGGTGTCCTTGCTGCAGTCACAGGTGGCCTGAGACCAACAGCACTGGCAGAACTACACTGAGAGCTGTGCAAGGACCAGCCAGGAGCTCAGACCTTCACCGGGAGCTGTCCTGCTCCTTTGCAGCTGTGCTCAAGGAGCCCAAAGCTGCTGTTCTGGAAGCAGAGACTCGAAGCTGCATCGGTCTCTGAAGCTGAACTTGGCAGTGACATCCCTGGGCCGTCAGTCTCTGGAGAGAGTCTGGAGAGGCCCTGGAGAAGGCAGGTGCCGCTCTTCTCTTCCCCAGACGATTTGTACCCTGCCAGAAACCAATTCCTGTCAACTGGGGCACAAAAATTCTCCCTAGGACACAGATGAATGTTCTCAAAGATGAAGGAGTAAAATATCTACCAAAGCTTTTCCAAGCATTTGGTTCTGGAAGGTCTGTTCCTAGCGAGGTGTTCCGGTTTGGCCAAATTTAGAAATATATCCTCTGAGAGAAGGCACAACCACCCCTCCCCCACCAGGTTTGGGAAAAAATAAATTTTCCTTGAAGGAAAGTGAAGGAGATAAAACTATTTATTGAACAAACACACGGGAAAAGGAAAATAATGCTAAACAATAAAATCTCTCGCTGTGGAGAAAAAACCTGGGAAAGTGTTAGAGTCCTCCTGTTGGTCTCCTCAGAGCTGGGGCTTGGCCCAAGGCCAGGCCCTCTGCGCTCGGTGGAAAGTCCTCCTGATGTGTTCTAATATTGTAGCAGTCCAGTGGAAAAGGGAGAAAGTCCGAAATTCCAGGGAAGGAAAAAAAATTCACCTCTCTCTCCGGAGAAAAAGAAGCTGAACAACTGGCCAAAAGCTGACCGGGAAGCCGCAAGCCAGGTGCCTCCTCCCTCCCCTGCCGCAGCTGGAAAAAAACCCCGCTATCTGTGTGTGACCTTGAACAAGCTGCAAACTGCTTTGAAAAAGTTGTGCTCAGTTTAGAGGCATAGAAATTAATTTCTGGGCATAGGCAGCGATATGGGCTACACATCATAAGGTCACCCCAAGACACGAGGAATCTTTGAAATAAGCAGCAAGACTTTTCTTCTGCCTAGAAGACCTAGTGATATGTTGCCAAACAGAGAGCAGAGAAAAAAATGCACTCGTGTCTGTCTCGGGATTCTGAATCTCTTTTATGAGCCTTAAACACTGCAACTCCTGGCATTTCTCTGTAGGAATTTGAAAAGACCCTGAAACACCATTTTTCCTCCTCATGTGGCTGTTCTAGATGCAGAGCTTTACTTTCCATGAATATTTGTAAGCACCAAGAACCTTTTGAGGCTTTTTCTTACACCTCCCCTTTGTCAGGGGAGACAGACAAATTCCTGTGACTCAGGAACTAAGCGCATCCCTAAAGAGCATGCGGGTCTCAGGAATGCTGAGCCTTAAAACTGATGCTGTCTGGGCCAGCAACTTTGAACTCATGTTATGAGCCAGGTCCCTGCCCAGCTGCCCAGCTGGGCTGTGGGGATGTGGGGGTGCTGGTGCAGGTGCCGGGCAGCAGTGAGCTGGGATGGGTGGAGAGCCAGGGGAGGGCCTCTCCAACAGCCCCTGGAATGTTGGGGTTTGCAGCCTGGCAACCATCAACAGCTCATGGAATGTTGGGGTTTGGAGCCTGGCAACCATCAACAGCCCATGGAATGTTGGGGTTTGGAGCCTGGCAACTGTCAACAGCTCCTGAACATTGGGGCTTTGACCTTGCAACTGCCAACAGCACTTTGATCTTGTGCTCTTGACCCTGCAAAGGCCAACGACCCTTGGATATTGGGGTTTGACCCTGCAAAGGCCAACGGCCTTTGGAGATTGGGGTTTAGACCCTGCGAAGTCAAACAACCTTTGGAGATTGGGGTTTAGACCCTGCAAAGGCCAAAAGCCTTTGGAGATTGGGGTTTAGACCCTGCAAAGGCCAACGGCCTTTGGAGATTGGGGTTTAGACCCTGCAAAGGCCAACGGCCTTTGGACACTGACATTTGGTCACTGCTCGTGCCAAGGGGCAGATGGAGACCCGGCGGGTGAGTGAGAGAGCTGCTGCCCTCTTTGTGCCAAGCCCAGCAGGGGCCTGGGTGGGCCTGGGCTGTGCCACTGGGAACAGTTCCCTTTGGGAATAGCAAGGGATTAACAGTTGGCTGTTCCAGAGCTAGCAGCAGCTTTGGTGCTGGCCATGGGGACAGGCCTGGGAGGGAATGGGGGGGCTCCTGGCCATCCCAGAGCACACCCACATCTCCTCCTCCGTCCTTGTCCCACTGGAGGGTGTGGGCACAAACAAGGGAGCAGCTTTCACTGCCTTCCCCTCAGCCCAATTCACAGCGCAGCCTGAGCGCTTCCCAGAGACAAGAATGGGTTTCTCCCAGACATCTCCAAGATGATCCCCAGTGGTGCAGAGGAGGCCACGAGGATGATAGGAAGATGCTCCAAGGGCTGGAGCACCTGTGCCAAGGGAAAAGGATGCAAGAGTTGGGGTTGTCCAGCCTGGAGAAGGTTCCAGGGTGACCTTCCAATGCATGAAGGGGCTGGAAGAGAGCTGGAGAGAGACTTAAGCCAGGGGCCTGCAGGGAAAGGACAGGGTCTAATGGGATATTGGGAGGGAATTCTTCCCTGTGAGGCTGCTGAGGCCCTGGCACAGGTTGCCCACAGAAGCTGTGGCTGCCCCTGGATCCCTGGCAGTGTTCAAGACCAGGTTGGATGGGGCTCTGGGCAATTCCCCTTGTGGTGTTCTAAGAAGTGATGAGACACTTTCCAGCATGTTTGTTTGTGCTGCTGTCAACCTACTGGGCTGAAAATATTCCCAAGGAGGGGAGGAAGGAGCTGAGCTGGAATTCCAGGCTGGGAAGCATTTAGAGGCGACTGCCTCAGGGGCAGCCATGCAGTCTGAGTGTGCTCTTCCCTGTGCTCTTCCAGGGAGCTCGAGGCCTTTCTCACCAGGGACGTTTCTCCAGAGCCCCTGAGGTGAGTAAACTGTGCTGAGCTGGCTCGGATTTGAAACTGGTCCTCCACAAATGGACACTGGTTCTTGTGGAATCAGAAGAGGCATCTCAGTGGTACTTTGGAATAGGAACAGAGTACCTGACTAACAGCTGGATGTGGGCTTTCAGGTGCTGTTAGACGGCAGTGACAGCATGGCCAGTTCCATCACCGGCGCTGACCGTTCCCAGCATGCAGCCTCCAGGAACAGCCTCTCAACTCCGACATCCACTGCTGCACAGCATCCCTTGGAATTGGTTTGGGAAGCCACAGAGAATTGTGGGCGCTTGCAGCGATGTTTTGAGAAAATGGCGGAGCGATGCAAGAGGCTCAGTAGCCACCGGGAGCACATAGACTCTGTGATGGAAGAAATCAGAAGGTGAGTGTTTCTTCCTCCTCCTCCTGCGTTCCAGAGGCAATCTGCGTCCAGGTCTGGGAGTTCAGAGGTGTTCTGGGCAAAGAACTCACCTGCCCTACCATGTGTAGGCCTCAGTGTGGCTCTTGAGCATCGTCCTGTCAGGGCTTTTCATGCTCTACTGTGACTCCCAAGGCTGCCTGGGAGATGCACAGCGATGTTGGAATAGAAGACTCCTTCCTCTCACCGTGCTGCTTCCCTGAATTCTGTTCTTTGAGAGCCCCTGTCCAGCCACTGCTTCTCACTGAAGGAAGGCAAAATCCTGCCTTCCTTTCCCTTTGCCTCTGGAGGATTTCCTTGGGAGGGAAAGAGCAAGGTCTTCCTTAGCCCACTGCCCCCAGCTCCATTGTGGAGGGCTGAAAATGGGATCGATGGCTCTTCAGGCCTCTTCCTTCTTCTGACTGAGCCTTGTCTCTGCAGTGACTGTGAAAACCTTGAGAAGTCCAAGGAAAAGCTGCAGCAATGCACTGGAATCCCGGAGCCAGGAGCCTTGAGTCTGCGCCAGAAGAACAGCAAGCAGCTGAAGGAAGCGTCAGCCCAGGCGGAAAAGGCGGAGCAGCAGCACAGGATGGAGGTTGGTTTTGGAAATGAGGCTGGTTTTCCGTTGAAAACTTGTCTTGCCCCTTCTTGTACAGTGGAGGACTTGGCTGCACTTGAGGGAGAAGACCCATCACTGCAGAGGGAGCTGGAAGTCAACAGGCAGGCACTGGAGGAATTGCAGCTTCAGAGGGAGCTGCTGGAGCAAGAGGGGCATGATGTTACCGTGGCTCTGGACACCTTATTCCTAGGCAGCACCTGTGGGAGTGGGAGTTGTGCCAGCCAGATCAGGCCAGATGCTGTTTCTGGCAGTAGAAGAGAGGGACACTGCTGTGCACACCTGGCTCAAGATGGCACACGCATTTATTAGCCAGGCATATGCATGTTCATCAGCAAAGGGTTACATGCTTCTGCAAAATTTGTTCCTTTGGGCAGCCCCAGAGCCTCTAAAAGAGGGAACGGAGCTGGGGAAGGGTCTGGAGCACAGGTGTGACAAGGAGTGGCTGAGGGAGCTGGGGGGGCTGAGCCTGGAGAAAAGGAGGCTCAGGGGACACCTTCTCACTCTCTCCAACTCCCTGTGACAGGAAGGTGCAGCCAGGTGAGGGTTGGTCTTTGCTCCCAGGGAACAAGGGACAGGACAAGAGGAAACGGCCCCAAGTGTGCCGGGGGAGGTTTGGATTGGGTGTTACAGGAGAGCTGTGAGAGAAGGGTTTGTTTCTGATGGTCTCTGTCAGACAGTCTCAGTTCTGGAGTATGTGGTAGGTTTGGCAAATACCCAGCAGAGGTTTTGCTTTTGAAGAGAAAAGCTCAAAACCACAGTGTAGTCTTCAGGCTTGAATACCAGCAAGGGCCATGAGACACCTTCTTTGTGTAAGACAAGTAAATGGTATTGTCGGTGTGAACTGCTGCACAAAGAGAGTCTGCTTTGGCCACATCAGCCAGACTGCCATCAGTCACTAAAGGACTGCTCACCACAAGAGCCGTTTCCCTGCCAGGCATGCCCTCGTTGCAGAGAGCTGCTTTGCACACTGGAGGAGGGGACACTTTGATGTGGGTTTTGTCCGAGAAGGAGAAACCCTGTGAATTTTCACTTGCTTCAGCAAGCAAAATTGCTTTCCTCAACCATCCTGAAAATGTCCAGCACTGGAATAGATCCTGATAGACATTTTGTTGGTAAGGGAGTGTGCAAGGAGAACTGGTGTGATTTTTTGCAAGGCTGGAGCTGTGGGAGATGGCAGGCTATGGGGCTGTGTGGAGCATGCCCTCCATGTCTTCTACATTGAATTTGGGGAGGTGAAAGGTGAACAGGGCTATCTTTGGGCCCAGGAATGAGCCCTCTCACAGGAAGCCCGGCAGAAACATCAGCTTTCCGTTGGGATTTTTGTGCTGCTCTTGTGCTCTGTTTTCCTAAGACTTACCTCGGAGGATCTTCACTGTTCTCTTAAGGGTCCTCTTTTGGTGTGTACTGGTCGGTGTCCATAGCCAAACTGAGTTTGTAGGACTTTTCTTTTGTGGGCACAGGGAGGGCGCAGCAGGAACGCTGACAAGAGACAAATCTTTTTAAAGACTCGCCTGGAGTATTTCTGAACAGCAACCCAGAGATGTCTCCTGGGCTGTGTTCTAAGTCACTCTCTGGGAAGCTGTGTCCCCCCCAGGGCAGACAGTGGCCCAGGGGAGCAGCAGCCGAGTGCTCTGAGAGCGCGTGAGCCCATCAGTCTTTGCCTCTTGCCACACAGAGTTTGCAGGGGAAGTGTCAAGCCCTCTGCTCTTTCCTTCTGTGCAGGTCCTGCTGGAAAAGCAGAAGGAGAAGAATTCTTTATCAGAGACACTGCTCCAAACTCGGGGACAGCTAAGCCAAGCCTGCCAGCAGGTGCAGCAGCTCAGGCAGGAGGTGAAAGAGCAGCAAGAGAAGGGGCAGGTAAGTCTGAGCAGGCAGGGAACAGAGTGCAGGGCAGTGGCAAGGGCACAAAAGGCAGGTGCTGGGAGTCAGGAGGCAAGGGCTGCTTCAGGCCCTGGCAGCACAGAGCCTGGCAAACTCCAGAGCTCAGGCCCGGGAAGCAAGGCTTACAATAGAAGCAGAGCTGGGTAGAGAAGCCAAAAGAAGTCGCTGAAGGAATGGGATTTTGAGAGAGCAAGTGGGAAAAGCTGAGCCTGAGGGCAGGTCGCAGGAAGTTGCTCTGCATTTTGTTGCCAGACCATCCAGGCAAAGCTGCAAGCTGAGCTGCAGGAAGCTCGGGGGGAGATCCAGGCAGCGCAGAAGAGGCACGAGGAAGAACTACGAGGCATCAAAGAGGAAATGAATCTCCTCCTTGAGCAGAGGGAGGCTCTACAAAAGCAGGTGAGTGAAAGAGCAGTGGCACCGCAGCATCCAGCAGGGGGTCTGTGCCCTTCTTGCTTTTCCATGGCAGAGCAGCAGCTGCTGGGGTGGTCCCTGGGGCTGCCTCGTGCTCTGGGCTCCTTGGCAGCTGCTCTGAAGGACCCTCGGTGCTCTGCTGAATCTCAGCTGCTGCCCTGGACAGCTGGGCTAGTCCTCTGGGCTGTTGGCCAGCAACCATCAGCACGGATTCCTGCTGGCCTCTTCTTGCTGGCCTTGGTGTGGGAGGTGCTTTTTCAGGTGCCCTTGGTGGGCCACGTAGAGATTGAAACAAGTTGTCCGTATGCATTGTGAATCTGGTGCTCTGAGGACAGGGAGAAATGGAAAGTTGGCCTTTGCCTTTTCTCACAGCCTCTGCTGTGGCTGACAGTGACAGGCTGTGGCTGTAGCCTCTGACTGCTTTGTTCTGTTTGACTGGAGGTGGGAGAGTTGACATCTCAGCTGGCAGCCTCCAGAGAGTCCCAGGCAACGATTGTTCAGAGAGCCCGGCAAGATGTGAGGGAGGCCCAGAAGCAGTCAAGGCAGAAGCTGTTGCAGGTTGAGCAGCTCCAGAAGATGCTGGAGGAGGCAGAACATCAGAACAAGGAGCTGCAAGTGCACCTGAAGAACTTGGAGATGGAAAGGAGTCAATGGGAAGAAGTGGCACGCCAAAATTCGGGACTTTGGGCTTCCTTGAACACCCTAGAGAAGGAAAAAGCCAGGTAAATGAAAGCCTGTGGGACTCTGCCTTGTGGGAATGGATTCCCTCTTTGCCATCTTTGCACCTGCCAGGGGCTCTGGCAGCATTTCCTACGTGGCAGAGTTCTGAACTCTCCGTGCAGACGCGTCTGGTTGTCTGGATGTTGTGTTTCATTTTCTTTTCTTTCAAGCCTTCAGTTAGAGTTTTTCTGAAGACAAAGGCTTTTGGAGTAGCTCTTTCCCTCTAGGGGTGTGTTCTGTTGTGAGGTGGGTGTGCTAACACTGCCCAAGCTGCAGTGTAAGGAGCTGGACACATCCAGCAGCTCCGCCTTGGGTCCTGTAACTTGAAGCCTTTGGGATCTGGACCAGCCTGGCATGCTGATGCCTTTGCTTGGCAGAACCATCTCAAGGCCCTGATTGCTGACCTAGGCCAGATTCCCCTCAAAGGCACCCAAGAACCAAGAATGTCTCTGTTGCATCGTTCCTCAGAAAATGCCCCCAGGTGCCTGGGGGGGCTCAAGCAGGGTCCCTGCCAGCCTCCAGAGTCACAGGCAATACTGACTGTGCAAAGAATGCAAGAGACAAGACCAAGGTTAGCGGGGCCCCTCCAGCTGACCAAGTCCTGCCAGTCTTCATTGCCACAGGATTCTTCTTTCGAGAAGAAGACAAAGAAAGGGCAGGGCCCTCTTGCTTGCCTGCAGGTTTCTGCATCTTCCATCAGATTGTGCTCCAAGGCTCTGTTGCCACTTCTGCTATCGGCCTTTGTTTCTCCAGCTGGAAGTAGGATGGGTGCTGGTAGATCTTAGGGAACTTCCCCGAGATCCTCTGGCTGTAGGGTGCTGCTCCTCCTACCTGGACATACAAGATGGGGCAAGGAAATGTCTCTTCCATGTTGACCAAACCTTTCCCCCTTGGAGCCTGGGTAGTCAGAAGAAAACTCTTCCTCTCCCCTAATCTCTTCATGGCAAGACTTTGTTAGGTCTATATTCACATTCCCATCTCAAGAAGAAGGTAGGACATGTAGGCAGGAACTCCTCATTCTTTCATGAATAAAAGCAGAGTGGGCACATGCTGGGCTGTGACTGCAGGGGGAACAAACAAACAGCCACGTTGTTTAGACAAACCTCATCAGACAGAGCAGTTTTCCCCGAGGTGGTGCGAGTCCTAAGAGTTCCTAAAATGTGATACCGTGTAGTAATGAGTTGCATGCTTCCCTTTTAGGCTGCTTCTGTCTCTGGAGGAAAAGAACCTGTGCCTCAGAACACTGGAAGAAAAGAACCAGGCACTGAACAATCAGGTGTCTCAATTTCGTTCTGCTCTTCGCGAGGCCGAGCAGCTCTGTGCAAACCGCACAGGACAAGTGCTGAAGCTCAACGCCCAGGTAATCTGTGCCCTGGCGTCCTCTTCTCCAGGGACACACATCATCACCTTTGGCTTGGAGGCCCCAACTGCTTTCCCCTCCCAGCAGCATCCACTGCTGCCGTGTTCTGCCCCGGGGTGCTGCTGCACCCACAGGCCAAGGCTGGATCTGGTGTCTGCTGCCGATGTTTTCCTCCGTTCTCTCCCGGGTCCCAGCAGGAAATGTGGGAGGAGAAGCAGCAGCAGACTCCTTTGGAGCTTCTCCATCCCTCTGTTAGCAGTGTTGTCCCAGATGGAGTTGGTGCCTGTGCTGGGCACCGAGCAATGTGGGCACACAGACGTGGCTATGGCAGGCTGGGGAGGGCACTTCCAGCGCAGCCAGTTCAGCCGGTGTTCAGAGCTGCAGCCTCAAGGATGCCCATTGGCTCCCTTTCCCTATTTTCAGGACACTTGTTTCCATTGGAATCCTTGGCTCTGTGCCTTCTGTTTTGGGCATGTTTTTTTGCCTGAAGTCATTTCTCCTTTGTTACTTGCTCTACTGCCTGCTCTGCTGCCTCAGGAGCAGCCCTGTCCCTGAGGCTCTGTGCATCCATCTTCCAGATGCGGGCCCTGCAGAAGGCAGTGCTGGAGATGGAGGCTACCCAGGCAACTCGAGAGAAGCAGCTGCTGCAGGAGCTGGAGGAGTCCCGAGCAGGAGAACGGAGCTTGAGGGACTCTGTGCAGGTGCTGGAGGCTGAGGTGTCTGAGCTGCGTAGGAAGCTCCAGAGCTCTGAGAACAGAGCAGAGGCCTTGGCCACAAAGTGTCAGCAGGCCAGTGGTGCTCACCAGGAAACTCAATCCCAGCTGGACAAACTGCTCCTGGTTCTCCACCACGTGATCAGGGATAGCAGAGACTTGGTCACCTGGAGCTCAGGCAAGTGTGGGAGGCTGGGAGAGCAGGTGGAGCGAGGGGGTGGTTCCTGGTCATCCTGGTATGACACACTCACCCTGTCAGTTCAGGCTGACTCAGGCCTTGGGAAGTCTTGTCTCCCTGCAGAGACACAAGTCCATGTTTGTTTGTAGAGAAGTGATTAGAGTCAGAAGGGAGAAGGGCCCAAGTCCTGTCAAGCCACAGGGCCCATGCAGTTGTCTTTGGGGCAGTGCTGACATTAGTGGTCATCAAAATAACGTCAGCCTGTGACACACATCCTGCTGCAAGGCGAGCTCTAGGACAATGACAAAGGCACCTCCTCCTAGGTAGAAAGAGGCCTTGTTTGTTGGAGACTGTTGGATTAAATCTTGAAAGAGAATGTCTTCTCTTTTCAGAAAAGGGTCATGTCTTGGGCCTAAGTGCTTCTCAGGATGGGGATGTCCCCGCAGAGCTCACAGTGGACAGAGTGTCAGCAGCTCTGCAAGACCTGCAGCAGCACCTGGAGCATTCCCAGAAAGATCTGGTAATATGCACCCAGAAATCCTGTCCTGCTGCTGGGCTGCTGGACAAGCAGAGTGCCAAGGCCAGGATGGGTGGAAGTTCTTGTAGGGGGGTTGTCTCACTAGCATGGGGAGGAAGGAGGATCACGATCACATCTACCAGTACGGTCCAGCTGCCCTCTCCCACCTGGGCTATTTCTGCTTTAGTGTTTGTAGCCCTTTGTCTCCTGCCAGCAGTGGCACTGACAGGTGATTCTGTTCCTCTTGCCTCTTCCAGAATGATGCAAGGAAGAAGATACAGGCCTTGGAGCTGGAGCTGGGCATGGGGCAGGCTGAGAGGGACAATCTCAGAGCCAGCAATCAGGAGCTGCTGAAACAGTTGGAAGAAATTCAAGCAGGTACAGCTTCACCTCTCCCACCCGCTGCCCCATCCTGTCCCAGCAGGGATCTCTGATGCCACACAGAGGAAAAGGGCAGTGCCCAGAGATGGCAGAGGGGAAGAACAACCAGCAGGAGATTTCTCCATCCAGTGCCAGTGAAAGCTTTTTCTCGAGGAAGATGCCGTGGCTGGCAGTGCCATCTGGCTGTGCTATGGCTGATCCCGTGCACAGGTGGTGCCTTTCAGGTGCTGTGTCTGTGCTGAGGAGCTGTAGCTGGATGCCTCAGCTCGATTCCCCCCAACTCCAGGCCCTGCCAGAGCCCCCAGGCTATTGGCCTCTCTGGAGCAGGGCTGCACAGGCATCCCCGCTCCTTTGTCTCTCTTGGACTGCTCACTCTGCACAAGCCCAAGAGTAAAGACACTTTCCTATTCCTCTGAACCTTGCCCCTTGGAGTCCTGCTTTTTTCTCCTTCATTTCTGTCAGCTTTGGAAGCCCTTGCGGCCTTAGGGGCTGGCAAACACAGGCAGGCCAAGAAGACAGTGCTGTTGTCCCTGCAGGATGCACATCAGTTTGCCTTTGCTTTGCTGTTCTCATTCTCCTTCTCCTTCCTGCTGCAGCGATGTGGAGGGCAGAACACCAGAAGACCTCTCGAGAAACTGCCCTGGAGAAAGAGGCCATTGCCCTGAAGGAAGAGGGTGTGACTCTTTGTCAGGAGGTGGCATCTCTGCAGAGGAAACTGGAGAGCCTGGAGAAGGAAAGGAAGGATGTGCTGGTGAGAACGGCAGATGCCATGAAGGGCCATTTCCTAGCTATGTTTGGCCCTTGTGTTAATAGTTCTAAGGAGCACCTCTTTCCAGCTGAGCTTTTCAAACTGCATTCTTCTGAATAAGGAGGAAAAGATGTCGTAGTCATGTCAAAGCCAGTTAGTGCTGAGGCTGCTGGTTTTCCTCCATGCTGGAGTTTTGTGCCCTGTAGTTCTCAATGTCCACACTGTCTCTATGGACATTGCATGGTCTGGGCAATTCCTCGTGTCCAAACCCACGTCCAGATTTCAAATACCTGGACCTGGAACGAGGGGTGAGAAGGCCAAGTTTGCTGTTAATAGAAAGGTGTTTGGCCTTGGCCATCAGAGAGCAGCCAGTGGGGAGAAAAGAGAGAAAAGCAAAGTGCTGATGCAGATAAGGACGTGTGCCTGCAAGGGGAGAACTCGTCCTGAGTGGCAGCAGAGAATGACAGACTGATGTGGCCATTGCTGCTCCAAGAGAGGGCAGTGGGGCTCTCGGGGATGGTGCCATGGAAACTCTACACAGGAGAGCTCAAAAACCACTCCTGTCACCCCAGCTGCAGGGAATGAAATGTTGGGGGTGTTTGCTCTTCCCTTTCTCCCTGCTGGAGAGCACATCCTCATGGCACCGCCTAAATCCTGCTTAGCGTGGACTTGGAATCCTGGCTGCAGTTCTGGCAGCTGCTCCCCAAAGGAACACTCGAGTGGAGCTGCAAGAGGTCGGGGAAGGGCAGAAAGGGAGCTGGGATGGGCTGAGTGAGCTGGGAAAGACTCAGCGTCAAGGGCGGTCCCAGCAAAGGTCTGAGGCATCCCGAGAGGCAGAGAGAGAGGGGCAGCCTTTGCCTGCCTGTGGCAGGAGTCCTGATCTGGTATGAAAAGCAAACTGAGAGAGGGAATGAGTGACCTCCCTGTTTTGGCAGCGTGAACGGGAATTGTACGAGGAGCAGATGAGAGATCTGAAAAAGAAGAATGAAATGAAAACACCGGAGATGCGAAGTGTCAAGGAAAACACCCAACAACTGGAAGTGGAGAGGGAAGCCAAGCAGGAACAGTTGGAGCATGGGGCTGCTGCTTTGAAGGAATGGCAAGAGACCGCTCAAGTCCTGAGTGTTGCACTGACCAAGAGTGAAATTTCCAAAGGGGCTCTGAAGAAAGACCTGGACATCTTGAAGGAAAGGCTTTGTCTCCAGGTAGGCACTGGCACTGATCTTCAGTCCACTGCAACGTCTCTCAAAGATTCCAATGAAGTTTCCCATGAAGAGGTGGGATTCTAAATCCCTGTCAGTCTAGGCCTGCTTGGGCAAAGCAGCCTGGGCTGCAGCAGGCAGCCTTGTGTGTCTGCCTGGCTCCAGCCAGAGACCATTGGCTGCCAGATTGTTTGCTGGCATGCCTGGAATGACTGAGGCAGCTCTGGAGCTGCTGTTCAAATCAGCTCCAGGCCAAAAGCTGGGCATGGGGAATTGCTTCTCCCGTGCCCAGGCAAGGGCAGGCAACATGTGTGGGTTGGATTTGGTGTGGAAAGGAATGGAGCAGGTGAGCAGAGTGATGGACTGAAGTGAGCAGAGTTCTGTAGCGAGGGCTGAAGAGCAGCTGCACTGCTGGAGCTTCGAGGATGCTTCCCGAGATGGAGATTTCTGAGGGACAGCTCTTGTGGTGTTTGAAATAAGGGAATCATCTCCTCTCTGAATACCCAGCAGGCTGTTGGAGCAGAGGGCAAGCGGCTGTCTGAGCACTCCAGGAGGGGTGTGGAATGTGTGCGGGACCAGGTTGCAGCAGCAGCAGCAGACAAGCCAGAGAAGCGTGAGCTCAGGAGAACTTTTGAGGTAAAGTGGGCTTTCACTGCCTCTGCAGAGCCTCAGGCTCCTCTGGATCATGACTCGTGTGCCCAGGCAGTGCTTTGGAGTCCTCTGCTTGTTTCCTTGCCTCTCCCTGTCCCTGCTGTGGGCACACCACTTTGTTTGTTCTCTCTGTTGTGGCAGCCCATGGCTTTCACAAAGGCACCTTCACTCCGCTGCCTCCCTCCCTGGCCCCGTGTCCCCGGACACACACTGGCCTCTCCTGCACAGCCCCCAGCGAGAGCTCTTTGCCCCCAGTGCTGTCTGGTGCAATTGAGGGTCTGTGAGCAGAGATCTCCTTGCCTTGATGTCCAGAGGTCCTTTTGCCCCATGTTTGCTGACAGGTTTCTGTGACCCTTTCTCCCATCCAACCTGCAGGTGGAACCTGAAGGGAGGAGTGTCCAGAGAATCTTTGGGAATGTTTACCTCTCGGATACCATTAGAGTGGATGCTCCCCCGTCTTCCCAGCACAGCAGGTCGACTTCTGGACAGGTGAGAACATCATCTTCCTTGGTGGGAGGAACACAACCCTTGGCAAGGCACATGTCCCTCAGAAAGCAGAGTAGCAGCTGTGAGCTGAGCTGTTTTCCCCAAGCCAGGCAAGCCCTGAGCGCTGCTCCCAGGGCTGGCAGCTCCTCTGCTCCAGAGCAGACAGAGGGCACCGTGCTGGAGCTGCTGTGGCTGCACCCGCTGCAGAGCCAGCAGGAGGTGGGAGCAGCTGGCTCTCTGCTGCCAGCCAGCCCAGCAGCCACAAGCCCGTGGTGTCAGGAAAGAAGAGTTGGAGGAGTTTCGTGGCCTCAGCAGTGCTTGAAGGCTCATTCTCCCCGTGGGCTTCGTTGCCCACATTGTGCTCTGCTCCCATGTGGAATGCTCTGAAGTTTGGGAGAAGGAGAGTTTGCTCCCTGTCCCTGGGCTGGCTGTGCAGGAGCTTGCTGTTCAGATCAGCTCCAGGCCAAAAGCCGGGCATGGGGATCTGCTTCTCCCTTGCCCAGGCAAGGGGAGGCAACACGTGGGGGTGAGCAGTGATGGACTGAAGTGAGCAGAGTTCTGTAGCGAGGGCTGAACAGCAGCTGCACTGCTGGTGCTTAGAGTCAAGTGTATTGGCAGTTGTGGAAGATGCAGTATTTTTGGGTGACAACACAGAATTTGGGGCAGGGATGTTTGTTGGGAAGGAGCAATCTGGTGCCAGGCAAGCCAGCAGGGCCTGACACAGCACTTCCAAGGTAACAGTGCCAGAGGCTTTTGGCAGCCCAGGGTATCGGAGCTGCAGAGGGCAGATGCTGTGAAACTTTGAGCCCAGAGCACGGGAGCTCCCTGTCCTCTGGCTGCCTGCGAGGTGGCACTGGCTGGCTCTGCACAGGGCTCCTGAGGAAGGGCTCGAGCTGTACCTTGTCCTGCTTCCAGGTTTCCCAGGAGCAAGAGTCATTGAGCAGGGCTCTGGAGCAGCTGCACCAGGAGCCCTCTGGCCAAGGGCACGCACTGGCCCAGGTGTGCAGAGAGAAGGAGCTGCTGGGCCGGGAGAAGGCTGCCCTTGAGGGCCGACTGGCAGCCATGGAGCGTCACCAACAAGACCTTTCCAAGCAGCTGGCAGAGACCAGGTAAAGGCAGGGAGGAGACCCTTTCCGGATGCTTTTACCTTGCATGGACAGAAAATGGAAGTCTCAAGAAAAAGAAATATGCCACAATGTGAAGGTTATTTTTCTGACATCTAAAGCCAGCAAAGCTGTTGTGAGCCTTGGGCTCCTGTTTGTGCCGCCAAGCACACTCGTGTGGGAAGTCAAAAGCAAGCCACCCGGCCCTGAATTGAGTAGTACTTAAACCATGCAGCTGTTGAGTGAAACCTCAAGTTTCTCTTGGGTTTAGTTCCTTGTGCTGGGCATTGAACATCCCTCTTTCCTTCCTAAGTAGCTTGACACAATCCTGATCTTCAGAACTGAAGCTTCATCTTCAGAACTCCAGGCTCTGACCTTGGGATGTTGGCAGTAGCATGCTGCCATTCAGGGGGAAGCCAGAGGCTCCTGCTGAAAATGCTGAGGGCCTTCTGCTTCCAAGCACACTCTTGAGAAGTGTGAGGCAGGACCTAGAGCTGCTTAGAGAGCAGCAGGGAAACCTCTTTGGAATTGTTGACAGCCCCTGGGGATTCTTGCTGTGTTGATGGGCACCCACCTGTCAAACCTGCCAAGGTCCTTTTGGATGGTCCCTCTCACTCTCCAAAGAAGGACAAGACTTGGGCTACTGCCTGCTTAGCTGGCAACACTAAAAGAAAGGTGGCAAGTCTATTCCTTGACCGTGCAGGAGCTTAAACTGCAGTCTCTGCATTCAGGTAGTTGTTGTTCAGACAACATGGTGTTCTGAATTTTTACAAGTGCTGCCATGACCATGAGATTTTACTGTATCATGCAAAGTAGTTCTGAAGTCTCTTAAATACAGAGTGTCTGGAAAATTATGTACCTTTATGTCCATGATGAAGAGAGTTAACAAGTCAGGAGTGAGCCAGGACGAGAGTCTGTTCTGTCCCCCTGCAGAGCAGCTTGGAAGTGCTGATGAGAGAAGGGCTGTGAGCAGAGGCTGGGCTTTTGCTCCTCGGCCCAGCCTGTGTGGGCACAGCTAGCCAGGGTCATAGGTCAGGAAGAGCAGCTGAAGGTTCGGCTGTTGAGGTCACGTTGGGCTGGGCTGTCTGTGCTGTGCCAGGCCATAAGGAAGGCCTGGGCACTCCCTCAGAGGGCCCTGCTTTGCTACTGAAATGGCACAAATGGGCCTTCTCTGTACAAGTTTCCATGCGACCCGTTTTGCATTCTCAGGCCTGGGCATCTTGAGCCACGTTGTCCTGGAATAACTGCCCGGGAGTGTCAGGAGCGAGCAGCTCATGTCTCTCCGTATTTGCAACCTGTAGGTCAGCGAAGGAGAGCCTGGAATCCAGCCTGTTTGCTGCTCAGCAGCAGATATCCCAGCTGGAGATCACCAGCAACCATCTGGAGGCTCAAGTGCTCACAGTCACACAGGCCAAGGAGGCGCTACAAGGTGAGAACCTCGTGTGCTTTGTTTGTGGTGCCGCCCCACCTAGAGAAGCTGCTGTAAAGCCTCCTCTGTCTGCAGGGCTTCTGAGGAGCGGTGGCGCTGGAGGCAGGGCCCTCCTACGCTGACACTGAAAGGGCCTGAGTCAGTAAAGGCAGTAAAGACTCTGAATCTTGCTGTTGGTCGTGTTTGCAGGAGAAGTGAAGTGCCTCCAACGTGAGCTGGAAGCAGAGAGAGCTCTCAGGAAGCAGGAGCAGGAAGACACAGCACAACAGCTCTTGCAGGTAGAGCAGCAGTGTCACGAAAGCCTCAGGCTTCAGGGAACTGCTCAGCAGGTGGAAATAAACAAGCTCCTGCAAGACCTGGTAGGTGACAATACGCTTCTGAATTGTCCAAGCTGGCCCTGGGGGCTGGTTTAGCACCAGCAGAGCCTGAGGGTGTGAAAGGGCAGCAGTCCTCTGCCAGAGGCCTCCCGCTGCTGGGCCGGGCAGGAGAGGCGGCGGCTCGGACTTGGAGGCGCGTGAAGACCCACAGGATGGTGCTGGGCCAGTAAATGCAGCCACGGCTTCCGTGAGGGCGTAAGGCGAGTTCCAGAGCAGCTTGGGCAGTGCCCACCCAAAGCGTGGCGGCCCAGGGCAGGATCTTCCCCGAGTCCCACCTGCCACGGAGCAGATGCCAGCGTGGAGCAGATGCCAACAGTGCTGCTGGCTGCAGGCGTGGGAACTCGGTTCCTGTCTTGCTGTGCTCCCACGGTGGACAGAGGGATTAGCTTTGGGCTGGAAGCAAATGGAACAGGCCCCGGTCCTTCAGTCCTTGTGACTGGGGCATCAGGGTGCCAGAAGGTGACACCTCCTTTTCTGAATGGTTGGACTCAATGCTTGTGCAGGTCTTTCCCAACAGAAATGATTCCATGGTTCTGGGATCCTTGCACCTGCTGAGCCTCCTTTTAAATTCCCTGACAGGACACGGTTTCTGGAGAGCAGAGAGCCAGTGCTGTTGTCTTTTCAGGTTGGGGTTTGTGGGAGGGATGAAGCTTCACGTTTTTCAGCGAGGAGCTTGCCTGGGGACTTCAACTTGAAGATTTTTCCTCCCCTCCTCAGGCAATTGAGCGGGAAAGGTACCATGCAGACATACAGGAGATGCTGCAGCAATGGGGAAAAGAGAAGGCAGAGAGAGAGCAGGAGCACCAGAAGGTGCTGTTTGAGATGAGGCAGAAAGTTGCCACCCTGCAGGCTCAAAGACAAGAGGAACAAACTAGATTTGAAAATGCCGAGCGAGAGGTAATGATTGTGCAAGGAGAATTGGTGTGATTTTTTGCAAGGCTGGAGCTGTGGGAGATGGCAGGCTATGGGGCTGTGTGGAGCATGCCCTCCATGTCTTCTACATTGAATTTGGGGAGGTGAAAGGTGAACAGGGCTATCTTTGGGCCCAGGAATGAGCCCTCTCACAGGAAGCCCGGCAGAAACATCAGCTTTCCGTTGGGATTTTTGTGCTGCTCTTGTGCTCTGTTTTCCTAAGACTTACCTCGGAGGATCTTCACTGTTCTCTTAAGGGTCCTCTTTTGGTGTGTACTGGTCGGTGTCCATAGCCAAACTGAGTTTGTAGGACTTTTCTTTTGTGGGCACAGGGAGGGCGCAGCGGGAACGCTGACAAGAGACAAATCTTTTTAAAGACTCGCCTGGAGTATTTCTGAACAGCAACCCAGAGATGTCTCCTGGGCTGTGTTCTAAGTCACTCTCTGGGAAGCTGTGTCCCCCCCAGGGCAGACAGTGGCCCAGGGGAGCAGCAGCCGAGTGCTCTGAGAGCGCGTGAGCCCATCAGTCTTTGCCTCTTGCCACACAGAGTTTGCAGGGGAAGTGTCAAGCCCTCTGCTCTTTCCTTCTGTGCAGGTCCTGCTGGAAAAGCAGAAGGAGAAGAATTCTTTATCAGAGACACTGCTCCAAACTCGGGGACAGCTAAGCCAAGCCTGCCAGCAGGTGCAGCAGCTCAGGCAGGAGGTGAAAGAGCAGCAAGAGAAGGGGCAGGTAAGTCTGAGCAGGCAGGGAACAGAGTGCAGGGCAGTGGCAAAGGCACAAAAGGCAGGTGCTGGGAGTCAGGAGGCAAGGGCTGCTTCAGGCCCTGGCAGCACAGAGCCTGGCAAGCTCCAGAGCTCAGGCCCGGGAAGCAAGGCTTACAATGGAAGCAGAGCTGGGTAGAGAAGCCAAAAGAAGTCGCTGAAGGAATGGGATTTTGAGAGAGCAAGTGGGAAAAGCTGAGCCTGAGGGCAGGTCGCAGGAAGTTGCTCTGCATTTTGTTGCCAGACCATCCAGGCAAAGCTGCAAGCTGAGCTGCAGAAAGCTCGGAGGGGAATCCAGGCAGCGCAGAAGAGGCACAAGGAAGAATTACGAGGCATCAAAGAGGAAATGAATCTCCTCCTTGAGCAGAGGGAGGCTCTACAAAAGCAGGTGAGTGAAAGAGCAGTGGCACCGCAGCATCCAGCAGGGGGTCTGTGCCCTTCTTGCTTTTCCATGGCAGAGCAGCAGCTGCTGGGGTGGTCCCTGGGGCTGCCTCGTGCTCTGGGCTCCTTGGCAGCTGCTCTGAAGGACCCTCGGTGCTCTGCTGAATCTCAGCTGCTGCCCTGGACAGCTGGGCTAGTCCTCTGGGCTGTTGGCCAGCAACCATCAGCACGGATTCCTGCTGGCCTCTTCTTGCTGGCCTTGGTGTGGGAGGTGCTTTTTCAGGTGCCCTTGGTGGGCCACGTAGAGATTGAAACAAGTTGTCCGTATGCATTGTGAATCTGGTGCTCTGAGGACAGGGAGAAATGGAAAGTTGGCCTTTGCCTTTTCTCACAGCCTCTGCTGTGGCTGACAGTGACAGGCTGTGGCTGTAGCCTCTGACTGCTTTGTTCTGTTTGACTGGAGGTGGGAGAGTTGACATCTCAGCTGGCAGCCTCCAGAGAGTCCCAGGCAACGATTGTTCAGAGAGCCCAGCAAGATGTGAGGGAGGCCCAGAAGCAGTCAAGGCAGAAGCTGTTGCAGGTTGAGCAGCTCCAGAAGATGCTGGAGGAGGCAGAACATCAGAACAAGGAGCTGCAAGTGCACCTGAAGAACTTGGAGATGGAAAGGAGTCAATGGGAAGAAGTGGCACGCCAAAATTCGGGACTTTGGGCTTCCTTGAACACCCTAGAGAAGGAAAAAGCCAGGTAAATGAAAGCCTGTGGGACTCTGCCTTGTGGGAATGGATTCCCTCTTTGCCATCTTTGCACCTGCCAGGGGCTCTGGCAGCATTTCCTACGTGGCAGAGTTCTGAACTCTCCGTGCAGACGCGTCTGGTTGTCTGGATGTTGTGTTTCATTTTCTTTTCTTTCAAGCCTTCAGTTAGAGTTTTTCTGAAGACAAAGGCTTTTGGAGTAGCTCTTTCCCTCTAGGGGTGTGTTCTGTTGTGAGGTGGGTGTGCTAACACTGCCCAAGCTGCAGTGTAAGGAGCTGGACACATCCAGCAGCTCCGCCTTGGGTCCTGTAACTTGAAGCCTTTGGGATCTGGACCAGCCTGGCATGCTGATGCCTTTGCTTGGCAGAACCATCTCAAGGCCCTGATTGCTGACCTAGGCCAGATTCCCCTCAAAGGCACCCAAGAACCAAGAATGTCTCTGTTGCATCGTTCCTCAGAAAATGCCCCCAGGTGCCTGGGGGGGCTCAAGCAGGGTCCCTGCCAGCCTCCAGAGTCACAGGCAATACTGACTGTGCAAAGAATGCAAGAGACAAGACCAAGGTTAGCGGGGCCCCTCCAGCTGACCAAGTCCTGCCAGTCTTCATTGCCACAGGATTCTTCTTTCGAGAAGAAGACAAAGAAAGGGCAGGGCCCTCTTGCTTGCCTGCAGGTTTCTGCATCTTCCATCAGATTGTGCTCCAAGGCTCTGTTGCCACTTCTGCTATCGGCCTTTGTTTCTCCAGCTGGAAGTAGGATGGGTGCTGGTAGATCTTAGGGAACTTCCCCGAGATCCTCTGGCTGTAGGGTGCTGCTCCTCCTACCTGGACATACAAGATGGGGCAAGGAAATGTCTCTTCCATGTTGACCAAACCTTTCCCCCTTGGAGCCTGGGTAGTCAGAAGAAAACTCTTCCTCTCCCCTAATCTCTTCATGGCAAGACTTTGTTAGGTCTATATTCACATTCCCATCTCAAGAAGAAGGTAGGACATGTAGGCAGGAACTCCTCATTCTTTCATGAATAAAAGCAGAGTGGGCACATGCTGGGCTGTGACTGCAGGGGGAACAAACAAACAGCCACGTTGTTTAGACAAACCTCATCAGACAGAGCAGTTTTCCCCGAGGTGGTGCGAGTCCTAAGAGTTCCTAAAATGTGATACCGTGTAGTAATGAGTTGCATGCTTCCCTTTTAGGCTGCTTCTGTCTCTGGAGGAAAAGAACCTGTGCCTCAGAACACTGGAAGAAAAGAACCAGGCACTGAACAATCAGGTGTCTCAATTTCGTTCTGCTCTTCGCGAGGCCGAGCAGCTCTGTGCAAACCGCACAGGACAAGTGCTGAAGCTCAACGCCCAGGTAATCTGTGCCCTGGCGTCCTCTTCTCCAGGGACACACATCATCACCTTTGGCTTGGAGGCCCCAACTGCTTTCCCCTCCCAGCAGCATCCACTGCTGCCGTGTTCTGCCCCGGGGTGCTGCTGCACCCACAGGCCAAGGCTGGATCTGGTGTCTGCTGCCGATGTTTTCCTCCGTTCTCTCCCGGGTCCCAGCAGGAAATGTGGGAGGAGAAGCAGCAGCAGACTCCTTTGGAGCTTCTCCATCCCTCTGTTAGCAGTGTTGTCCCAGATGGAGTTGGTGCCTGTGCTGGGCACCGAGCAATGTGGGCACACAGACGTGGCTATGGCAGGCTGGGGAGGGCACTTCCAGCGCAGCCAGTTCAGCCGGTGTTCAGAGCTGCAGCCTCAAGGATGCCCATTGGCTCCCTTTCCCTATTTTCAGGACACTTGTTTCCATTGGAATCCTTGGCTCTGTGCCTTCTGTTTTGGGCATGTTTTTTTGCCTGAAGTCATTTCTCCTTTGTTACTTGCTCTACTGCCTGCTCTGCTGCCTCAGGAGCAGCCCTGTCCCTGAGGCTCTGTGCATCCATCTTCCAGATGCGGGCCCTGCAGAAGGCAGTGCTGGAGATGGAGGCTACCCAGGCAACTCGAGAGAAGCAGCTGCTGCAGGAGCTGGAGGAGTCCCGAGCAGGAGAACGGAGCTTGAGGGACTCTGTGCAGGTGCTGGAGGCTGAGGTGTCTGAGCTGCGTAGGAAGCTCCAGAGCTCTGAGAACAGAGCAGAGGCCTTGGCCACAAAGTGTCAGCAGGCCAGTGGTGCTCACCAGGAAACTCAATCCCAGCTGGACAAACTGCTCCTGGTTCTCCACCACGTGATCAGGGATAGCAGAGACTTGGTCACCTGGAGCTCAGGCAAGTGTGGGAGGCTGGGAGAGCAGGTGGAGCGAGGGGGTGGTTCCTGGTCATCCTGGTATGACACACTCACCCTGTCAGTTCAGGCTGACTCAGGCCTTGGGAAGTCTTGTCTCCCTGCAGAGACACAAGTCCATGTTTGTTTGTAGAGAAGTGATTAGAGTCAGAAGGGAGAAGGGCCCAAGTCCTGTCAAGCCACAGGGCCCATGCAGTTGTCTTTGGGGCAGTGCTGACATTAGTGGTCATCAAAATAACGTCAGCCTGTGACACACATCCTGCTGCAAGGCGAGCTCTAGGACAATGACAAAGGCACCTCCTCCTAGGTAGAAAGAGGCCTTGTTTGTTGGAGACTGTTGGATTAAATCTTGAAAGAGAATGTCTTCTCTTTTCAGAAAAGGGTCATGTCTTGGGCCTAAGTGCTTCTCAGGATGGGGATGTCCCCGCAGAGCTCACAGTGGACAGAGTGTCAGCAGCTCTGCAAGACCTGCAGCAGCACCTGGAGCATTCCCAGAAAGATCTGGTAATATGCACCCAGAAATCCTGTCCTGCTGCTGGGCTGCTGGACAAGCAGAGTGCCAAGGCCAGGATGGGTGGAAGTTCTTGTAGGGGGGTTGTCTCACTAGCATGGGGAGGAAGGAGGATCACGATCACATCTACCAGTACGGTCCAGCTGCCCTCTCCCACCTGGGCTATTTCTGCTTTAGTGTTTGTAGCCCTTTGTCTCCTGCCAGCAGTGGCACTGACAGGTGATTCTGTTCCTCTTGCCTCTTCCAGAATGATGCAAGGAAGAAGATACAGGCCTTGGAGCTGGAGCTGGGCATGGGGCAGGCTGAGAGGGACAATCTCAGAGCCAGCAATCAGGAGCTGCTGAAACAGTTGGAAGAAATTCAAGCAGGTACAGCTTCACCTCTCCCACCCGCTGCCCCATCCTGTCCCAGCAGGGATCTCTGATGCCACACAGAGGAAAAGGGCAGTGCCCAGAGATGGCAGAGGGGAAGAACAACCAGCAGGAGATTTCTCCATCCAGTGCCAGTGAAAGCTTTTTCTCGAGGAAGATGCCGTGGCTGGCAGTGCCATCTGGCTGTGCTATGGCTGATCCCGTGCACAGGTGGTGCCTTTCAGGTGCTGTGTCTGTGCTGAGGAGCTGTAGCTGGATGCCTCAGCTCGATTCCCCCCAACTCCAGGCCCTGCCAGAGCCCCCAGGCTATTGGCCTCTCTGGAGCAGGGCTGCACAGGCATCCCCGCTCCTTTGTCTCTCTTGGACTGCTCACTCTGCACAAGCCCAAGAGTAAAGACACTTTCCTATTCCTCTGAACCTTGCCCCTTGGAGTCCTGCTTTTTTCTCCTTCATTTCTGTCAGCTTTGGAAGCCCTTGCGGCCTTAGGGGCTGGCAAACACAGGCAGGCCAAGAAGACAGTGCTGTTGTCCCTGCAGGATGCACATCAGTTTGCCTTTGCTTTGCTGTTCTCATTCTCCTTCTCCTTCCTGCTGCAGCGATGTGGAGGGCAGAACACCAGAAGACCTCTCGAGAAACTGCCCTGGAGAAAGAGGCCATTGCCCTGAAGGAAGAGGGTGTGACTCTTTGTCAGGAGGTGGCATCTCTGCAGAGGAAACTGGAGAGCCTGGAGAAGGAAAGGAAGGATGTGCTGGTGAGAACGGCAGATGCCATGAAGGGCCATTTCCTAGCTATGTTTGGCCCTTGTGTTAATAGTTCTAAGGAGCACCTCTTTCCAGCTGAGCTTTTCAAACTGCATTCTTCTGAATAAGGAGGAAAAGATGTCGTAGTCATGTCAAAGCCAGTTAGTGCTGAGGCTGCTGGTTTTCCTCCATGCTGGAGTTTTGTGCCCTGTAGTTCTCAATGTCCACACTGTCTCTATGGACATTGCATGGTCTGGGCAATTCCTCGTGTCCAAACCCACGTCCAGATTTCAAATACCTGGACCTGGAACGAGGGGTGAGAAGGCCAAGTTTGCTGTTAATAGAAAGGTGTTTGGCCTTGGCCATCAGAGAGCAGCCAGTGGGGAGAAAAGAGAGAAAAGCAAAGTGCTGATGCAGATAAGGACGTGTGCCTGCAAGGGGAGAACTCGTCCTGAGTGGCAGCAGAGAATGACAGACTGATGTGGCCATTGCTGCTCCAAGAGAGGGCAGTGGGGCTCTCGGGGATGGTGCCATGGAAACTCTACACAGGAGAGCTCAAAAACCACTCCTGTCACCCCAGCTGCAGGGAATGAAATGTTGGGGGTGTTTGCTCTTCCCTTTCTCCCTGCTGGAGAGCACATCCTCATGGCACCGCCTAAATCCTGCTTAGCGTGGACTTGGAATCCTGGCTGCAGTTCTGGCAGCTGCTCCCCAAAGGAACACTCGAGTGGAGCTGCAAGAGGTCGGGGAAGGGCAGAAAGGGAGCTGGGATGGGCTGAGTGAGCTGGGAAAGACTCAGCGTCAAGGGCGGTCCCAGCAAAGGTCTGAGGCATCCCGAGAGGCAGAGAGAGAGGGGCAGCCTTTGCCTGCCTGTGGCAGGAGTCCTGATCTGGTATGAAAAGCAAACTGAGAGAGGGAATGAGTGACCTCCCTGTTTTGGCAGCGTGAACGGGAATTGTACGAGGAGCAGATGAGAGATCTGAAAAAGAAGAATGAAATGAAAACACCGGAGATGCGAAGTGTCAAGGAAAACACCCAACAACTGGAAGTGGAGAGGGAAGCCAAGCAGGAACAGTTGGAGCATGGGGCTGCTGCTTTGAAGGAATGGCAAGAGACCGCTCAAGTCCTGAGTGTTGCACTGACCAAGAGTGAAATTTCCAAAGGGGCTCTGAAGAAAGACCTGGACATCTTGAAGGAAAGGCTTTGTCTCCAGGTAGGCACTGGCACTGATCTTCAGTCCACTGCAACGTCTCTCAAAGATTCCAATGAAGTTTCCCATGAAGAGGTGGGATTCTAAATCCCTGTCAGTCTAGGCCTGCTTGGGCAAAGCAGCCTGGGCTGCAGCAGGCAGCCTTGTGTGTCTGCCTGGCTCCAGCCAGAGACCATTGGCTGCCAGATTGTTTGCTGGCATGCCTGGAATGACTGAGGCAGCTCTGGAGCTGCTGTTCAAATCAGCTCCAGGCCAAAAGCTGGGCATGGGGAATTGCTTCTCCCGTGCCCAGGCAAGGGCAGGCAACATGTGTGGGTTGGATTTGGTGTGGAAAGGAATGGAGCAGGTGAGCAGAGTGATGGACTGAAGTGAGCAGAGTTCTGTAGCGAGGGCTGAAGAGCAGCTGCACTGCTGGAGCTTCGAGGATGCTTCCCGAGATGGAGATTTCTGAGGGACAGCTCTTGTGGTGTTTGAAATAAGGGAATCATCTCCTCTCTGAATACCCAGCAGGCTGTTGGAGCAGAGGGCAAGCGGCTGTCTGAGCACTCCAGGAGGGGTGTGGAATGTGTGCGGGACCAGGTTGCAGCAGCAGCAGCAGACAAGCCAGAGAAGCGTGAGCTCAGGAGAACTTTTGAGGTAAAGTGGGCTTTCACTGCCTCTGCAGAGCCTCAGGCTCCTCTGGATCATGACTCGTGTGCCCAGGCAGTGCTTTGGAGTCCTCTGCTTGTTTCCTTGCCTCTCCCTGTCCCTGCTGTGGGCACACCACTTTGTTTGTTCTCTCTGTTGTGGCAGCCCATGGCTTTCACAAAGGCACCTTCACTCCGCTGCCTCCCTCCCTGGCCCCGTGTCCCCGGACACACACTGGCCTCTCCTGCACAGCCCCCAGCGAGAGCTCTTTGCCCCCAGTGCTGTCTGGTGCAATTGAGGGTCTGTGAGCAGAGATCTCCTTGCCTTGATGTCCAGAGGTCCTTTTGCCCCATGTTTGCTGACAGGTTTCTGTGACCCTTTCTCCCATCCAACCTGCAGGTGGAACCTGAAGGGAGGAGTGTCCAGAGAATCTTTGGGAATGTTTACCTCTCGGATACCATTAGAGTGGATGCTCCCCCGTCTTCCCAGCACAGCAGGTCGACTTCTGGACAGGTGAGAACATCATCTTCCTTGGTGGGAGGAACACAACCCTTGGCAAGGCACATGTCCCTCAGAAAGCAGAGTAGCAGCTGTGAGCTGAGCTGTTTTCCCCAAGCCAGGCAAGCCCTGAGCGCTGCTCCCAGGGCTGGCAGCTCCTCTGCTCCAGAGCAGACAGAGGGCACCGTGCTGGAGCTGCTGTGGCTGCACCCGCTGCAGAGCCAGCAGGAGGTGGGAGCAGCTGGCTCTCTGCTGCCAGCCAGCCCAGCAGCCACAAGCCCGTGGTGTCAGGAAAGAAGAGTTGGAGGAGTTTCGTGGCCTCAGCAGTGCTTGAAGGCTCATTCTCCCCGTGGGCTTCGTTGCCCACATTGTGCTCTGCTCCCATGTGGAATGCTCTGAAGTTTGGGAGAAGGAGAGTTTGCTCCCTGTCCCTGGGCTGGCTGTGCAGGAGCTTGCTGTTCAGATCAGCTCCAGGCCAAAAGCCGGGCATGGGGATCTGCTTCTCCCTTGCCCAGGCAAGGGGAGGCAACACGTGGGGGTGAGCAGTGATGGACTGAAGTGAGCAGAGTTCTGTAGCGAGGGCTGAACAGCAGCTGCACTGCTGGTGCTTAGAGTCAAGTGTATTGGCAGTTGTGGAAGATGCAGTATTTTTGGGTGACAACACAGAATTTGGGGCAGGGATGTTTGTTGGGAAGGAGCAATCTGGTGCCAGGCAAGCCAGCAGGGCCTGACACAGCACTTCCAAGGTAACAGTGCCAGAGGCTTTTGGCAGCCCAGGGTATCGGAGCTGCAGAGGGCAGATGCTGTGAAACTTTGAGCCCAGAGCACGGGAGCTCCCTGTCCTCTGGCTGCCTGCGAGGTGGCACTGGCTGGCTCTGCACAGGGCTCCTGAGGAAGGGCTCGAGCTGTACCTTGTCCTGCTTCCAGGTTTCCCAGGAGCAAGAGTCATTGAGCAGGGCTCTGGAGCAGCTGCACCAGGAGCCCTCTGGCCAAGGGCACGCACTGGCCCAGGTGTGCAGAGAGAAGGAGCTGCTGGGCCGGGAGAAGGCTGCCCTTGAGGGCCGACTGGCAGCCATGGAGCGTCACCAACAAGACCTTTCCAAGCAGCTGGCAGAGACCAGGTAAAGGCAGGGAGGAGACCCTTTCCGGATGCTTTTACCTTGCATGGACAGAAAATGGAAGTCTCAAGAAAAAGAAATATGCCACAATGTGAAGGTTATTTTTCTGACATCTAAAGCCAGCAAAGCTGTTGTGAGCCTTGGGCTCCTGTTTGTGCCGCCAAGCACACTCGTGTGGGAAGTCAAAAGCAAGCCACCCGGCCCTGAATTGAGTAGTACTTAAACCATGCAGCTGTTGAGTGAAACCTCAAGTTTCTCTTGGGTTTAGTTCCTTGTGCTGGGCATTGAACATCCCTCTTTCCTTCCTAAGTAGCTTGACACAATCCTGATCTTCAGAACTGAAGCTTCATCTTCAGAACTCCAGGCTCTGACCTTGGGATGTTGGCAGTAGCATGCTGCCATTCAGGGGGAAGCCAGAGGCTCCTGCTGAAAATGCTGAGGGCCTTCTGCTTCCAAGCACACTCTTGAGAAGTGTGAGGCAGGACCTAGAGCTGCTTAGAGAGCAGCAGGGAAACCTCTTTGGAATTGTTGACAGCCCCTGGGGATTCTTGCTGTGTTGATGGGCACCCACCTGTCAAACCTGCCAAGGTCCTTTTGGATGGTCCCTCTCACTCTCCAAAGAAGGACAAGACTTGGGCTACTGCCTGCTTAGCTGGCAACACTAAAAGAAAGGTGGCAAGTCTATTCCTTGACCGTGCAGGAGCTTAAACTGCAGTCTCTGCATTCAGGTAGTTGTTGTTCAGACAACATGGTGTTCTGAATTTTTACAAGTGCTGCCATGACCATGAGATTTTACTGTATCATGCAAAGTAGTTCTGAAGTCTCTTAAATACAGAGTGTCTGGAAAATTATGTACCTTTATGTCCATGATGAAGAGAGTTAACAAGTCAGGAGTGAGCCAGGACGAGAGTCTGTTCTGTCCCCCTGCAGAGCAGCTTGGAAGTGCTGATGAGAGAAGGGCTGTGAGCAGAGGCTGGGCTTTTGCTCCTCGGCCCAGCCTGTGTGGGCACAGCTAGCCAGGGTCATAGGTCAGGAAGAGCAGCTGAAGGTTCGGCTGTTGAGGTCACGTTGGGCTGGGCTGTCTGTGCTGTGCCAGGCCATAAGGAAGGCCTGGGCACTCCCTCAGAGGGCCCTGCTTTGCTACTGAAATGGCACAAATGGGCCTTCTCTGTACAAGTTTCCATGCGACCCGTTTTGCATTCTCAGGCCTGGGCATCTTGAGCCACGTTGTCCTGGAATAACTGCCCGGGAGTGTCAGGAGCGAGCAGCTCATGTCTCTCCGTATTTGCAACCTGTAGGTCAGCGAAGGAGAGCCTGGAATCCAGCCTGTTTGCTGCTCAGCAGCAGATATCCCAGCTGGAGATCACCAGCAACCATCTGGAGGCTCAAGTGCTCACAGTCACACAGGCCAAGGAGGCGCTACAAGGTGAGAACCTCGTGTGCTTTGTTTGTGGTGCCGCCCCACCTAGAGAAGCTGCTGTAAAGCCTCCTCTGTCTGCAGGGCTTCTGAGGAGCGGTGGCGCTGGAGGCAGGGCCCTCCTACGCTGACACTGAAAGGGCCTGAGTCAGTAAAGGCAGTAAAGACTCTGAATCTTGCTGTTGGTCGTGTTTGCAGGAGAAGTGAAGTGCCTCCAACGTGAGCTGGAAGCAGAGAGAGCTCTCAGGAAGCAGGAGCAGGAAGACACAGCACAACAGCTCTTGCAGGTAGAGCAGCAGTGTCACGAAAGCCTCAGGCTTCAGGGAACTGCTCAGCAGGTGGAAATAAACAAGCTCCTGCAAGACCTGGTAGGTGACAATACGCTTCTGAATTGTCCAAGCTGGCCCTGGGGGCTGGTTTAGCACCAGCAGAGCCTGAGGGTGTGAAAGGGCAGCAGTCCTCTGCCAGAGGCCTCCCGCTGCTGGGCCGGGCAGGAGAGGCGGCGGCTCGGACTTGGAGGCGCGTGAAGACCCACAGGATGGTGCTGGGCCAGTAAATGCAGCCACGGCTTCCGTGAGGGCGTAAGGCGAGTTCCAGAGCAGCTTGGGCAGTGCCCACCCAAAGCGTGGCGGCCCAGGGCAGGATCTTCCCCGAGTCCCACCTGCCACGGAGCAGATGCCAGCGTGGAGCAGATGCCAACAGTGCTGCTGGCTGCAGGCGTGGGAACTCGGTTCCTGTCTTGCTGTGCTCCCACGGTGGACAGAGGGATTAGCTTTGGGCTGGAAGCAAATGGAACAGGCCCCGGTCCTTCAGTCCTTGTGACTGGGGCATCAGGGTGCCAGAAGGTGACACCTCCTTTTCTGAATGGTTGGACTCAATGCTTGTGCAGGTCTTTCCCAACAGAAATGATTCCATGGTTCTGGGATCCTTGCACCTGCTGAGCCTCCTTTTAAATTCCCTGACAGGACACGGTTTCTGGAGAGCAGAGAGCCAGTGCTGTTGTCTTTTCAGGTTGGGGTTTGTGGGAGGGATGAAGCTTCACGTTTTTCAGCGAGGAGCTTGCCTGGGGACTTCAACTTGAAGATTTTTCCTCCCCTCCTCAGGCAATTGAGCGGGAAAGGTACCATGCAGACATACAGGAGATGCTGCAGCAATGGGGAAAAGAGAAGGCAGAGAGAGAGCAGGAGCACCAGAAGGTGCTGTTTGAGATGAGGCAGAAAGTTGCCACCCTGCAGGCTCAAAGACAAGAGGAACAAACTAGATTTGAAAATGCCGAGCGAGAGGTAATGATTGTGCAAGGAGAATTGGTGTGATTTTTTGCAAGGCTGGAGCTGTGGGAGATGGCAGGCTATGGGGCTGTGTGGAGCATGCCCTCCATGTCTTCTACATTGAATTTGGGGAGGTGAAAGGTGAACAGGGCTATCTTTGGGCCCAGGAATGAGCCCTCTCACAGGAAGCCCGGCAGAAACATCAGCTTTCCGTTGGGATTTTTGTGCTGCTCTTGTGCTCTGTTTTCCTAAGACTTACCTCGGAGGATCTTCACTGTTCTCTTAAGGGTCCTCTTTTGGTGTGTACTGGTCGGTGTCCATAGCCAAACTGAGTTTGTAGGACTTTTCTTTTGTGGGCACAGGGAGGGCGCAGCGGGAACGCTGACAAGAGACAAATCTTTTTAAAGACTCGCCTGGAGTATTTCTGAACAGCAACCCAGAGATGTCTCCTGGGCTGTGTTCTAAGTCACTCTCTGGGAAGCTGTGTCCCCCCCAGGGCAGACAGTGGCCCAGGGGAGCAGCAGCCGAGTGCTCTGAGAGCGCGTGAGCCCATCAGTCTTTGCCTCTTGCCACACAGAGTTTGCAGGGGAAGTGTCAAGCCCTCTGCTCTTTCCTTCTGTGCAGGTCCTGCTGGAAAAGCAGAAGGAGAAGAATTCTTTATCAGAGACACTGCTCCAAACTCGGGGACAGCTAAGCCAAGCCTGCCAGCAGGTGCAGCAGCTCAGGCAGGAGGTGAAAGAGCAGCAAGAGAAGGGGCAGGTAAGTCTGAGCAGGCAGGGAACAGAGTGCAGGGCAGTGGCAAAGGCACAAAAGGCAGGTGCTGGGAGTCAGGAGGCAAGGGCTGCTTCAGGCCCTGGCAGCACAGAGCCTGGCAAGCTCCAGAGCTCAGGCCCGGGAAGCAAGGCTTACAATGGAAGCAGAGCTGGGTAGAGAAGCCAAAAGAAGTCGCTGAAGGAATGGGATTTTGAGAGAGCAAGTGGGAAAAGCTGAGCCTGAGGGCAGGTCGCAGGAAGTTGCTCTGCATTTTGTTGCCAGACCATCCAGGCAAAGCTGCAAGCTGAGCTGCAGAAAGCTCGGAGGGGAATCCAGGCAGCGCAGAAGAGGCACAAGGAAGAATTACGAGGCATCAAAGAGGAAATGAATCTCCTCCTTGAGCAGAGGGAGGCTCTACAAAAGCAGGTGAGTGAAAGAGCAGTGGCACCGCAGCATCCAGCAGGGGGTCTGTGCCCTTCTTGCTTTTCCATGGCAGAGCAGCAGCTGCTGGGGTGGTCCCTGGGGCTGCCTCGTGCTCTGGGCTCCTTGGCAGCTGCTCTGAAGGACCCTCGGTGCTCTGCTGAATCTCAGCTGCTGCCCTGGACAGCTGGGCTAGTCCTCTGGGCTGTTGGCCAGCAACCATCAGCACGGATTCCTGCTGGCCTCTTCTTGCTGGCCTTGGTGTGGGAGGTGCTTTTTCAGGTGCCCTTGGTGGGCCACGTAGAGATTGAAACAAGTTGTCCGTATGCATTGTGAATCTGGTGCTCTGAGGACAGGGAGAAATGGAAAGTTGGCCTTTGCCTTTTCTCACAGCCTCTGCTGTGGCTGACAGTGACAGGCTGTGGCTGTAGCCTCTGACTGCTTTGTTCTGTTTGACTGGAGGTGGGAGAGTTGACATCTCAGCTGGCAGCCTCCAGAGAGTCCCAGGCAACGATTGTTCAGAGAGCCCAGCAAGATGTGAGGGAGGCCCAGAAGCAGTCAAGGCAGAAGCTGTTGCAGGTTGAGCAGCTCCAGAAGATGCTGGAGGAGGCAGAACATCAGAACAAGGAGCTGCAAGTGCACCTGAAGAACTTGGAGATGGAAAGGAGTCAATGGGAAGAAGTGGCACGCCAAAATTCGGGACTTTGGGCTTCCTTGAACACCCTAGAGAAGGAAAAAGCCAGGTAAATGAAAGCCTGTGGGACTCTGCCTTGTGGGAATGGATTCCCTCTTTGCCATCTTTGCACTGGCCAGGGGCTCTGGCAGCATTTCCTATGTGGCAGAGTTCTGAACTCTCCGTGCAGACGCGTCTCGTTATCTGGATGTTGTGTTTCATTTTCTTTTCTTTCAAGCCTTCAGTTAGAGTTTTTCTGAAGACAAAGGCTTTTGGAGTAGCTCTTTCCCTCTAGGGGTGTGTTCTGTTGTGAGGTGGGTGTGCTAACACTGCCCAAGCTGCAGTGTAAGGAGCTGGACACATCCAGCAGCTCCGCCTTGGGTCCTGTAACTTGAAGCCTTTGGGATCTGGAGCAGCCTGGCATCCTGATGCCTTTGCTTGGCAGAACCATCTCAAGGCCCTGATTGCTGACCTAGGCCAGATTCCCCTCAAAGGCACCCAAGAACCAAGAATGTCTCTGTTGCATCGTTCCTCAGAAAATGCCCCCAGGTGCCTGGGGGGGCTCAAGCAGGGTCCCTGCCAGCCTCCAGAGTCACAGGCAATACTGACTGTGCAAAGAATGCAAGAGACAAGACCAAGGTTAGCGGGGCCCCTCCAGCTGACCAAGTCCTGCCGGTCTTCAGTGCCACAGGATTCTTCTTTCGAGAAGAAGACAAAGAAAGGGCAGGGCCCTCTTGCTTGCCTGCAGGTTTCTGCATCTTCCATCAGGTTGTGCTCCAAGGCTCTGTTGCCACTTCTGCTATCGGCCTTTGTTTCTCCAGCTGGAAGTAGGATGGGTGCTGGTAAATCTTAGGGAACTTCCCCGAGATCCTCTGGCTGTAGGGTGCTGCTCCTCCTACCTGGACATACAAGATGGGGCAAGGAAATGTCTCTTCCATGTTGACCAAACCTTTCCCCCTTGGAGCCTGCGTAGTCAGAAGAAAACTCTTCCTCTCCCCTAATCTCTTCATGGCAAGACTTTGTTAGGTCTATATTCACATTCCCATCTCAAGAAGAAGGTAGGACATGTAGGCAGGAACTCCCCATTCTTTCATGAATAAAAGCAGAGTGGGCACATGCTGGGCTGTGACTGCAGGGGGAACAAACAAACAGCCACGTTGTTTAGACAAACCTCATCAGACAGAGCAGTTTTCCCCGAGGTGGTGCGAGTCCTAAGAGTTCCTAAAATGTGATACCGTGTAGTAATGAGTTGCATGCTTCCCTTTTAGGCTGCTTCTGTCTCTGGAGGAAAAGAACCTGTGCCTCAGAACACTGGAAGAAAAGAACCAGGCACTGAACAATCAGGTGTCTCAATTTCGTTCTGCTCTTCGCGAGGCCGAGCAGCTCTGTGCAAACCGCACAGGACAAGTGCTGAAGCTCAACGCCCAGGTAATCTGTGCCCTGGCGTCCTCTTCTCCAGGGACACACATCATCACCTTTGGCTTGGAGGCCCCAACTGCTTTCTCCTCCCAGCAGCATCCACTGCTGCCGTGTTCTGCCCCGGGGTGCTGCTGCACCCACAGGCCAAGGCTGGATCTGGTGTCTGCTGCCGATGTTTTCCTCCGTTCTCTCCCGGGTCCCAGCAGGAAATGTGGGAGGAGAAGCAGCAGCAGACTCCTTTGGAGCTTCTCCATCCCTCTGTTAGCAGTGTTGTCCCAGATGGAGTTGGTGCCTGTGCTGGGCACCGAGCAATGTGGGCACACAGACGTGGCTATGGCAGGCTGGGGAGGGCACTTCCAGCGCAGCCAGTTCAGCCGGTGTTCAGAGCTGCAGCCTCAAGGATGCCCATTGGCTCCCTTTCCCTATTTTCCGGACACTTGTTTCCACTGGAATCCTTGGCTCTGTGCCTTCTGTTTTGGGCATGTTTTTTGCCTGAAATCATTTCTCCTTTGTTGCTTGCTCTACTGCCTGCTCTGCTGCCTCAGGAGCAGCCCTGTCCCTGAGGCTCTGTGCATCCATCTTCCAGATGCCGGCCGAGCTGGAAGCAGTGATCGAGAAGGCGGCTCCCCAGCCTACTCAGGAGAAGCAGGAGCTGGAAACTGAGGGGTCTGAGCTGCATGTGAGGCTCCAGAGCTCTGAGGAAAGAGCAGAGGCCATGGCCACGCAGTGTAAGACTTTGGAGCTGGAGCTGAGGGAGGTGCAGGCTCAGATAGACCATCTGAAGGCTCGCAACCAGGAGCTGCAGCAGGAGTTGGAGGAAAGTGAGCAAGGTAGAGCTTCTCCTCTCGCACCCACTGCCCCATCCTGTCTTGCCAGCAGGGCTCTCTGATCCCATGCAGAGGAAAAGTGCCCAGAGATGGCAGAGGGGAAGAACAACCAGCAGGAGATTTCTCCATCCAGTGCCAGTGAAAGCTTTTTCTCGAGAAAGATGCCGTGGCTGGCAGTGCCATCTGGCTGTGCTATGGCTGATCCCGTGCACAGGTGGTGCCTTTCAGGTGCTGTGTCTGTGCTGAGGAGCTGTAGCTGGATGCCTCAGCTCGATTCCCCCCAACTCCAGGCCCTGCCAGAGCCCCCAGGCTATTGGCCTCTCTGGAGCAGGGCTGCACAGGCATCCCCGCTCCTTTGTCTCTCTTGGACTGCTCACTCTGCACAAGCCCAAGAGGAAAGACACTTTCCTATTCCTCTGAACCTTGCCCCTTGGATTCCTGCTTTTTTCTTCTTCATTTCTGTCATCTTTGGAAGCCCTTGCGGCCTTAGGGGCTGGCAAACACAGGCAGGCCAAGAAGACAGTGCTGTTGTCCCTGCAGGATGCACATCAGTTTGCCTTTGCTTTGCTGTTCTCATTCTCCTTCTCCTTCCTGCTGCAGCGATGTGGAGGGCAGAACACCAGAAGACCTCTCGAGAAACTGCCCTGGAGAAAGAGGCCATTGCCCTGAAGGAAGAGGGTGTGACTCTTTGTCAGGAGGTGGCATCTCTGCAGAGGAAACTGGAGAGCCTGGAGAAGGAAAGGAAGGATGTGCTGGTGAGAACGGCAGATGCCATGAAGGGCCATTTCCTAGCTATGTTTGGCCCTTGTGTTAATAGTTCTAAGGAGCACCTCTTTCCAGCTGAGCTTTTCAAACTGCATTCTTCTGAATAAGGAGGAAAAGATGTCGTAGTCATGCCAAAGCCAGTTAGTGCTGAGGCTGCTGGTTTTCCTCCATGCTGGAGTTTTGTGCCCTGTAGTTCTCAATGTCCACACTGTCTCTATGGACATTGCATGGTCTGGGCAATTCCTCGTGTCCAAACCCACGTCCAGATTTCAAATACCTGGACCTGGAACGAGAGGTGAGAAGGCCAAGTTTGCTGTTAATAGAAAGGTGTTTGGCCTTGGCCATCAGAGAGCAGCCAGTGGGGAGAAAAGAGAGAAAAGCAAAGTGCTGATGCAGATAAGGACGTGTGCCTGCAAGGGGAGAACTCGTCCTGAGTGGCAGCAGAGAATGACAGACTGATGTGGCCATTGCTGCTCCAAGAGAGGGCAGTGGGGCTCTCGGGGATGGTGCCATGGAAACTCTACACAGGAGAGCTCAAAAACCACTCCTGTCACCCCAGCTGCAGGGAATGAAATGTTGGGGGTGTCTGCTCTTCCCTTTCTCCCTGCTGGAGAGCACATCCTCATGGCACCGCCTAAATCCTGCTTAGCGTGGACTTGGAATCCTGGCTGCAGTTCTGGCAGCTGCTCCCCAAAGGAACACTCGAGTGGAGCTGCAAGAGGTCGGGGAAGGGCAGAAAGGGAGCTGGGATGGGCTGAGTGAGCTGGGAAAGACTCAGCGTCAAGGGCGGTCCCAGCAAAGGTCTGAGGCATCCCAAGAGGCAGAGAGAGAGGGGCAGCCTTTGCCTGCCTGTGGCAGGAGTCCCGATCTGGTATGAAAAGCAAACTGAGAGAGGGAATGAGTGACCTCCCTGTTTTGGCAGCGTGAATGGGAATTGTACGAGGAGCAGATGAGGGATCTGAAAAAGAAGAATGAAATGAAAACACTTGAAATTCCAAGAAAGGAAACAATGCAACAATTGGACGCTGAAAATGAAAGAAAACAGGAGGAGTTGGAGCATGGGGCTGCTGCTTTAAAGGAAGGCAGAGGAAACGCTCAAGTCCTGTGTGCTCCACTGGCCAAGTGTAAAATTGCCAAAGAGGCTCTGAAGAAACACTCAGCCTTTCTGCAGGGAAAGAGTCATCCCCAGGTAGGCACTGGCATTGATCTTCAGTCCACTGCAACGTCTCTCAAAGATTCCAATGAAGTTTCCCATGAAGAGGTGGGATTCTAGATCCCTGTCAGTCTAGGCCTGCTTGGGCAAAGCAGCCCGGGCTGCAGCAGGCAGCCTTGTGTGTCTGCCTGGCTCCAGCCAGAGACCATTGGCTGCCAGATTGTTTGCTGGCACGCCTGGAACGACTGAGGCAGCTCTGGAGCTGCTGTTCAAATCAGCTCCAGGCCAAAAGCTGGGCATGGGGAATTGCTTCTCCCGTGCCCAGGCAAGGGCAGGCAACATGTGTGGGTTGGATTTGGTGTGGAAAGGAATGGAGCAGGTGAGCAGAGTGATGGACTGAAGTGAGCAGAGTTCTGTAGCGAGGGCTGAAGAGCAGCTGCACTGCTGGAGCTTCGAGGATGCTTCCCGAGATGGAGATTTCTGAGGGACAGCTCTTGTGGTGTTTGAAATAAGGGAATCATCTCCTCTCTGAATACCCAGCAGGCTGTTGGAGCAGAGGGCAAGCGGCTGTCTGAGCACTCCAGGAGGGGTGTGGAATGTGTGCGGGACCAGGTTGCAGCAGCAGCAGCAGACAAGCCAGAGAAGCGTGAGCTCAGGAGAACTTTTGAGGTAAAGTGGGCTTTCACTGCCTCTGCAGAGCCTCAGGCTCCTCTGGATCATGACTCGTGTGCCCAGGCAGTGCTTTGGAGTCCTCTGCTTGTTTCCTTGCCTCTCCCTGTCCCTGCTGTGGGCACACCCCTTTGTTTGTTCTCTCTGTTGTGGCAGCCCATGGCTTTCACAAAGGCACCTTCACTCCGCTGCCTCCCTCCCTGGCCCCGTGTCCCCGGACACACACTGGCCTCTCCTGCACAGCCCCCAGCGAGAGCTCTTTGCCCCCAGTGCTGTCTGGTGCAATTGAGGGTCTGTGAGCAGAGATCTCCTTGCCTTGATGTCCAGAGGTCCTTTTGCCCCATGTTTGCTGACAGGTTTCTGTGACCCTTTCTCCCATCCAACCTGCAGGATGAACATGAAGGGAGGAGAATCAGAACTTTTTGGAGAGTGTTCCCCCCAGACTACTTTACATTGCCTGTCTCCCAGTCTGACCAGAAAAATGCATCAACCTCTGAAAGACAAGAGTCCTCCAGTAGCTCAGGGGAGCTGCAGCCCCCGTGCTGAGGCACAGCCTGTGGAGAAAGGGGTCAGTGGCCAGAATGCGTGCTTTGGGAATCAGAGCTGGGTTCCTAAATCCTGTCGGAACTCTCTCTCCCAGACCTGTGGTGGCTGAGGGTTGTATGAGGGAAGGGTTTGCCAGCCATGAACTGGACTTGTTGATCATCTGAGCTCCGTTCAGGGGCAGTGTGGGAGCCTGTTCCTTTCCCCTTCCCCAAGGGCAGAGTGTTGGTGAGGGCTGGAGTTGGAGGCTGTGTCTGCCCCCACAGCCGGTACCGTGGGGCTGCGGATGCTCCTGCCCACGTGGGCTTGTCTGAGCTGGGCTTTCTGCCTCTTTCAGGTGTCCTTGCTGCAGTCACAGCTGGCCCGAGACCGGCAGGAACCCCTGGAGAGCTGTGCAGGGAGCAGGCAGGAGATGCTCTCGTTGAGTCACAAGGACCTCCTTACTTCCTAGGCTTGTCAGAGAGGAGACAGGGTGCAGCTGCATGCAGTCGTAGCCTCGGATTTTGTCCATAGTTTATGTTTAAAGGATTGCAGGTGTAATTGTAGGATTGTAGGATAATAGGTGTAATTGAACCTTTATACAACTGTGTTCCATAGGATGAAGGATATATTTATAGAAAAATAAAGTGTTTATTACGACTACACAAAAAGACCTTTATCAGAGTTATTGACTACCCAGTACAGAGAACTATAACTTCCGGTAGAGTGCATTATATTTGAAGCAACATGGAAGCAGTTATATTCAAGCCAGCAAAACCAATTAATAATTAAAGATTGATGCTTCTCACCCAAACCAATGACCGTGGGCAAATATTTCTGTCAGCCTCAAGGAGTGACCTTGAGGGGCATCCTCACTCCAGGGAGGAATCTGCAGATGGGAGACACGTGACATGAACCACTTTGGTGAGGGCAGGAGAATCCTGCCACATGTGGAGCTTTTGCATTTGTCCTTAGGAAACTGCAACCTGTTTTTTCTCCGAGTCACAGAATCTCAGGCTGGGGGAGGCTGGAGGCACCTCTGGAGGTCACCTTGCCCAGCCCCCTGCTCCATCAGGGCCACCCAGAGCTGGCTGCCCAGGAGGTGTCCAGGCGGCTTTTGAATCTCTCCAGGGATGGAGACTCCACCACCTCCCTGGGCACCTGCACCAGTGCTCGGCCACCCTCCCAGTGGGAGGAATTCTTGATCCTGGAAACACTCAAGAACTGGCTGAGGATGAGAAGGTCAGGGGTTGAGGTCCTAGTTTAGAATAAGGTAACTTAGCAAGGTGAAAAGCAGAATCACAGCCCTGGCTGACAGGAGATCAACTGAGCGGGGAACTTGTGATCAACCTCATCTCAGAAAGGAGGAATGTGGAAGAAAAAATTGTGGAAGAAGAATCAAGTTATCCAGAAGGAGTGAACAGACATTGCTGTGGAAGCAGTAGGGGAGGGGGAGAATAGTCAGGGAGCTCTTGAGCCAGGCATCCACCAGGTCTGAGGACCAGAGGAAGCTACAGGAGCTGTCTGTCATCTTCAAAAAAGCCTGGCCATTGAAGGAGGTTCCTGAGAACAGCAAAGAGTGTTACACCAGTCTTAAAGATGGGCACAGAAGAGGATCTGAAGAACTACAGGCTAATCAGCTCCTTTGGAATCCCTGGGAAGGTGATGGAGCAAATGGTCCTGGACACCCTTTCAAGCAACTGCGAGGGAAGGGCACTGGGAAGAGCCAGCACAGATTTACCACGGGGGAAATCATGGCTGGTCGACCTGATGGACTCTGTGAATAATGGGGGACCAGGGAGGGTTTTGCTGACACTGCAAACCATTCAACAGCCACACAGTCTCCTTACAGCCGGACTGGTGAGGTACGGACCGAGTGAGCGGCCAAGTGAATGGAAAACTGCCCGAGCCAGCAGGCTCAGTACTGCTGGATCAGGTGCAGGAAGTGGCCAGGCTGTGGTGACACCACTCACTGATCCTCCCTGGAGCCGGTATTACTGTTGATTAACGACTAATATTTACATGCAGAGGATGTCTCCTCTAAGCAGATGTGTGTCATGAAACTTTACACCGGGTGTTTATTCCGTCAGGATCATACACATTCATTACAAGGTGCTTCCGGGCTAATACATAAACATTACTTTCCTAGAACTAATTTACCCACCTCTGCCCCTTACTGGAAGTCCTTTTATGGTCTTAGAGGGTTGTCTAAAGGGGTCTCTCAGCCTGCAGAAGGTGCAGAGCCTGTGGACAGGTCTCCCAGCTCCCTTGGACTCACGGACTTCAACAATACGGGCGCAACCCTGACAACTGATGTGGCCAGGGAAAGCCCAGAAGTCCAAGTGGGAGCCCAGCCCGATCCAGGAGAGCCTTCTCAGGAGCAGGTGGCAGGTGGCGGAGCAGCAAGTCAGCTGGAGCCAGCAGTTGCCGGCCCACAGCTCCCAGGACGCTGTGCTGGCTGTGCCAGCTGGCAACAGCCCGTGCCTGGTGGCAGAGACGACCCTCAAGAGACCCAGGAGGTTCCTCCATCTCCAGGAAGCTGCTCCAAGACGGCCACCGACTACCAGGAAGGCCTTTCTGGTAGCAGGTGAGATCTTCTGAGGAGCTGTCTGAGGCTCCCTCGGGGCTCTTGAGGGGCATCCACAGGCCAGGCCAGGGCCCTTGAGAGCAGCAGAGTCTCTGGCTGTTTCCAGTGCTTCTGATGCCACGGCTTCAAAAAACCCCTCCCTGGTTTGCAGCTGCTCCTGACACCCCCCTGTGCGAGTCCTCGGGCTGTAGCCCCGGCAGTCCTCAACAGCAGAGTCCAGCCCACGACGCCGGGGACAGCGACGGTGCCGCCCTGCCCCGCTGCCCTCCGGCTCCTGCAGCCGCCTCTGCGCGCTCCCCTGCCCCAGCTCTGCCGCTCCCCTGCCCGACGGCTGCAAGGCGGTGGCCGCTGCCCGGCGCGCAGCAGGAAGCAGGTCAGAGCAACGTGGCCGGCGGTGGCTCGGCTCGCTTCACTCGCGGGCACTTGGCCGGGGGGGCCCTGGGCGCAAGGCTGATGGCTCGGTCTCGGTCGCAGGGCAAAAGAAGAAGCTGCAGGAGCTGTACCAGCTGGGCCCTCAGCTGGGCAGCGGTAGCTTCGGCACTGTTTTCTCGGGCATCCGCCTCTCAGACGGGAGTCCGGTAAGTGGCCGGGACGGCGGGGCGGGGGAGGAGGGCCAGGGGCGGGGCGGGGCAGGGCTTGAGCTCAGCCCCGTCTCTCGTGGGCTTGCAGGTGGCCATCAAACGCGTGGCCCGGGAGAGCGTCCTGCAGTGGTACGAGCTGGTGAGTGAGCGGGGCCACCGCGACAGAGCGGGGCGTGGCGGGCAGGGATAAGGCCGGGGCCCCAGGGCGGGAGGCGGCGCAGGGCGGGGGGAGCGGGCGTGGGCTCAGCGTGCGAGCCGGAGCATCGCGGGCCCGGGGATGCCAAACACTGGTGATGGGGCCGGGCAGGGGGGCACCCCCCCAAGCATCCCCTGGGCGGGAGGAAGCCCAAGCACCAGGGAGGCTGCCCAAGGGGGCACTGGGGCATCCCAGGCACGAGGCAGCGGAGCCACAGGGCAGTATCAGGCCTGCTGGAGGCACTGTCTCCTCCTCACAGCCCGACGGCACCCGTGTTCCCATGGAGATCGTGCTCATGGAGAAGGTGGGCTCTGGCTGCCACAACATCATCCAGCTCCTTGACTGGTTTGAGCTGCCTGACAGCTTCCTGCTGGTGATGGAGCGTCCGGAGCCATCGCAGGATCTCCTGGCCTTCCTGCTAGAGCAGGGGTTCCTGTGCGAGGAGATGGCGCGCTGGCTTTTCTGCCAGGTGCTGGAGGCCGTGCGGCACTGCACCGCCTGCGGCGTCCTGCACCGGGACATCAAGCCAGAGAATCTCCTCGTGGACCCGGAGAGCGGCGACCTGAAGCTCATCGACTTCGGTTGTGGCACCTTCCTCCAGGAGCAGGCCTTTACGCGATTTGCCGGTGAGCCCACAGGCCGGGCCCTGCTCCCAGTGCCAGGCACTGCACGGCCCCATTACCTCCTGGGCTGTGGGGTGCGGCATTCAGCCGGCTGCCGGCTGCCCTTTGGCACGGGGCAGATGCTGTGCCCCAGGAGCCAGCTGCCAGCCCTGCCCACAGAGGGGGGCTGCCAAAGCCAGGCCCCAGCCGTTCGGCTTGGCAGGCCCCCAAGGGCTTGGGCTGCTCCGCTGGCCTTGTTTGCCTTGCAAAATGGTTTCTTGGCTTTGGCCAATTGGCTGGGGAACGCCTGGTGGCCTCGGGGGGAAGTTGTGGCCACCGGTGCAGCCCCTGCTTCCGCCAGGAGGCTGGCACCAGGCTCTGGAAGCCCTGGACAGCGCCACCTGTCTCCCCTAGGAACACACATGTACAGCCCACCCGAGTGGATCTGCCTTGGCTGCTACCACGGCCATTCGGCAACCATCTGGTCCCTGGGCGTGCTGCTGTATGTCATGGTCTGCGGGAACATGCCCTTCCAGGAGGACCGTGACATCGTGTCGGGGCAGCTCTTCTTCTGGCAGCAGGTCTCTCCAGGTTGGTGTCTGGCCTCAAGAAGGCAGGCTTTGGCAGATGGCACCGCGCAGCCCAGCGTGGCCCTCACGCAGCTGCGCGGGAGGCCCATCTGCCCTCAAGAGCTGGCCGCAGGAGGCAGCCCGTGACGACGTGGTCGGTGTGGCCTGCTTGGCTGAAGGAGGTGGCGCGTGTCCTGCCGTGCCACTGTCCCGCAAAGGGCAGAGTCAGCCAGGAGGCTGGCACAGCTCTGAGCACACGCAGCACGGCCCGGGCCCTGTGGGTGCCGGGAGCAGCTGGGCAGGAGCCTTCTGCAAGTGACCGGCGCTTTCTGGCTTCTCTCCCCAGAGTGCCAACATCTGATCCGCTGGTGTTTGTCCAAGCACCCTGCGGACAGGCCAGCGCTGGAGGAGATCTTGCGCCACCCTTGGGTGCGGGGCAGGCGTCTTTGATGCCTTGCCGGAGCCTCTGCAGCACCTGGTTACTGAGTCCCACGCAGGACTGAGGGCTCGAGAAATAAAACAATCACAAACCCATGCCGGGGTGTCAAGTCTGGTCCTGTTTAGCAACTTCAGCTAAAGAACCCTCTTGGGAAAAGGGGTAATCAGAGTGTTCCCTTCAGCCTTTGTCAAGCTTTTGATGCCTTTCCTCCAGGCATCATGGCTGGTCTGTGTCTTCAAGCACAGGCTGTAGTACAGGCAGGAGGAGCTGTAACCAGCCTAGAAAGCTAACAGTGAAACAACAGCTGCCCTTTCAAACTGACGCGGCCACTTGGGTTCACCAGAAGTGATACCTGGGCTCATGTGTGCATTCCAAGGGCCAGCAGGCGGCAGGGACAGAGATGCTGCTCACCTGCCAAAGCTGTGAGAAGAAGCAGAAATGCCAAAACATCATTTCAGGTCAAGCCCTAATGAACTCTTGCTCTTTCTTCCCCTCACACTGGCAGCAGGCAAATGCAGCCCGGTCTGCCCGGATTCAGGGGATAGCAGCACCTAAAGGAGCTGTGCAGGGATGCACAGATGCTGAAAGAGACTCTAGGGCAGATAGACACGCTCCAGCAGGCTCAGCCTCCCACGCTGGGGCAGGGAAAGAGCATGAGGAGACCCCCGCTGCCGAGGAAGGAGCGGCAGAGAAAGTGATCCCTAGGGACTCCAAGGGAACCCCCCTGGTGTTACCAGCCTCTAACCCCATCTCACATTCGGGAGTTGTGTTATGTAACAGAGCAACTCTTGATAACTTTGTTGTACCATGTAGCCCAGAGCTTTAGAACACTGGGTGGAAGGAGTGGTATTTCTCCCCAGCTGCCTTCTGGAGACTTTGCTATGCCAACAAAGAATCCCTGAATGCTCATAGCACCTCCTGTCCAGCAAGGGAGGGAGACAAGGAAAAACAACCTCAAGTGGCCACAGACCTCCTCCTGCTTCTGCTGCATTTCACATTTTTCAGCCCCAGAAGTGCATCCATCTCTATTACCCTTTCTATTTGCTTCTACCCTTCCAGGAGATTTTTCTTTATAGCAGATGCTTTTCATGTTTAGAAACCACAGCATCCTCTGGGGGACAGGGAAACACTCCCACATACAGATGAGGGAATAGGGCCCTGAGAGGAGGCAGCTGCTTGAACAAGATCTAAAGCAGAAAGGGAATCCAGAGCATTTGTCTCTAGTTTTGTCTCTCTATTGAGCAGAACAGCACTAGATGATCTTCACTCACGTACAGTCATTTCTTACAACCTTATTGGCTCTAGCAGCCTCATAAAAGCAGTTCATCTGCAACATGTGTCCTGCTGCCCTTGCTACAGGGACAAGGTGTCTGTGGCTTCAAAGCTCTGATCAGCCTAGGCTCTTCTTTCCTGTCTATGCATTGTGCTGGGCTTCCTGCATGGTTTAAAGAAACCAGAGAGTTTGGGAAACTAGTTCTGGATGTACTGATACCAAACTGGTGCTGTGCTATAGTATGTGATAAATCAATGTGTGTGGCATGGAGCAGAAGCCAGGCAGAATCAGGGAGAGCTGAAAAGCTTCTAATTACATCTGTGGAAGCCTGGGTACCAGAGGAGAGGCCTGAAACTGCAGAAACCAAATAATGAAACATCTCTTTTTCAGACAACTTGCAGGAGAGGGAAAGATGATGCAGGAGTTGGGATCCAGAGACTAAAGGGCACCTGCTCTGCCCCAGTGTTATCATCACTGCAGCTGCAGGATGTCTGGGGGTCCTTTGAGGCAGGTGAGGCTTGGGGGCACAGAGCTATACCATGTAGCTATACCATAAAGCATTCATGCCAACAGCAGAGAAGGCAAAGAGACACAGGAGATGATGGGTTTTTCCTTGTAAGCCTGAGGAATTCACAGGAATCCCCATTTTCCCCAGCTTCCCTACAGTATCAGTGTTTAGACATCACCCTGCCTTAGAGGATCTTCAAAAATCTCCCTTTATAGTGAGCAGAGAAACTGGTATTTCTCTGTAAGTGGCCACGATCCCCCTTGGCAGTGCAGCTGTTACTGCAATTTTACTTTGGGGAAGTTAAACACCAGTCTCATCTCTAAAAGCATCCTCACTCACTTTACAAAGTGCCTCAGGAAGGGTAAAAAGAGGGGCTTTAACACAAGCACACACCCTCCTCAGCTGTGCTGTTAAATGCCAGGTTGCAATCCAGAGACTTACCTTCTCCACTCGGAAAGGGAATTCTTTGGCTGATACTTCTATAGAGGGACCAATAAACTCACAAGTAAGGACTGTTTCTGTTACTGGCTCTGCGGTTGTGCTTTCCCCAATGGTGGCTTCACACAGCACGTAATCCTGCACCGCCTGCCTGCAAGAGACACTTGTCACCAGCGGCTGCTGGCATCCAGCAAATTGGCTCACCACCCACCACGGGCCCTATTCCTGCCCCAGAGTTATGGTCACTGCCCCCTTTTCTTCCAGCTTATTTATTCTTCTCAATTGTCTCTAACACTGCACCCCAACAGCCACAAAAGGCACTTGGGAGACCCTCCCTCCCTTCTCACACAACTTTTGTCTTACTCTGTGCATACCCCAGATAAACCACTTGGCACTTGTTTAATTCACTTTCTTCTTGGGCTCCTAGTCTAAGTGTAACTTATTTCTCTGTCTTTCCTTGCTGACTCAGCATGCAACACTGTTTGCCCAAAAGAGCAGTATTTCCTTCCACCCCTATTTTGGGATCAGCACTGGGTTTTGGTAGATGTGAAATCACGATAAAGCCTTAGCTGGCCTGATGGTGGCCAGCAAGGAAAGCAACTGGTGCTGCCATGGAAACGTGTGGCCTTAAGCCAGTTTCTTGAAGGCCCCTGCTCATTCCCCCAGGCAAATGTCAAGGGACTGTGGAACAAGCCCAGGGGAGGGGATCTGATGGTTCCCCAGGCTCAGCCCTTGGTGGGGACCTCACCTGCCGAACGCTGGAGAAGCCTTGCACCACCATGTGAGCTGACTCGTCTGGCTGCAGCTCCATTGACCGTGGCTGCAGCTGAAACAGGGGCTCTGGGAATCCTCTTCGTCCTTGGAGCTACTGACAGATGTGAGGCTCTGGCCCTCCTCCTCAGGTGGTCTGTAACATTCCATGGTCCAGTAGAGCCAATGGAAATGGTAGCCCCCGTTTGTGAATTTGAACCAACAAAAGCAGGGAATGAGGCTAGAAGAGAAGACAAGATGGAAAACAGTATGGGAGTAGCTATATTTCCCTGGTCATCAGATTGCTCTCAATGAACAATTTGAGGTGTTAGTAGCTTGGAGACTGTCTTCATTTCCAGGTCTTAATGTGGACCAGAAACAGTGTCTGATAATCTGCCCTTCTGATGTCATCATTGCAAAGAAAAATATGTTTATAACGGCAATGTAGCATTTTCCAGGAGATGCTGACAGGACCTGGTGTTTTCCTCCAAAATGTTTGTTCTGGGGTGATTCATCCTGTTACTGTATTTTGCATTAATCTGCGCCCAAAACTATTACTCAATCTTTGAGATCCTGCACTTGGGGACCCTGTAGGGGGGGTACGACCGCCATCCTGAAGTCTGCAGCAACAAAACCCTCATTGACGAGGTGAAAGGTTTGTGTACTACAACGTAGCGCTGGGATCATGACAAATTCTATCAGTCTTGGACTTGGGTAGATATCCGCCTGCGTTCCAGTGCTCCGTAACACCTGTCTCTGTTCCAGAAAGCAGGCAAGAAAGATTTGAAAAAAAACCAAACCAAACCACAACAGGGAAAGCTAAAAAGCTTAAACAGCTCAATCCTGCTCAAGTTATTTCTTTAGGGACAACTACCACTCTCCAGCTGAAATACTGGGCTTTTGGGGGAAAAAAAAAAGACACATTCACCTTTAGCGGGGGGGGGGGGGGGTGGTTCCGAGTGCAGGGGAGCCGGCCAAAGTCACGATACGAACACCAATACTATTTGAGCATCGTGCTTCCTTTATTGTTTACTTACACTCACTTATATCTACAAAGCTTCACGCACTATTTCCACAGGACAGCCTCTAAGCAGCAGGGGAGCCGACCAGCATGTAACTTTTCCCAAGGCTGTTCAAGGCTGCCTGCTGCCAGGTGTCTTTCTGGCCTATCTGCAGCCTGAGGCCCCTTCAGGGGTGCTTCTGCAGCAGTCCTGGGTTGCCCAAACTCTCCTGGGCTATCATATGCCCCTGTTCCACAAGGAATCCCTATACATTCACCTCCAAATTAAAAAGGATTAAGGTAAGAGAAAGCTTCAAACTACAAATTATTGGCCCAAAGGTAAAAGCTTTTCAAGAAATCTGTAATTAAGACCAGGCTGACAGTTAAACAACTGGTTATTCTAGTGGGGAGAAACCCTCCTCTTTAAGGTAAGGAGCGTGATAGTTAAAAGCAACTGTTTTGTCAAACTTCAGGCTCCCTGCCACAGCCTGCACTGCCTGGCCCTCCTGTTGACTGACTTACATGCAGTGCCACACTGGCCCAGTGTGATGGTGCCATCCAGGGGATTTGGCATCATCATTTCCATATGTCTTAATATGTTTGGATCCTTGCAACTACTTTCCAAATGCCAGCTTTCCTTTCTTTTACAGAAAGCTCAAGGTTTCCAGAAATCTTCTGACATTCTCTTTTGTGCTCAGAGAGATGACATGACATTTTTAAACAGATGTTTCCAAAGTTAATGGCATTTTAAAGATTAATTAACTAAAATTATCCTTGATTCCAGCTTAGATGAACTATATGCTGTGTCAGACACTGAGATTACCACCTATAAGGCATGAGCTGTGTATGCCACCAATCCCTTCTGTCCTTCTCCACACCAGCCTGTGCCTGTTTTCTCTGGAAGAATCCCTGTACGCTTTGCACCCTGCCAGGATGAGTTGCACAAAGGCACACGTCTCCCCTTGCACTCACCAGCAAGTTTCCTTCATCCCCGAACACGCCAATAAGGACACTGGTGTCATACTCGCCCAATTTTTGGGCTTCGATTGTAACTGGAATCTCTGCTATGCTGAAAGGCTGGACAATCCCACAGGGCTCGGAGCTGGAGTAGAACACAGGAGTATCTTCCTTGCGTTTCTAGAAGGGACAGAATCAAATGCAACTTCAGAGGGACCTCTGAAGAAACTTTAAAGTCCTTAACATCCACCACAATGGCAACTCACACACACTTCTAAAAATCCCCAGGAAAAAGGTGAAAGGCACAAACAAGATGCAAGAATTGTAGGTTTAGCATTCTCAGGGGGTCCTGCAAGGAGGCTGCCAGCACAGGCGTTGGTGTCTGTGGATGCAGCAGCTTTTCACAACCCTCTAAGATCTCCCACATCCCGAAGACTAGAACATGAACTGCTTCCTCAGGAGGTTAAACTGCACCCTAAAGTTTACATTCAGGTAGGATCTTGTTCTCAGCAGATCTTTAAGACTGAATAGAAACCAGCAAACCAAACCCTTTTTTTCCCCCAATAATCTCCTCAATAATATTGGAGAGGAGGAGGTGGATGCGATGCCAAACCTGGGCAATAAGCCCGTAGCAGCCAGGAATGTGGCTGTTATTCACAATGAGGAACTTCCTCTCGTACGGCTCCTTCAGATGGCACTCATCATAGCACAGGATGTAGGGGTACACTTTCAGCTTAGGAACGATGCATCTGGGGAAAGAGATGACCCCAAGGGAATCAGAGATACTGAGAATGGAGAACGTTTACCCCTGAAGGTTGTGAAATGGAGCGTAACACATCTGTCACTGTCAAATCGACATTTAACAGCCCTACAGTGATAAATTGCCTTCAAAGTCTTCCCACTCAAACATGTCTTGTCAAGGAGGGGCAAACCCTGAAAGGCAGCACCCAGAGGTTGCCAAGTGCCCCAGGCAGAGCACTTGTCCCACAGCTGCCTCAGCCCCTCCTTTACCCAAGAAGGCTTGAAAGGACTCCTGTAACAGTCCCAGTGATCCATGAGCTCTGGGGGAGCCTTGCCAACAAGGACCAGTGCTCACCAAGGCTCAAAGAACACAAGACTACAGTGTCTCAGTAAAAAGAACTCCCTTCTCTCTCATGGCGCTGTTGCCCTGGCCTGAGAAGTCAGCTGGCTTGCCCCAGCCTTGGAGGTCACAAGCCACCACCTGCCCTACAGAGTGGGTGATCACCCTCTCCCACCTCCTACAGCTCCCTTGGTCCTTCACCCCACGGCTCTCTACACTGACTGTCCCCATTTGCATTTGCTTGACAAAACTGCTGCCCAGGCACTGACCAGACGGCTCTGCCTGGGAGAGGGAGCTGCATCCCTCTTGTCATTAAACTGATGTCCACAGCAGCATAGCAGGATGGAATTTGGCTGCAGCAAGAACAACTTCTGGGTTAAGCCTGAGAACGTTAAAGCTCAAAATGGGAAGCAGAGGGAAGGAGAAAAACTAGAGCTGACCTGCCCCATTAAGGGCTGTTTTCCCTTCATAAGATCGTGCCCTCACCACCCTCGCTGTGAGCCACTTCCCCACTGGCAAGTGCCCTCATTAACAGAACCAGACCCTGACTCTCGGCAAGCTGCTCCCTGTGTCCCAAACCAATGCTGCAGGGTGCTCACAACCCAGCACAACTCCACCTCTTGCGGGAAAAAGGAGAAGAGGCCCTCGGGAAATTTGTTCCACCTCAAGCACCAAAAACCAGGCCAATAAATTATACCATTCCTGTTCCTTTTAGAAAAAGGCCCAGGGTCATGCTGGGGTGGAAGCAGGGGTGCTTTTCACCACAAGCTGCTTTCCAAGTACTGCTGTTCTCATGTCCAGCTGGGCAGAACACAAGGTCATTAAGCAACACTTCTCCTTGGGAGCTGCAGCCAGCAAAGCCTGTGCATGGCAGTGTGCTGGGTGTTCCGGTTTGGCCAAATTTAGAAATATATCCTCTGAGAGAAGGCACAATCACCCCTCCCCCACCAGGGTCGGGAAAAAATAAATTTTCCTCGAAGGAAAGTGAAGGAGATAAAACTATTTATTTAACAAACACACGGGAAAGGAAAATAATGCTAAATAATAAAATCTTTCGCTATGGAGAAAAAACCTGGGGAAGTGTTAGAGTCCTCCTGTTGGTCTCCTCAGAGCTGGGGCTTGGCCCAGGGCCAGGCCCTCTGTGCCCGGTGTAAAGTCCTCCCAATGTGCTCTGATGTTAAAGCAATCAAGCAGTCCAGTAGAAAAGGGAGAAAATCCGAAATTCCAGGGAAGGAAAAATTCAACTCTCAGTCTCTCTCCGGAGAACAAAGCAGCTGAACAACTGGCCAAAACAAAAGCTGTCCTGGGCGCAGCAAGCCGGGTGCTTCCTCCCTTCCCTGCTGCAGCTGGGAAACAAATTGCTATCTGTGTGTGACCTTGAACAAGCTGCAAACTGCTTTGAAAAAGTTTTGCTCAGTTTTTTTCCTTCCCCCTCTCAGGCTCAGTTTAGAGGCATAGAAAGGCACAGGAATTCATTTCTGGGCATAGGCAGCGATATGGGATACACATCATAAGGTCACCCCAAGGCACTGGGGGAGGCCAGGGAAATGCTGATACCTGCCCATGACGTTCAGTGCCGACACTCCCTCACCAACACCCTCCATGACCACCAGGATACACCGGTAGTATTCCATCACGGTGTTGGAACACAGGGTCACCTGGTGGAAGAGAAGAGCAGTAAATTCTTCCTTACAAAAGCTCATTGCCCGTGTGTGGTGTCCTCCAGTTCTTGTTTCATGGCAAGGAAGGGGAGGATTTTGCCTTAATTCTTCTGCTGGTCCATGTGTAGAGCACAGTCTCTGGGAGTAACACAAGCCTTCTGGCAATACCGGATTTGTTAAACACACCCTTCTATCAGGGCATAGGTCAGCTAAATTGAAACATTAGAGTAAACCTCTGTGCACCACTGTATTCAAATTAAGGGGCCAATTTTTTATCTGACTGCAATGACATAAACGCAGAGGAAGTCTGCTGACTTGAACAGAACTAGTCCAGCTTTACAGCAAGAAATTGAGGGCAAAGTGTGGCCCAGCAGGTGCTGGGCAGTTCATGGCTGCAGAGTTTTTTCTGTCTCCCCTGGAGATCCTTGCAGTGAACACAACTCATCTTCTCATCTGCTCCAGGAGAGGAGAAATGAGACCAGGAAGAAAAGCAAACTGCTTTATACAGTGACATCTCTCTAATAGCCACCTCCTGTCCTCATCCTTCCTCTACGCACTTTCAATCAAAGAAATCTCTCTCAAAAGTACAAGAACGGCTTCTGTACTGATCATCTGGTACATGGTTTCAGCTTGTTATTTTGGAGACAAAACAGCTCCTTCAGGAGCATCCCCAGTAACCCAGCTAACAGAGGCCTCACATCGGTGCAGGTCTATTAATGCCGTAAAATATTACCGTGTCCCGCAGCCGTAGGGAGGAGGAGAGAAAATCCAGCAGGCAGGAATTGTGCAGCAAGATTGATTTCTTTAATTATTTTACAAACCCTTTTATAGACTTTTTTCTTCATAGTCTAATTGGACAAGGGATCAGCCACCCCTTGGTGGAGGATGATTGGCTAGAATCCTAAAACATCCATTGTCAAAATATTTTTCTACTATAGTATAAACAAGGCTTCTCAAAGTTGCAGGTGTTTCATTGTTTATAGAACTCTGCTACTATCTTCTGTGAGAGAGAAAAGTCTCTCACAGACTTAGAAAATAGCAAGAAAATTCTTGCTAGCAGCATTTTTGTATCCACACAGGTCTCTCACGCACACGATGCTCAAAGCTGGCAGAGCTAAAGCACTCCCACACTCCAGTGAAGTTTCAGCCCCACCAGCTGGACTCTTCCTATACCTCATTATCCTGGTGTCCCTGGGGGAGGATGGTCCCTTGGCTGGGAGTCATTGTAAACTCCTTTGGCTCCACATAAAAATGAATTCCCTTCCTCCAGGATGGGTCAGTATTGTTGTGCATTTGGTCATAGCAGGTAACAACAGGCCCTGAACCATCGTCCGGAATGCAGAGCTTGAATGTCAGGGACGCCGAAGATGTGTTAGTAAGGCAAAAGTTCTTGGTGTAGGGAAGGCCTAGGAAAAGGACACAAATATCCATTCAGGCACCAATTACATCATGACTCCTGGTGTGAATATCTTGGTAGGATGAAAGTGTGCTTGGAGTTTTGTAGAGAAATGGCTGAGTGAACAGGGACATGTATATGTGCACAATCCAAGCTATATTAGTGAACTGTCCTTGACTAGGGAAAAAAGAGAGGGGCAATGCTGATGTGGCAAGCCAACAGGATGTTGCAGAGGGGGATGCTGACCATAGAAAGAGAAAGACTTACGTTAGTTAGTCGCGTGCATATTAATCTGCAACCAATCGCTTGCTATTAAAGGCCGCGTGAACAGTAGCTGTAATCCAATAGTATGGAGCTTGCTTATGCATGCTTGGAGAATTAGGGTATAACTATGGGACTGACAATAGAATAAATGGAGCTCCATCATATCTCTATGAGAAGCGTGGTTCATCCTGGCAGATCTCTGGCTATTTCTGGCGCCTGACCAGGGACAGTTCCTCAGAGGAAGATATGTTCGCTGATCACCGAAAGAAGGGTGATGATGACGAGCGACAGGGACACTGCAGGCAGAGAGTGTCGACCGCGAATCAAAGGACGTCGGTCAGGCCAGTAAGAAGGGTCGCTACCTTCCCTCCGTGATACCCTGCTAGCATGGATTTAGAGTTTGCGGCAGCACAGGAATTACTCCTCAGTATCCTCACTAAGCGAGGGGAGGAGGTCGAGGAAAAGGATCTAAATAAGCTCGTTTTATGGGCGCGGGAGTATTACCGCTGGCCTGGTTCCTACGGTATATCACCGTGTCCCGCAGCCATAGGAAGGAGGAGGAGAAGATCCAGCAGGCAGGAATTGTGCAGCAAGATTGATTTCTTTAATTATTTTACAAACTCTTTTATAGACTTTTTTCTTCATAGTCTAATTGGACAAGGGACCAGCCACCCCTTGGGGGTGATTGGCTAGAATCCTAAAACATCCATTGTCAAAATATTTTTCTACTAGACCATAAACAAGACTTTTCAAGGTTGCAGGTGGCTTGGTTGTTTACATTCCCTGCTACCTCTTCTGTGAGAGAGAAAAGTCTCTCACGGACTTAGAAAATAGCAAGAAAATCCTCGCTAACAGCATTTTTGTACCTACACGGGAGCATGGACATTTGCGAGTCCCCCCCTCCTCTTCGATGCAGCCAAGTGGAGGGAAGTAGGGGATCACCTGTGAGACTGTACAATCCAAGGAAAAGGGAAAGAAATGACAAAATTAGGGCCCACCTGGAGAACTGTTATAAATGCCTTGAAAAATATGCAAGCCGAGTCAAAAGTAGCTGCAGCTGTGGTGGAGGCAATTGCAACACCGGCTGGGGTTGTCACTCCTGCCCGAACTACGCAGCGCAGGGGGCTGAGTGGACTGTTTAAAAGCCCAAGCGCGATAAAAGGGCAGAAAGCAGAGAAGCACTTTGAGACTGTCAGTGAGCTCCTGTGGGAGCAGGAGAAAGAGCTCTTGCAATCAGAGCCAAAAGAGGAAGTTACCGCCACCGCGCCTCAGAGCAAACTGAAGGCAAACGCGGAAGTTACAGTCAACCAGTCAATGGGCAGAGCAACGGGTGGTCCTTCTTGTCAACCGCGCCTCTACCCTGCTTGCCCACCCCCTCCACCTCCGCTGCCAGCAGAGATTCATCCCGGACCACAGACTGCTTCTCTGCCATAGACTGTTTTTCGGCCAGAGCCACAGACTGTTCCTCTGCCAGATGATGACATACCAATGACAGAGGCAACAAATGAGCTACCTGCTCATCCCCCAGGATCTTGTGAGAACCCACAAGCATTGGAAAGATGGGCTCATCAAGTATAAGAGGCAATGCATCAAATGAAACCACACTTTGATTGTGCTCTGTCTTCTATGGAAGAAAAGCTCCAATGGAAGCACAAGCCACAACAGGGTCCCACTGAGTCCCGAAAGGGTGTGGCCCAGACAGCCCTGCAACTACAGGAATGGGCTCAAGTAGAGCCCTCCACTCCACCTCCCGACTTTGATAACACACCACCTCCACCCTGTGTCACAGGCGCTTCCACTACTTCTCGATTGGCACAGAGGTGGTCTGGAATTATAAAAGGTGCTATCCTGGAGGGAGACTGGGAAGCGGCAGGGCAAATTGCCTGCCCCATCATATTCCAGAATGGTGAATGACGATATGAGCAGCATTGCTGGAAAATTTTACAACAAGCCAAGAAGTCCGTAACAGATCATGGAATAAAATCTGAGGCCACCCGCATGGCCTTGGATTGGATTTTTACAGCAGATACCAACTCTCCTATAGACAGCACTAACCTGGCAAGGCTTCTGTTGACACCTTCCCAGTTCCTTCACTGGGAGCGAGAGTGGAAAAGACTAGCACAGATGGAGGCCAATCGTCCGCAACAGCAGAATGAACCTCTATACGGTATTAACCCAGACATGTTGACCGGGTCTGGAGTATATGGACATTTACAAGTGCAGCTTCAATACCCGTTGCTCGTACATCATCTGTCAGCGTAGCTTGCCTGCCAAGCCTTCAACACAGTACCTGATTCCCGGCCTCAACCCAGCTTCACCACCATCCGACAAGGCCATTCTGAAGGATACTCGCATTTCATCGATAGGCTTTGGCAAGCTCTGGCCAGCCAATCAGACATGACAGAGAACGCAAAGCAGAGTATGTTTAAGTTGTTGGCCTTTGAAGGAGCCAATCCAAATACGAAACGTGTCCTCACTGTAGGTGATTAGGGACAGACGTTCGGAAGATATCGCGTTGTACGGGACAGGTAGAACCCCTCCCCTCTACAGGTAATACGTGAGCAGAAGGAAGTGACGCAGTAAACCCAGGTTATTTAACCCTATTAATCCATGAATAAACGCCATTTGCCATCCACCACATTGGTGTCTGTGAGCTGATGGTCCGAACGACCTGAGGTGGTCGTCGCGCCGTTCCTGAACCAGGTCGCTACGCCTCCGAGAGGCAACAAGTGGTGCCGAAACCCGGGAATCGGAATTGGAATCGGGATCGGGAATTCGCCTGGACAGGTGAACGGCGGCCGGCGCGGCAGGACCAGCCCAGCGGGGAGGACGCTCCCAGACCAGCGAGGAGGATGGAAGCTCTCGCGAAGGTCGTATCTCAGATTCATAAGCAATGGGGTATCCATTGCAAGCCAAAAGATTTTACACTCGCTGTTGCGAGGCTATTGGAAATTGGGGTCATAGACTGACCGGTGGATATCCTCCACCCAGAAGTATGGGACAAATGTACTAAGGCTCTAGCCGATGAAACGATGTCCTCGGGTTCGGGGAAATACCTTAAATTATGGGGAAAAGTCATGCAGGCTTTGCGTAAGGCTCTGCAAGAGCAGGAGACCTGGAAAGCCGCATGGAACTGTTTGCTGGCCTCGGTTGGGAGTTGGGGTGGCCACGCAAACTACGGATGAAAGCTGCCCTGCCGAGCGCACCGACTCGCAGGAGCAAGCACCCTCTCCACAGCCCCCCAGCCCAACCCTACCTACAGAGGGAAAGGAGCGGGTGCAGTCATTCTGGGGCGGGCTGGTGGAGGAGGCCAGGGAAGCTGCCATTAAAGCGGAGTCCGAAACGGCGTGGGTGAGACCCCCGCCCTATGCCCCGCAGAATGGTGCCGACCCTGGAGGGCATGGGGGGGGCACACACGTGGCCGGCGGGAGCGGCGGAGGTGCGCCGGGGGGCGCACACGTGGCGGGCGGGAGCGGCGGAGGTGCGCTAGATACCACAGACGCGCGTGAACGGAAAAGGGGGGGGAATCCCGGAGGGGGAACCAAGGCCAACCAGAGCGCTCGCCTGGAAACATGCCCTTATATAGCAAGAGCCTCCCTCAGCAGGAGGCAGGCGAGCCCAGGGGGAAGGAGTGGCCCAATCCTAAGAGAAGGGGGTGGGGTAGGAGCCCGGGGAAAAAGCTCCAGAGCCTGGAAGTATCCAGTCAGTCGACTTCCGGCTCCGAGTTGGACTATAGCTGGAGCGAGTGGCTTGACGAGTGGTCCGTAACCGACTCTGACTCTGACAAAGATGATTTCAGAATAGATAAAAGCTATAACCACCGCGCTCCTACTCGGGCCAAGGGGAAATTTGAAAAAGAACATACTCCGCTTACAGACTGGAGAAAGATAAAAACAGCCTGCGCTGAATGGGCCCCTTCAGCCACGCTAGCTTTCCCGGTCCGAGCAGAAGGGCAAGGCGGAAACCAGAGGACTTACTCACCAATAAATCCTAAAGATATACAAGCAATTGTTAAAGCAATTGCAGACAGAGGGATTAATTCGTCTATGATTTCCACCCTCATTGACAGCCTTTTTGGAGGGGATGACCTGCTCCCATTTGACATTAAACAAACCTGCAGATTAATTTTTGACGGGGCAGGGATGATTTCAAACAAGAGTGGGAAGACAATTGCGCAAAGCAACTAGCCCTAGTAACTGGGGCAGACCACCCCCTCCACAGGTCCAGCCTGCAGTGGCTAATGGGCACGGATCCGACCATGATCACCCCCCAGGCGCAGGCCGAGGGCCTACGGACCCACGAAGTCACGGCAACTACCTGTGCCGCTAGAGAAGCTATCTGCTCTGCTTCCAGAGTTATTGCTAGACCATCGCCATGGTCCACAATAAAGCAGAGCGAGAGTGAAAGTTTCACACAGTTTTTGGACCGCCTCCAGGCAGCAGTCGATTCCTCTAACTTGCCCTCAGAAGCAAAGGGCCCTGTGGTGGCAGAATGTCTGCGCCAACAATGCTATTCTGCCACTAAGGACATCTTACGGTCATTACCAGCCGGGTCCAGTATCGCAGATATGAATAAGCATGTCGCAAAAGAAGAACATCTGGCCCCAATCCAGGCAGCCGTCTGCACTGCAATAACCAGTGTAATGGCATGCTTTAAGTGTGGCCAGGCAGGCCACGTTGTAATGAATTGCCCCCAATTAGAGCCTCCATCAACAGCAGTTCCCCCACACCAGACGTGACCTAGAGGGCCATGCTGGGCATGTGGGAAAAAGGGACATTTTGCCAGAGAATGCAGATCCAAGCTCCAGGGAAACGGGAGGGGGAGGGGGCATCCGGGCCGCACACAGCTCCCTCCCACTCGGGACATGAAGCGGCCCAGCTATGCCAATCCTCAATGGGCCACGGAGCTCCCGCACCCACTGCCCCCCCCGGGAAATGACCAATTCCACAGCTCAACCGATGGCTCAGTTAAACCTCTCTGCGCTCCAGGCACAGCAGGAACAACCCCCTGGGAGCGAGATCCCTGGGTGGCTTTGGCCATGAAAGTGGGCAGCCACCCACCGATAGTGTGGGGAGTTTGCTGTCTCCACAACAACCCAGGTGACTCTGCTATTCGTCTCCCCTTTTTGATTGATACGGGATCAGATGTTACCGTCATCCCAGAAATGTACTGGCCTATACATTGGGAACTGGAGGAGGCCCCCATGGTGGGCAGAGTTGGGGGACTATCTCAGGCCCAAAAAAGCACCCAACTGATAGCGATAATGCTCCACACCGAAAGAGGACCGGAGAAAACTATCACCCTTTTCCCATATGTTATGCCAAAATGTCCACCCTTGTTGGGGAGGGATGCCCTTGCCCTGCTGAAAGTCAGGGTGACAAATTTATTCTAAGGGCCACTGCCGCATACCCACCGCTGCCCATCAAACTGGTATGGAAATCGGTTGACCCAGTGTGGATCGAGCAGTGGCCTTTGTCAAAGCCTCGAATGACCGCCCTCCTCGAGCTCGTTAGCCGCGAGCTACAGCGGAACCACATAGAGCCCTCCACAAGCCCATGGAACACCCCGGTTTTCGTAATACCCAAACGATCTGGCGAGGGCTTTCGCCTCCTGCACGACCTGCGGGAGGTGAACAAGAAAATCCAACCAATGGGTCCAGTCCAAACTTTGCTGCCCATGAACTCTATGATACCAAAAGGGCAGCCCTGTGCGGTGCTTGACGTTAAAGACTGTTTCTTTTCCATCCCCCTGCATGTTCCTTTCGGCTACTCAGCAGCACAAAATCGACCAGTGTAGGTGGGACGCCCCCTGAAGAGGAGTTACTCTGAGTCAGATCACAGGCCAAGGCAAGTGCTTTGGCAATGCAGTCTTAGCAAAACGAATAGGCAATGTCTGTACTGAATTTGTCAAATTTGACAAAACGATCAATAGGTGGGTGGTCCCATCCATGTCAAGAATGTTTGTTTGCCAGCAATCCGGAATAAGCCCCTGTGTGCTTCTTGATAGATTCGATAACTCTGCTGATTTTTGTGTCCAAGTTTTAATTGTTCCTAGAGTCCTGTATCACCAAGAAGAAGAAATGGACCACCTTTTCGAAGAACCTAGCCGGCTCCACAAGAGAGAAGTAATAACAGGCATAACCATCGCAATGCTGCTCGGCCTTGGAGCCACCGGCGCGACCACAGGTGTTTCAGCCCTCGTGACCCAACACCAGGGACTTTCTCAGCTGCAGATGACTATTGATGAGGACTTACAAAGAATTGAAAAATCCATCTCCTTTCTAGAGAAATCTGTCTCCTCGCTCTCAGAAGTCGTCCTGCAGAACAGGCGAGGACTGGACCTCTTGCTCATGCAACAAGGAGGCCTGTGTGCCACCTTGAAAGAAGAATGCTGCTTTTATGCAGACCACACCGGAGTCGTACGGGACTCAATGACTGAACTAAGGGAAAGGCTAGCCCAGAGAAAAAGAGAAAGAGAAGCCCATCAAGGATGGTTCGAGTCATGGTTTAACCAGTCTCCATGGCTGACCACCCTTGTTTCCACTCTAATAGGCCCCCTCACTATGTTACTCCTAACATTGATTTTCAGGCCTTGCATACTAAACAAATTAGTGTCATTTGTTAAAAGCTGGTTAGAAAAGGTTGACATTCTATTTGTTGACCGCCAACAATTGCTCCAGAGCGCATCTATTTTGTGAGTGTTATATCACTTTTTATAACTTGTTATGTAGGTTTTACTAGTTCTTGAAATTTTATACCATTTATACTTTGTATGTTTCTTAATCAATCGGGGGAGGGGGGAAATGTGGGTAATTCAGGATGGGGGGGGGGAAATGTAGGTGATTAGGGACAGGCGTTCGGAAGATATCGCGTTGTACGGGACAGGTAGAACCCCTCCCCTCTACAGGTAATACGTGAGCAGAAGGAAGTGACGCAGTAAACCCAGGTTATTTAACCCTATGTAATCCATGAATAAACGCCATTTGCCGTCCACCACATTGGTGTCTGTGAGCTGATGGTCCGAATGACCTGAGGTGGTCGTCGCGCCGTTCCTGAACCAGGTCGCTACGCCTCCGAGAGGCAACACCTCACCACCCTTCCAAGGGGTGCGGAAGTAAGTGGTGGATGTAGTGATGAGAATCAAGGATGCTTTGATTAAACCACCCAGCAACCCACAACTTGGACAGTTGTTCTTTGAGGTGTGGCAAGTATGATCGGACTGAGCCATGCAGTATACTGCACATCAGAAGTCACCTCTCTGACTGAGGATTAGGCGAAGGCAATACCTGAGCCGATGCCTTGGTTAGCCCGCTATTGAAGGCACCTCAGGACTCTTTTGCAGCAGCCCATAACAGTCATGCTATGTTCCACCAATCCACAAAGGCCTTGCAAAGACAGTTCCGCGTTACCAACACTGATGCACACAGGATTGTGAGGGCCTGCCCACAGTGCAGCCAGCACGGCTCAAGTTTAGGCCTCGGAGTGAACCCAAGAGGGCTGCAGGCGTGCGAACTGTGGCAGATGGATGTCACACGTGCCTGAATTTGGGCGTTCAAAATACATGCATGTCACTGTAGATCCCTTTTCTAAAATGATAATGGGATACTGCACAGGCAGGAGAGAAGGCAATCCATGTGATTCGCCACCTAACTGCATGTTTTGCCATCATGGGTATACTAGACTCCTTAAAAACTGATCATGGGCCTGCTTACATGGGGGGTCGAGTGCGGAAGTTTTTACAGCTATGGGGTGTTAAAGCATAGTACCGACATTCCTCATGTGTCTACAGGACAGGCCATTGAAGAACGGGCCCATCAGACAATCAAGGAGTATTTAGCTAAACAGAAGGGTACTGAGCAAACAGATCCTGTAATTAGGCTGCAACAGGTACTGTTCACTCTAAATTTTTTGAGTTTGGCAGGAGATGCCGAACAGCCCCCCCATCACACGTATTGGGTTACAAGCCACCCCAGGGCTACAAATTTGTTATAAAGACCCATGGACGGGACAATGGGGGGGGGGGGGGGGGCAGCTCCATTGTTATTTAACGATCGAGGTTATAGCTGTGTTTCTACACATACTGGACCAATATGGGTTCCTAGCAGATGGACCAAGCCTGCTCCCAGTCCTGCTGTCGACAAAAGCGGCTCCAGCGAGTGCGTGACCAACTGAGCCAGGACGTGGCATGTACAGCAGATGTTCCCAACCTTTGGGAAGTGAACCTTTGCTTGGTGGCCGACGACCTCACATTTGGACGACCACTCGGAGTCTGGGAACAGTCAGCAAGTGTGCATGCTAATCGCTGCAAAAATTGTTTATGCTGTTATAATAGCTTGTGCTTGCGCTTGTGCTGTGGGGGCTGTGGGGAAGAGCTTACTAGGGGAACTTGGAATATAGACAAGCAAGGTAGTTTATGCCGAGAATGTTACCAAGTGGCTGAGACAAGAAGTTTTAGGCAGTGTGCATCTATTGTGTTCGGAATTCCACCACAACAGATAAGAGTTAGCTCATTCAGGGATCCACATGAGTTTGTATGAAGCTTGGAAGTGTGGGCAGGGAAGGAAGCCATCAGACATCTGTAAGTGAGTTAAAAGACCACTGTAACCCAGGCATAGTGCCCTACATGGCTCCTCCTCTCAAGTACTTTCACCCTGAGTAAAGCTGTGATAACTTCAGTGTCAGAAAGAAAATGTGTGGGTAACATGGGCTCACCAGGCGAACCAGACAGACTTCTGTCTGGCTGTGGCATCGGCAGCAGATCCATTTCGCACATGTCTAATGGGCATGCCATGGATCTCACTCGAGGACACATTTCAAAAATGGGTGACAGATATAGGGAAAATCAATGAGGAAGTGGAGCAACAAATGCAAAACAAAAGAAACTGGGGTGAGTGCTTAGGTTGTTGGTCTAGTTATTGGCACTCCTTGCAGCAAACCCGTATTTTTGCCAATTTAACAAAAAATGCAACCTTGCCTCTTCAAGAGCTACAGCTTTATGGGTCCCTTCTTCCCAGTACTCTTGTTAACGTAACACCATGGAGCAACTGTTCCAATGTGGTGCCTCCAATGCAATATGCCAATGGGTCTGGGATTTTCTCCTATGGAGATCCTTGGGAGGACTGTGGGAGACAGACGAGTAGAAACTCCTGCAATTAAAGGAGGCTTTGATTTACAACCCTGGAAGAGACTAGGTCTGGCTTAATTGACAGAGATTTGTGGACTTTAAGCAAAAGGATTACAAACTTGTGTTCCTCTCATTATAAGTAAAATTGTACACTGGGTGTTTTGGTGAAGGGTTTTAAAATATAATAGTGTGATTTTATATAGTTTAAGTTAAGACTGTAGATGGTACAAGAGAGACAACTGTGTGTACGTGACATGAGAAGTTATTGGTCAAGACATAGCTGCAATGCAGTGAGGAGTGCCACAGGTGATAGGTCATTAATCTAAAACAAAGTGTCGTTTTAAGTATCTATTGGATTAGAAAGTTATAAATTACAATGTAACCCTAAATCTTGTGACTAGTCGCCATTACTCGGAGGTGTTGTAAAATCTCATGCCTCGACTGATGCGTTTGTTATTTTAAACAATAAATTCGTGTAGTTGCATAGTCCCATCCCTTAAAGTTCTTTTCCTCCGACATGTGAAAGCGCGAGGAACGGACAGAGGACTACCAGGCACGACAGGGCATAGGCTACTTTCCATGGAAACAGCATGTATCAGGACACTCCATCCAGGCTGGAACGTGCCAGCCACGTTGGGAGGAGCTGAGTCTATTGATACACCCGGAGGAAAGATTTTACCTCCTGGAGTGTTTTTGATATGCGGAGATAGAGCATGGAATGGGATTCCACATAGTCTGATTGGGGGTCCTTCCTACCTGGGAAAGCTAACTATGTTTGCCCCTTCTATACGAGCACGGAAAAACATTACGGCATCGAAAAGTTTGAAAAGTAGGATGTGGAATAGATACCAGCGTAGTGTTTCCACATTTGATAAAGATTGTAATGATAAGGTAAACATTATGAGTTTGAGTGCATTTATACCATTGGCTATTTTTAACCCAGGGGGTGCTGCAGCTCATGGCTATAACAATCTGAAAAAGTTGGCCTGTTGGTCAGAAAAGGAATTTAATAGGACTTCCCATCTATTAAATGAGCTTTCAACTGATGTAGATAGTATTAGGCATGCTGTACTACAAAATCAAGCTGTGATTGATTTTTTATTGCTAGCTCGCAGCCATGGTTGCAAAGAGTTTGAAGGTATGTGTTGTATGAACCTATCAGACCATTCCCAGAGTATCCATCGACAGCTCTCAGAACTGCAAGATGCTTTTCAGAAGATACAGATCCATACAGCCAGCTTCTCTGAGTGGCTGTCCTCACTCAGTCTGACAGGATGGTTAGGAAATCTAGTTCAAGAAGGATTACGTCTGCTAGCTACACTAGTAATTGTGGCAATAATAATTTGCTGTGTTTTGGGGTGCATATGGAAAGCTTTAGAGAAAGTTGTTCATCGAGCTTGGCTTGTACAAGAAGAAAAAGGGGGAATTGTAGAGAAATGGCTGAGTGAAGAGGGACATGTATACGTGCACAATCCAAGCTATATTAGTGAACTGTCCTTGACTAGGGAAAAAAGAGAGGAGTAATGCTGATGTGGCAAGCCAACAGGATGTTGCAGAGGGGGATGCTGACCACAGAGAGAGGAAGACTTATGTTAGTTAGTCGCGTGCACATTAATCTGCAACCAATCGCTTGCTATTAAAGGCCATGTGAACAGTAGCTGTAATCCAATAGTATGGAGCTTGCTTATGCGTGCTTGGGGAATTAGAGTATAACTATGTGGGACTGACAATAGAATAAAAGGAGTTCCATCATATCTCTGTGAGAAGCGTGGTTCATCCCAGCAGATCTCTGGCTATTGAGTTTAGCTTTTTGTTATCTGAACTACAGATCACCGAGCAGCTGCATGAGGAATTAATCGTCACTTAGTTCCCTTTGACACTGATCCCAGACTGCTGCCTTGAAAATGCCCACTCTTAGCCCTGCTGAACACCACAAGTTTCTCTCTTTCACATGGGGAGAAGCTCCCTCACCTGCTCCAAACCAGCACCAGTTATTTCTCACTGAGTGTGCACCCAGACTGAGCACTTACTGAAAATTCAAGCTGTAAAATTCCCTGCTAAGTCTGCCAACACTGCCACTGTTTTCAAGATGTATCAGCAATGAGCTGTCATTGAGAAGAAGCTACAGCAAAAGAAAGTGAGGATGGAATCAGGAAACAGAACGTGTTGCAAAGCACCCTAATGCAGTTTCTCTCTGCAGGATCCTTAAGGCATCTCTTGGTTTGGGCCTGAGCACGTGACAGCTCAGGCCCACTCCACTGGAGACAAACCTGAGCCTTTCTTCAAGATTCGCAATTAGGAACCACATCGCACCTCACCCAACAAATGGGGACATCACACCCATGCTGCTCACTGTAATTGCTGCCTGCAAGGGTTTACCCCACTTCAGCTCTGAGATTTGCTTTCCATACTGGAAAGCCAGAGATACAGCCACGCATGGTGGGGGTGTCCCGCAGAGCGCAAACACCAGCCACAACCTGCTCTGCAGTGGACATCTGGCTTGGCTGGCCAGCTCTGTGGAGAGGAGACTTCTCCCCAGGCTTCTCACCAAGAGTCATTTGAACACAGGTTGAGGGGAAAACCAACAGCAGGCACAGCCCAGAGCTCCTCCGTGCCCATCAACAGTGACCATTGCCGGCTCCAGCAGTGACTCCAGCACACAGGCAGAGGGGCACAAAAAGGACAAACACAGATGTCACAACCTCAAACGAGGCTGAGGTCGCCACATGCAGACAACAGTTGAAAAGAAGCAAAGACACAACAGCTGCCTTCAGCTGAAGGGACCTTAGGAATGAAATTGGATCAAGCAGGATGAATCTCCTATTACAGAAACATGTTTCTACCTGCTGCCTTTCTTGTTTCATTTATTCAAAAGGCAGCTTAACAAGTGCCTCAGTGCTGATGCAGGGAGGGGAAGAAGCAGCTCAGGAAGGCAATGAATTTTCTTTAAAAAGTTCATGAACTTCATTGTTATGGGTTCAGGCTTCATAGCAAATTTTCCCTTGGTCTGGGAAGGGGGATAGAGGTTTTGGAGGATTTTGGCTTGGGGGTGGGCTTTTGCGTTCAGGGTTTTTCAGGAATTGTGGTGTGATGCCACGAGGGGTTGTGAACTCGGACCTGAGATTTCGTAGGGAGCGGACCTTTCCTTCCTTCCTCTCAGGGATCGGGAAGGTTGGCCATGTGGTGCTGCGGGAGCTTGTGTGCTCGGCCCCGGGACTCCGCTATGCTGCAACTCGGCACTATGATCAAACCTGCCTGCCTTCCCCCCTCCTGCCTGCTGCTGTTCAGCAGTGCCGAGATCGCCTGCTGCCCCTGAGTTTGCAAAAAGAGTGATTTCCCTGCTTCCTTCCCTGCCGATGCCAGCTGGGAGAGGATCACTGCCCTACCAGAACCAACAGCTCCTCCTGCCTGGGATCATAATCACACCCAAAGGGAAACACAGTACTGGGTGGGTTGGAATCTTCTGTTATTGTGTTGTTGTTTGTGCTGTCCTGATCTATTCTAGTAAAGACCCGTTATTCCTTTTCCCAGATCTTTGCCTGGAAGCCCTGTAATTCCAAAGGTATAATAATTTGGAGGGAGGGGTTCATCTTTCCATTCCATGAAGATTCCTGCCTTTCTTGGCAGACATCTGTCTTTTAAACCAGGACAGAGACACACCAGAACATACCGACATTCTATTCCTTGGTTCTATTTGATCTCACGATGGCAAAATGCTACCTGAGGCACCAGCAGCCCTGCAGTTCACACCCTGAAGAGGCAGAACGTGAGTGATGGATGCTCTTACGTGCTCAATTTTGGAATGCACAGACCCCTCACACTGCATCCAAGCCCAGGGAACACTCACCAAAGGCGATGTCACCAGAGTCGATCTCTTTGACGTCCAAGTGTAAATTCGGTCCATCAATGCACCCCCTGCGATGACAAGGACAGAGGAGGCAATGGCTTGGTTAAAGGGAATTGCAAAGCGTCCGCCTGTCGTGGCTCAGGGGCAGAAAACCTGGTGTCAGGGGCACCATGGGTTTCAAACCAACACACCACCATGTGCTCAGCACAGTGTCCATGTGGACAGGAGGCAGCCAAAGCCAAGTGGTCAGCAGCCAACAGCCCCTGATGGGGCTTTGGGCACAGGGCAGGCAGGAAGTGCCCTGGAGTTGCTGCTGGTCCCACGAAGGACCCTGAACACACACCCAGACATGGCTCTGTGCCAGTTTCCCCATCTGAAATGTGATGGACTTCTGTAACCAGCCTTTCCAGCCACAGCTTCCCTGATTTGCTACTTCTTAGCTGTAACTGGTGTTTCCATGGAGCTTTCTCAGGACCCACACAGTAATTACAGACAGAGTTTTGAGACATGAAGCCAGGGGAGCCCCAAACATCTTCTGAAAAGAGCAGCAGCAATCCTACACAGTGAACAGATGAATCTTAAGAGGAAAGGACCAGCTTGTCCCCAGTGCATCAGCTTACATAGCCAAGAGCAATGGTTTAAACAACCAAACATGGGTGTCCTCAATCTACCACACCACCTCACCTGCCCTTGAACTCAGCAGACACAGGCTCCAAAAGTCACCAACATCCATTGAAATCAGCACTTGAAGCAACACTCACAAGTTTATTTCATGGTTGATGCCAGTCAATGCCCACTCTGGCTTCTGGTTAAAAATCAAGCACCAGTGAACTGTGCCTTCTATTGTATTCACAGGACTGCCCTTGGCTCTGCTCTACACATGTCAACAAGAGACGCCTTGCTCACGGAGAAAGCTGCTTATGCAATAACAGCCCATGACCAGTTTGGGGGAGGGACAGAGGAGAATCAATTACTTGATGTTAAAAGGTTCCCTCTTGATTTCCAAAATAAAAACCCAGCACTTTTCCTCCAAAAACAAAGCCAGCAGAATTGTTTCTCTGCTATGGGCAGACCCACTTACCACTTTTCTCTCACTTAGTAATAACCTTCTTGTTCTCTTTCATCCATTTCCTCTTATTGATACAAGGTACAATCAACTGCAGATTGCTTTCATTTCTTTACTGCCTTAACCCAGTGCCCCCCAACAGCAGCAGCCTAGCTCCAAAGCTCCAGAGCAGCCAGCACCAGCTTTCCTGCTTACACTACATTATCCCACCAGCACATGGCTCAGGCTAGCAGAGACAAGCCCTCACACTGCTGTGGTTCTGAGAAGTGAGCTCTGCCTCCCCTATTATCACCCCTTCTCCCTTTTGCTAGGCAAGGATTATCTCTTGCAATGGCACCAGCCCATGGAATGAAGGCCAAGTTCTTGTGACAGTCCCTGCTGCAGAGTTCCCTGTCCCACACCAGCCCTTTCCTGGCTGTGGAAAGGAGGTACCAGAGCACTCTCTACACACGAGTTGGGAGCTCAGCCTGTCTCCATGCATGGGCATGAGAGCTGAGGTGAGGCTGCTGCTGCCCCATTAGGACCAATTCTTATCAGAGGATTTAAAAATGCTGCTTCTGGCGCACAATCACCCAGGCTGGCCCATCTCCAAAGCCCTGGAGGCCTTGCTGGCTGTTATTCAGGTGGGACATGCCGGAGCAGCTACTGCCCAAAGCTGATCCATCCCACTGCCCGCCATGGTTCAAGGCAGAGGGAGATCCCTGCAGGGGGAGTCACTCCAGCTCCTGGGTACCCACACAGGGCAGCAGGCATCCTCACACTAAGGCAATGTCAGGATCAGAGCAGAGATTATGACCTCAGGAAACACCTTTTTTCTCTGCTCCACCCCAAACATCTGGGGGATGTCCCAGAGTCAGCTACAGATGTGCCCACCAAGCTCCCAGACTCCTTACTTGATTCTCAGCACTGCAGGCATAGGAGATCCAGCCACACTGAACTGGAATTCTTCATCAAACATCCCCAACAGGGTGGCTTTGAAGGAGATCTGAATAGTCTGTCTCTCGGCTGGTGCAATGATGTCCTTCCTGGGCGCAAGCTCGAAGCAGTAGGCCACGTGTGCAGTTGGAGGCATGAAGTGAGCATCAATAGGGCCCTTGTTAATCAGATCCACCTGCAGCAGCAAGAAAGCAAAATGGAAATACATGTGGAATCTTCCCTTCTTGGGAGTTATTTTCTAATGAAGCAACTGACACCTGGAAAGGGCAGAAGATGCTTTGTGCTGCTGAACGACAGAAGACAAAAAAATACAACAGGACAAGTTCTGCCTTTGGGTTTTCATGCAAAGCAATGGTAACTTCACATAACCAGAGTCACCCTGGGGTTATCCCATGGACACAGAGCAGTCCACCTCTGGTCAGCATCACCAAGCTCATTCAGACCTGGCCCTGGGAGCAACGTGAGGTGATTGCAGCTGCGTAGTGAATCACCACAGAGCTGCTGCTGCCCTGGTTAGCACAGCTCCAACAGTACCATCTACTCATTCACCTTTTCTCAGATCACAGAAACAATTCGTTGATAAACAATGAGGCACCAGCATGAAACTGTATAGACCATCACCACCTTTCCCTTCCACAGCCAAGCTTTTGAAAGTGTCTGGCATGATGTAGTGCCTCATTTCCTACCTATTTCAGTTGCTCTCTTTGTTTTTTTGTTTTTTTTTGTTTTGCAAACTTGACAGTATTGGGGTAGAGGCAAATAAGTAGAAAATTCCTTTACTTTATTTCCAGGAACACTTTTTCTAAAGCCAGAGATGCACCAAGGCTGAAGTGTGGTGAGGGACTGCTCAGCAAGAGAAAGCACTCCCAAGCCCCCTTGACCAGTGCTGAGCCAGGAGGGTGGATGGCTTTCCTCCGACTGCCAGGAATAGGCAGGAGGCACTGGACTGAAAACTGTTTGCAATGGACTCGAACTCAAATGCAGCCAGTTTGTTCCAGCTGCTTTTGGACAGCCTGAGCACAAAGCTGATTTGTGTCTGGGACTGGAACAAAAGCCTCTGCACATGCAGCTTTTTGACCCAGTGTTGCTTTCATGGGGCAAGACTTTGCAGGAAGCCTACCAGCTGATGGCCAAGGAAGGCTGCCAAAAAGCAGGGTTTGGGGCTTCATGAACAGCAGACATGCCTTTCTGACCCCTCCAGATTTGAGCAGTACATCAAATATTCCCTGCTCACAACTGCCCAAGTTGCCAGGAATTCCACAGGTCCACCAGGCTCACTGCTGCCTCAGGAGCCATCAGGATCCACCCCAACCCTGGCTACTCACTTCTATGAGCGTGGGGTGTGTTGACATATATGTTCCCAAGGTTCAGTGTATGATAGCTGACTTCAACCCAGGGTCCTTTGCCTTCCCCTCTGAGCTTCAAGGGCAGCCTGGTCTCACAGCCTGTGGAAGGATGTCCATTTCAGTACAATAATTCTCTCTGTTATCCTGTATTTTCCAGGCTGCCTCAATGGTAGTCCCTGACTCTGAGCTGGATGCAACCAGCTCCTGATGCTCCAAGAGAAGATATGGACCTTTTTCTTCCCTCAGGAGATATCCCTTAGGGCTGACTTCCAATTTCTAACCCATTCCTTGGGCTGGTTTCTAATCTAGCCACCAGTTTGCTGAGTTTAAAACATCTCTGATGTCCTGTAGTGACAGGACAAGGAGTAATGGGTACAGACTGAAAGAAAGGAAATTTAGGTTAGATACCAGGAAGAAATTTTTACTGTGAGGGTAGTGAGACACTAGAACAGGCTGCCCAGGGACTTTGTGGAGGTTCCAGCCCCGAAAGTGTTCAAAGCCAGGCTGGATGGGGCTTGGAGCTACCTGGTCTAGTGGCAGGTGGCCCTGCCAGTGACAGGGGGCTTGGGACTAGGGGATCTTTAAAGTCCATTCCATCCTTAACATACTTAACGTGATTCTATGGGTTCCTTCCCATGCACTTAGAGGAGCTTTGAAATCCATCCAGTGAAGGCACAAAGCTCATAAAGAGTTTGGCAATTGCTACCTGGCAAATTGGGTTTTGTAGGTGGCCCAGCAGCACAGGACTCTGTTGCCAAAGCCCTCAACTTCTGACACTCAGCACTGTGTTCTATTTCCACAGACTGAGAGCTGTAAGGTGACAATTCCCACACAGGAGAGAAGCAGGTGCTGGCCAAGGGTGGTCCTTCCACAAACACCCTAGGCTCTGCAGGCCTCAGCCACCTCTGGTCTGGTGGTGTCTGGGCAGTGGGAGGTGATCCAGGGTCAGGGAGCACATTTCTAACTCAGCTCCCACTGCCTGATGATGGATCCATGTCAAATGGACCCATCCTGGAGGTCAGTGGTCTAGAAGGACTTAGTGCTCATTCACTAAAGCTCTTCTGCTCTGTAGCTCTTTGGCCTTTGAGGAAATGCTGGCAAAGCCATGGCATGAAAGCTTCTCCCTGCACTGCCTGGGTTGTTCTGGGATCAGTAATCCAGACACAGGTGCTCTGAGCCCTGGCCTTGCACAGGAGACTCCCTGGAAGCTGCAGGGACAGTGGGGATGTGCCAGCACTGCCCCGCTGACCACGGACTCTTCCCAGCAGTTACATGGGAGCCCAACAGGCTCGGGCTTGCACCATGGCTTCACTGTGGGTGAGAGGAGCAGGGGAAAGGAGCTGTACCTGAGATGTTGCAGTAAGCCACGCTTCGATACTCTAGCACTTCTTGGGGTTTAAAGGTCACCTTGATTTTGGCCGAACAATTTGGCCCGATCTCTCCCTCCTAAAACAAGAAAGAGACAGCAAACCACTTATATTATAATATCACATTTCTTGTTTTTACCCACAGTCCTATAAACCTTTATTTGGAGCATCAACGTTGAGGAAGGAGTGAACAACACAAGGAGCCCGAGGAAACCAAACCAAGCTCAACACACCGCTGGGAGCTCGTAATGCTCAGCCGATGAGCTCCCACTCTCCACAATATTCCTACTGCTCTTACACAAGCTCTTGGTGATTTCACGCTGCTGTCAGCTACAGTGGTGTGTAACTGCCATTGTGCACTGGCAGCTCTTGGCCTTAGATGGGCCACAGGGGTAACCAAGAAGAGAACACGATCTCCTTTGTTAAAAATGGGCTCAAGATTGAGCTTTAAAATAAACTTATTAACAAGAAATAAAAGACAGTAAGAGACCACTTGTGGCTAGTTGCCTCACGCAAGACAAAGGGAGCAGCACTGAAAGCTTGACACAGGCCAGGGCAAATAAGAGGCTCCTCTCCCTGCCTCGGGTGACACATTTTATACCCCTAGTGCCCGGCCGCCCCTTTCCCCGCCCAGCCAGAGCATCCTGCTTGCCTATCCCATGTCTAGAGTCCTTTGGTTGGCTCCTTGTCCTTTGGCTGTTGTCTGGGGTCTTCTGACTGCTCCGGGGTACATCCAGTAAAAGTCCTTCTTTTCCACCCTTATGTAGATAACGGCTGAAGCCCTCCCTTTTGATTACCTCGTAGGTTCGGGGGACCTCCCTCTTTGGTTACCTCATAGAGGTTCTGGAACATTCTCCTGTTCCCCATTTTGTACCACAATCCCTATAATGATTTTTATTAACAATAAATATAATTAACACAGTAACTAATGACTTTTAACCTTGAATAAATTACAACAATTAAAACCTGATCAATGCACAATTGCTCAACTGTGGAAACCCTCAACCAACTCATTAACAACTTTCTTTATCTCCTAATTACCAATTTTTATTTCAACAATTAACCAACAACTTTGTGAAAGCCAACTTTTCCTAACTCTGATCCTAACACCTTCCTTGGAAATAAAAATATTAGTTTAACCTGTTTTGAAAGAAAGCAGAGGTGGTTGGGATTATTCTAGGGTTTACTCCGAGAAGGGATTTTGCACTGTGCAGACATTAGGCATTCATCATCTCTCACTATGCCAGTACTCAGAATCAGGGCTCTGGCTGATGGCAGGAGGTGGGGCTTTGTTTGCATAAACAGGAAAGGAAAAGGTTTTCTGTCCCTGTGTGCAACAGAACCCAAAAAGCCCATTTAAACCTGCCAGCCTTGTGTCCAGGCTCGCAGATGACACTGGAAGGGAGACTCAGAAACTTAGTGCAAGTCGTGGTTATACGAAGGGATTGGCATTTCTATGATTAACCTTGGGCTGAATTTGGCCTCCTTTTCCCAGTGAACCATTGCATGCTTCAGGTCAATATGTGAACTGGCAGTGCTCCAGCACCCCTGCTAAACCCCACACACCACGGGGTAGCCCCTACCTACAATAACCGGTCCCTGTGGACACGGCAAGGACAGGCCTTGGCTTTTTCAGGCTCCCACCCCTGCCTTGAGCCCACAGGGCAGAAATGCTTTTAGTAGCGAGCTCTCTAGCCTCACCAGAAAATGGATGTCTTCCCTGTCAGCACATCAAGCCAGCTGAGGATCTGCTGAGTGACCATATGGGGGGAGGTGACGGGAAGGGGGGAGGGAGGAGGAAGAGGAAGAGGGGATGAGGTTCTCAGCTATTACTCAGCAGTGGCTCAATGAAAAAAATTTCATCAGAGAACAGTATGGGGTCTTGTTGCACCTTTGCCATCTCCTCATTGACCATGTCGCTCAGGATGGCAGTGCGATCTTCACAAGTGCCCAGCTCCTCCATTACTTTTTTCTCCTCCAGTAAATTTTCCAGCCAGACCCCTTTCTCCAGACTAAGCAAATGATAGAGCCTGCAGCCGCAGGGAGAGACGAACCCAGCAGATCATTTAATAAGCCACATATTTGCAGAGATCAGTGTAAGTGCAGGAGAGCAAAGCACCTGGGGAGTAGCAGCAGCAGCTCCTCAGCAAGGGGCTGACCCCGACCCACGGGGTCCCAAATGGATCAGAGGATCACTTGTTGTTCACTGGCATAGCATGCAGTTTTACTCCACACTTACAAGCTCAGGAGAGGTTTCGAAAGCCAGCAGCCCTCAAGAGAACCTTCTGGCTCAAAACCTCTGCCACAGCTGAGGGGAATCCACCAGCCACCCCAAATGGCTTTTCCATAAGCTAAGCTACTCAGGGGCGGCAGATCAAGATCAAGGAGCATCCATTGCAGGACTTCTCTGGGAAGAGGAAAATAAACTGGGTTGCAGCTACAGGTCACCAGCATCACTCTTTGTTTCTTTCATTTTCGACCTGCCCTGTTCCCTATTCTGCCTTCCATGAGAGCATCCCAGAGCACTTCCAAAGGCAATTGATGAATTCAGACATTGCATCCCTTCAGTGACATTCAAGGTTTTATATGCATGAAAACAGAGGCCCTGAGAAGGGAAGGGACTTTTGTTGTGCAGGAGGGAGACAGCAAACTCCTGGAGAGACTTTTTCATGATCCAGGGCTTTTTGGGTCCCATCCCAGTGCATGGTCATAGAATGTGCTGAGAGGGAAAGGATCCTGCACTGTCTCCTCTCATAAAAATGTCCTCTCTGCTCTGAGATCTCACAGCAAGACAGTAGCCTTGGAGCTAAAACCATCCCTAAGACTGGAAGTAAGGAAGAACAAAACGTCCTGGTCAAAGTCTAGGACACAAAATGGCATGAAAACAAATGTAATTGGAAAAAAACCCACAAAACCAAAACCAGGCGGAAGTTAACTGTGGGGAAACCTAGTTGCTTCTGAGGGGAAAGTGGGTCTTGGGGTCCAGGCTGAGGCAGGCAAGTGGGAAAAAATGGAAATAAACAGTCCAGGGAAGTAGCCAGAGAATGTCAGGGGATTTTCTTTTAACACACAGAGCTTGCATGAAGTCAGATACCGTGTAAGTAGATAGAGAACAGTAGAAAACCAAGAAGCCCAGGGCACTAAAGGACCCTCTTGCCATCCATTCAAGCTGGCGAGGGTCGATCGCCTGGTCCTTGGCAGGCAATTTAAAATGGCTCTGGGGAGTGGGAGTGACCCAGACCGCAGCAAACAGGGGCTTGCTACGGCAGTTTTGGCATGGCGATTTTGGCACGCAGTTTGTCAGTTTTTGCGCGCCCATTCACGCAAGCAGGCTGAACAGAAAGGGTGCAGCCACCTACCCTCCTGGTAGTGGCTCGTGTCTTTTTGCTGGTTCTGAGGAGCTTGCATTTCCGCACACCCCCCCCCCCCCCCCCAGGAAGGGCTTAAAAATTATCAAAAGCCACTGCTGCTGCTGCCAGCAAGAGTGTACTAACCCAAACAGAACCCCCAGGAAGGATGCAGCTGTGCAGGCCCCTGGCTGCAGGGAGGGTCTGAGCCTGGCATTAGTGCCAGAGGACAGCTCACAAGACACCTGTGTGTGGTGTGAGCAGGTGGATGATCTGTTCTGTCAGGTGGCAGAGCTTAAGGAAGAAGTGGAAAGGCTGAGGGAGTATTAGGGAGAAGGAAAGGGAAAAAGGCTGGTGGATTTACACCCTTCCAACCCTGAGAGAAGCTCAGCAGCAGTCAGAGAGCCCTGCCCTTCCTGCCACCAGGCAGAAGGAGAAGACCTAGGAAATGGTGGGGAATGGAAATGGGTCTCTCCTGGGGAGGTAATAAAATTCCATCCTGACCCCCATCACCTACCCAGGTGCCCTGACAGAAGAGGTACGAGGCCCTGGATCCAGAGGGTCAGGCAGATGACACTAAAGAAAAAATTCTGTCTGGAGAGTCTTTCAGTTACACTTTGTCTGTCAGACAAATCACAATCTCAAGTGTTAAGAAGAGTAGTTGCAGTAGGTGACTCCCTTCTAAGGGGAGCTGAGGGCCCTGTATGTTGACCGGATACATTCCACAGGGAAGTCTGCTGCCTCCCTGGGATACAGGTAGTAGATATCACCAGAAGATTCCCTAATAACTAAATGAACTAAATCAGCTCTCTGATTATTACTCTGTTGGTTGTCCAGGCTGGTAGTGATGAGACTGACAGAAAAGGCACCAGGGTAATTAAAAAGAACTTCAAGGTTCTGAGTCAACTGGTTGATGGGGCAGGAGCACAGGTGGTGTTCTCAGTTCTTTCAGGAGCAGGGATGAATGATGAAAGGAACAAGAAAACCCACATCATCAATAGGTGGTTTAAGGACTGGTATCATCGGTGAAATTTTGGGTTTTTTGATCAGGGGGCAACTTTTACGGCACCTGGCCTGCTAGAGCCCCTGAGCTGGCAGGTCTGATTGAGAGGGCTTTAAACTAGATTTGAAGGGAAAGGGGATGAAACCACACTCTCCAGAGAGGAGCCTAAGGGCGGTAAGCCAGAGTTAGGGGTGAAGTCAGCAGCCCAGCTGAAGTGCATGTACACTAATGCATGCATTAGTGACACACGTAAAAAACAGGAGAAGCTGGAAGTCATGGTAGAGCAGAAAAGCTATGATGTAGTCGCCATCATGGAAACATGGTGGGACGACTTGCATGACTGGAGTGCTGCAGTGGATGGCTACAAGCTCTTCAGAAGAGATGGGAGAGGGAGAAGAGGTGGAGGGGTGGCTCTGTATATTAGGGAGGCTCTTGACGCCATGGAACTTGAGATTAATGATGATAAAGTTGAGTGCCTGTGCGTGAGAGTCAGAGGAAGGCCAACAAGGCTGACATCCCGGCAGGGGGTCTGTTATAGAACACCCAACCAGGACCAAGAGGTGGATGTGTTATTCTACAAGCAGCTGAAGGATGTTTCAAAATCGCCAGCACTTGTTCTTGTAGGTGACTTTAACCTGACAGATGTCTGCTGGGAACTTAACACAGCAGAGAAGAGGCAATCTAGGAGGTTCTTAAGAGTATATGGAGGAGAGCTTCTTATCACAGCTGGTGAGTGATCCTACAAGGGGTGGAGCTCTGCTGGACCTGCTGTTCATAAAACAGAGAAGGGCTGGTGGGAGATGTGGTCAGAGGCCGTCTGGAGTACAATGACTGTGAAATAATAGAGTTCTCAATATTCAGTGAAACAAGGAGAGGCATCAACAAAACTTCCACTCTGGACTTCTGGAGGGCAGACTTCGGCCTGTTCAAGAGACTGATTTGGAGAGTACCTTGGGAAACAGCCTTTAAAAACAAAGGGGTCCAGGAAGGATGGACATTCTTCAAGAAAGAAGTCTTGAAGGCACAGGAACAGACTGTCCCAATGTGCTGAAAGACGAGCTGATGGGGAAGACAACCAGCCCAGATGGGCAAGGAGCTTTTGAAGGATCTAAGGGAAAAAAAGAGGGTGTATGACCTTTGGAAAGAGGGGCAGGCAACTCAGGAAATGTTTAAGGATGTTGCCAGGTCACGTAGGAAGAAAATTAGAGAGGCAAAAGCCCAATTAGAACTTGAGGAAATCCAGTCATTGCGATCAACCTTTCCTCCCCAAAACGCCATCCTTGGCTGGAGTATAAATGGAACTGGAATGCAAAGTGCTGAGCTCCTGAAGCCCAGGGACACACACCCTAATTTCAGAGATGGTTTACTTGACCTAAACCATTCAAAAGCACCAACAAACCCCTAAGGCCATACATTAGTTTTAGTCTTGGGCCACGTATTTCACTGAAATGCATCTTTCAAACCCACCTCATCTTCTTTTGATTCCTTTCTTCCTCATTAGGATAAGTCCTCCACTGGAAGTGGGCTGTGGTGTCACTCCTGTTTTCAATGACCATGGTTGTGTGGCACAACATGGTGATGTAAGTCTTCTCAAGCTCCACGGAGTATGTGCTCAACCCAACATTGAGATCTATAGCTTCTCCATGAAGTTCTGTCTGGATAGTTTCATCTGGAACAAAGCAAAGAGGAGTCTTTGCTCAGCTCAGGCACTGATGGAAGCACAAGGAACAGAGCAAGCCACAGGTGACAGAAGAAAGTGTCACAGCTTTTAGCTGAATAAGCAGTTCTATGGATCAGTACATTTATCACATCCTGACAGCTCTGTGTGTAGAGAGTGAGGATGCCCTGGGCACCTCCTTAAATGCTTTATTTCCGAGTGTGTTTGTAGAGATTTGGCCCCAAGGTGACAGTATTTACAGTGGGATTTGTCAGATGTGCTCAGGTGACCCATGCTGATCACTGGGAATTCTGCATCAAAGTCCTTCAGGTGACGCTGAGGAGCCCTGTTCAGTCCTGGCTTGCCTAGGGTCTCCCCTGGGCATCCTGCGAGACTCCTGTCTCTCCTGATCCCTTGTTGCTGACAAGAAAATATGCCTGGGGGCATGTGGGCAGAAAAGGAAGGCCCAGAGGAACAAGTGAAGTGACAGCCCACAGCAGGAGGGGACACAAGCAAGGAAACACAACCCAGTGCTCTGCAATATGACAAACAACTACAAAACGAACACCATGAAAATCATCATCTCTCTGTCCAAATGCACAGCCACATCAGTCTTGAAATATTTGATACTGTTCTCATCTCAAAAACCAAGCTGGAGCATTTCAAATTAAATAAAAAAGGGACAAAGGAAAGATTAATAAGTAGAGAGCAGCTTCTATATGAAGACTGAATGGGATTCCTCAGTCTGGAAATCAAATGGGAGATAGATGGGAGAGGTTTGCAACAGCATGAGTGGCCTGGGGAATGGGGATGAGGAAAAATTTGTCTTGATTTGTTATCAAATAGGAACATGAGGGCCTGAAAATGTTATGAGACAGAAATTACACACGTGTAGAGGGCAACATAGAAAAAGCGTCCGTGACAAGACAATGGAGAAGCAGCATACAGGACAGAAGCGTGCAAGAAATACGTTGCATTGGAGTGAGTCTGATGGACACCTCACACACGGCACTGCCCAGGAATAAAAGAAAACTTCACCCAGATATAGCCACACAGTAGTGGAGAATCAAGGGTCTGACCGTCAGCAATCCCATCAGAGAATGGTTTGTGAAAAGCACAGAGAGGGTTAAGAACTATCTGCATGCACAATTTGACACTGACTGCCTCAGGAATTTATTTTTTCCTGCTGCCTATAAACCTCATCTCAAGAGATGCAAATGTTAGGGCACTACCTGCCCTGTGAGATTACAGCCTAGGAATCAGACAGGGAAAAGGAGCTCCTCCTTGAAGACCAAGGAATAATTACTGTTGAATTTGCAGTGTGGTTCTTTGATTTCTTCTACCTTGAAGAAAGGTTTCTTCTACCTGATTTAGCCTAAAAAGGGCACATTTTATCAGCATTTCAATGAATGCTGTTTTAAGAAAAGGAGCAATCAACACTCTGAAAGAGTACAAATGCACATTAGAGGACTACAGTGGCATGGAAACAAGACCCAAAAGGAGGATGCCATTTACATCTGAAGGATCCAGTCCCAGCTAAATGAAGCACCATTACCAGGAGCACATCAAGGAAACAGAATAGAAGGTTTCTGTGTATTTACCAGCAATGCAGTCTGGGACTCTGGGTTGTCATCCAGGCTGGTTAACTGTTTGCTTGGCCCCCCAGACAAACTCTGTGCAATGTGTTGGAAATAATTATGCAAATGTGTTGGTGCACTTTGATTTAACAGGAGCAATTAAGATTGGTCACCAGGTAAACAGCTCTTGCCTGATAGACACAAGACTCCGTGCTTTGATGCACAGGGACAGGTCAGGTGAAATGTGCTTCTGCCCAGCAGCTGCTGGGCTTTGCGCTCTTGCAGAGCGTCACTGAGGAAATAAAAGTTCCTGGCCTTGGTGCTTTGCTAGTGGTCAATCTGTCACCTTAAAAGTGTGTTCTGGGGAGTTTGGTGATGAATGCATCACACACAAAAATAAGGAGAACATCTGGCAAGCTGAACTTTATTCATGTCAGTAGTGACAGCTGATGAAGGTGCTTCAGGTTCTGCTCATTAAGGACGTATTGCTGCAATTATGGGCCTGGCCTGTTCCCATTACCAGTAGTGAGAGCATCACTACTGGCTGATGGAGAAGCCTTGGGCCAGAAATGTTTATGTGCTGGACCTGAGACTTTGGAGAGAGGGGAGGAAAGACAAGGCCCCACCAGCCCCAGAGCTGGATTACTGTACGTGTTTCTGCATCTGCCCCAGGGGTGGTGCCAGGACTGCTGCAGGTCTCTGCTGAGGCTAGGGGGGATCAGTGCCTGGTGTGGGCAAGGCACAGGATTTTTTTCTTATTCTTTTTCCAGAGATTGCACCAGAACAGAGAAGCTGCAAGTTAAGGGAATCTCTGGCCACACTTCAGCGCTGCCTTCCATCCCATCCCTTTCCCACTCCTGTCCCATGTCTACATACTCCTGCCCTCAGTTAGCAGGATGGGAAATAACACTCCTGGGGGTGACTTCAGGGGTTGCCTGAGAAAGAAGGTATCTTCTTATTTCCAAATTTTCAGAAGAGGATCCAGCCAAGCTCAGAACTCAGCTGTCAGGACTGAAAAACTGAGTGCAAATCAACCCCTGCATCTCCTACATCCCAACCTAGGCTGTACCCACCAGACTCCTCTGTTACTGCTGTAGCAGTCGTCTCTCACATATAGACTAGGCTCCCCAAGACCCAAGGACACAAGCTCTGCAGTTAAACTTAACTCCTCTGAATTTCAGCCAACATCACTAAGCTCTTCCCTGAGCCCACACATACGAAGAGCTGTGAAGGAGACATCCCTGTCACTGTAATAACCAAATGAAAACCACTGCCAAGAGATGGGGCTGGCAGGCTACATTTCGGCCTTTTATCTGTTCATTGTGAGCTGTTCCTTGAGATAGTTCTCATCCTGTTAGATCTACCCTTTCCATGAATCACTACTGCACCTGACAGGCAGAAAAGGTAAGGTATGAAGGAGGTTCTAATGGCTTGCTTTCTTCGGCTTTTTAACTAGATCCATTTGGATGTTTGTTTTCTTGTACGGCATCCAAAGACACATCCAGATCTCCCACGGGCACCTTGCAAGCCCCAGACACTGGTCTTGCTTTGAGCAGTGTGTTTGCTCAAATGATTTCCAGAGGTCCCTTCCAGCAAAAGTTATTCTATAGTTTTTTCTTCTAAATCAGCCCAATTGCTTTTCACATATTCTCTAAATGTGTCATATTTCCTACACACCTGTGCATATACCTATGGGCACGTGCTATACTGACAGGCATTAGAGGAGCTCGACCTTTATGAAAGTTCCCAATGAAGAATTCATGAAATTTTGGCAAACATTTAACACAAAACAAAATTGAAAAACAGAGCAGAAACACAGGAACTTCAGAGTATTTACAAAGAAATCTCAATGAAAGGGGGCCCGACCTTATTCAGAGATTTAAATCATCTGTTTGAAATTTTAAACTGGCTTTCAAAGGTTCATCATGGAACAGAAGAGGTGACTGATGCCCTCAGCTGACAAGGGAAATCAGATCAGCTTTAAGTAACAGGAACTGCACAGGCTGCCCACAACATAGCTCATGTTGGGCATCCAATGTGGGGACAGCTGGAATGCCACGTGCCTGTGTCTTCCCAGAGAATTTGGTTACCTACTCCTGTCTATTTGGCTGACAGTGCTGAGTAACCATTTCAGAAGCTGCTTGTGCTCAGGAGGGTGCAAGCCAGCTACTAACATGTTCCAGCACCCTCCAGGAAACCTGGGACAAAGAAAGCTCAAAGGTTGCATCCTGCTAAGAACGCTGGAAGCAAGAGCAGATGCCACCCATCCTGCTCACTTCCAGCCAGGGCTTCAGGGCAGCAGCTCGGATGCGCTGCTTCCTTTTGTTACTCTTTCCCAACTCTGTTTTCACCCAAAGGTGTTTTGCATAAGAATGGATGAGCTGCCTCACCTCTTGGTGTTCATCTCCTACTGAGCTTCCAGGTTTCCAGTGTTTTCCAGCAGAGTCTTCTCACTGCTGCATTTGACTATACAGACTGGGAAGTCCAGCTGGTCAGGGAAGTCCAGGATAGGTCGGCCACCAATGGCCTGAATTGGCACAACTATCCTTTCCTTTCCACTGGTGCAGGAGAGCTCATGGGAATAATCCTGCAGGAAAAGAAACTGGCTCAGCACAGGGCATTTAGTGCCATCTCCATGGCAGAAGAAAAACCATTTCCTATAACCCTTCAAGGGCATCAATTTACCACTTCCACCCCCAAAATCAACACTAAGTCCTACTAATATGTCGCATTTTAAAGGCACCAGTGCACTTTGCAAAACCTGTCTCAGTGGCATTAAGCTCTTGTGTCATACAGAGAACTGCCCTACGCCACCATAATTTTTACTCTAAATTTTAATGACGTTAAATAATTCCTAAGTCTCTTCAAAGGTACATGGAGCTAGGGAACACAGGACATTCCTCTTTAGGTTTCTATATTCCTGCTGTTTGAGAATAGGACAAAGTGTTAAACTGACTCTAAGCAGCAAAAGGAAGATGAGAAAACAGCTGCACCCAAAGAGATCCTGCACCTCTGGCCTGGCGTAGAAACATCAGTTGTCTCAGAGCTTTCCTCTAACTTTGCCTGTCCAACCAAGTCAGGAGAAGAACAGTGCTAAGAGGTAGCAGGATGCTGTTGGAAAGAGCCTCTCTTTGTTTCCCTGCAAGGCATCCTCCCTTCCATGCCATGTCCTAAACCCTTCTGTATGAACGAGTCCCAGATCACAGCATCAACCCTTCACATCACAGCACTGAGATCAGACTTGCCAGGGCCTCAGCACTGCTGTTCAAACCTCCAAGGAAAAGCACGTCTGGCACAGAATGGGTGCTAGTTGACAGAGCAACCACAGTGACAGGCATGAAGACAGAGCCACAGCAGTGTCACTGCCACAGGCTCTGGGGTCACAGGTCTGTCTGCCTGCAGGTTGTACCTGCCCTACACGAGCTCTTTCAGGCAGGTGTCTAAGTCACCTGCAGCTCACCAACCTTCTGCTGACTAAGGGCACCTAGAGATCAGTGTGCCTGTGCCAGGCTGGCTCCCTGCCACAGGCATGGCACATCCTCTGCCCTGGCCCTGCAGTAGTATCATGGTCAGTATCATGCATCTGGGACAGCACAGCTGCAAGGCTGGAGAACAGAGGGTGTGAAAAAGCACTGTCTGTGCTCCAGTCCAGGGTGAGGCAGGGAAGCTGTTGCCAGTTGGGAAGGAGGAAAGCTCTCTGACCTTTTTGTTCCTCTGGTATTCTCCACAATAATTAAACCCCTTCCACTGTGCCTAGAGATGGCTGAACACATATCAACACTCCTCTGTCATTTTCATACTGTTCCCTGTGCATCTGCCCTTGGGAATGCTCACCAATGTGCAGGGAGGGGAAGCAGAGCCTGCCAGGCCTGCATGCAGTGCCTGACAGCACATGCCAAGGTGTGACTGGCTGCAGGCTGCCTGCCCAGGGCCTGAAGCGAATGGAACGGGCTGTACCCAGAGTGCAATGGAAACCATGGCTTTGGAGGTAACGCTCCTCCAGTCTCACCTTGTTCTCGTCAGGGGTGAAGTGGATGCGCACAATGTGACGCACACCTGCCGCCACTCTATGGTACGCATCTGTATGCATACGATATTGCTGCTAACAAGAATTTCTCTTGCTATTTTCTAAGTCGTGGGATACTTTTCTCTCTCAGAGAAGATAGTCACAGAGTTTGTAAACCATGAACATCTGCGACCTTGAAAAAGCTTTGTTTATAGTACAGTAGAAAAATATTTTGACAATGGATGTTTTAGGATTCTAGCCAATCACCCCCAAGGGGTGGCTGACCCTTTGTCCAATTAGACTATGAAGAAAAAAGTCTATAAAAGAGTTTGTAAAATAATTAAAGAAATCAATCCTGCTCCATAATTCCTGCCTGCTGGATCTTCTCTCCTCCTCCCTGCAGCTGCGGGGTACTATCGGGGGAAATATTGAGGAAGATTGTGGGAAAGGGAATATTGTGGAAGATTGGCTACGTGAAAAAGGGCACATAAAACCCCTGCGGTTTGATCGCACGCATCTTGTGTAACAAATGAAGTTGCAAAAAGCTACAGTTTTCCTGCTTAACAACTGGGCTTCCATTGAGTTCTTATTGCTGAGCTAAGTGTTTTATTGCAGAGTTAACAAGGTTAGTCTTTGGCAGTAAAACAATAAAATACTGTTGGTTAGAAAAGACAAAGAAGAAAGAGAATTGCTGACCACAGAAGAGGAGCTAGGAGGGGTTAAGAAGTCAGCTAAGACTACGTGAACCACATAGAATGCGCCTTTACGAATATTCATAAATCTATTATCGATAGTATATAAGAAACTTTAGTATGATTAATAAACGGAATCCTGCTGATCCCTCATATTTGAGTGTCCAGGCCTTCCCTCCGTCGTGACAGGGTACGGTAATATTTACTGCACTAATATTTGGTGTACGCCAACGTGATCTGCACGTTGCGAAGTGTCCTGCTGCTGCAAGCCAAGCCGAATTTCTCTAGAGCTACACTGTTCCCCCCCCCCCCCCCGGGACCAGGAGGTCCGACAGGACTGAGAAAATGGTGAAGAGCGGCTCATAAACCGATGCTGTGGTAACGGTCTGGAAAGGTGTTTTCAGTATAATGCACACCTCCATTCCTGAAAACTCACTTTGTGAGTTATTAGACTGGGCTGCCCTGCATGGCATTCCTATGGACAGAGACACTGCCCTGGACTTTGGGCTGTGGCAGGAACTCGGCTGTGCTATATGGCACGAGCTCTCGTTTGGGGACCTGGCAGTGTTGGAATTATTCCAGACTTGGCGTTCAATGTTTATTCTGCTGACAGACCTTAACTGTGGCAGCAGAGCTGGCTTGCCTGTCTTGGTGGAGAGTGAAGGAGAGATATCTGACGTGGACCCCACTGACCGGGCTCCAGGGGCACGTGGTGGTGGATATGAAAAATCCTCTCCGGGTCCACGGGCGGAGCCTGCCCTGGAGCCTGCACCGGGTCACCCTGCACAGTCACAGGGCTCCACGCCCCCCAAGGACTCCGCGCCAACAGATGAACTGGTGGGGGTATCGGGGCAGCAAGAGGGCGTGCAGCCCACCTTGCCGTTTGGCTCAGCGGTGGCCACGGCTTATCCAGGGCTGTGGGTCAGCGGTCTAGCCTCTTGGACCCCCATGGCAGCTTCTAGCCCATCTGCGCATGCGTCTACTGCGCTGAGAATGCCTGGATGTACCTTCTTGCCCCGCGTAGCCCCGGGCAATGTTGCACATGCGTCTGCTGCACCGAGAATGCCCGGGTGCGGCCCATCACCCTCCATAGTGCCAGACTGTTCTGCGCAGTCGCAGACCCAAGCAGTCGACCTTCTATTATGTCATTTGCCTTTGTTGACAGAACTGCCGCATATATCACGACAGCTATTGGAACTGCTCAGCTTGTAAAAGCACCTGCTGCAGATGCCAGAGGCACCCCGCTGTGTGGGGTGCGCTGGGCCCGTGCCACCCGCACCACCCGTGCCACCCGCGGGAGACGCGGTACTGAACATAGAGGAAGCCCTCAAGTTCACAATGGGCCAGCAGCTAACCATTTTTGTCTCACATACAGTGTCAGCAGTGCTCATACAGAAAGGAAATCACTGGTTAACCCCATCTCGCTTTCTCAAACACCAAGCTGTCCTAACAGAATCGGAGGACGTGAGTATCCAAGTAACTAACATCTTCAATCCAGCAGCTTACCGCCAGAGCAAGGCCGCTGAGGAGCCTGTACAGCATGACTGCACTGAAACCATGGAGGCAGTTTACTCTAGCCACCCAGACTTGAAGGACTCTCCACTAGAAAATGCAGACAACTGGTTCACTGATGAAAGCAGCTATGTCAAGAATGGTAAGCAGTTTGCTGGCTATGCAATTACAAGCACAGATGCTGTCATTGAAGCAGATCTGTTACCTGTGCGGACATAGCTCATAAGGCTGAAATAACAGCCCTAAATGGAGCCTTAGTATCAGCTGAAGGAAAACCTATCAACACTTGGACTGGTTCAAAGTATGCTTTTGGAGTAGTACATGCTCCCAGGGCTATTTGAAAAAAAATAAGTTTATTGACCCCACAGAAGAAACAAATCAAGCATGCTAATGAAATTTTACACTTGCTGGAAGCACTGTCAAAACCTTCAAAAGTGACTATAATGCATTGTAAAAGACACTCCCAAGGTAACACCATCCCTGAACTGACAAATGCTATGGCAGACAAAACAGCAAAGGCAGTGGCTAGTAAGGTTCAAGTTCAAGCCCTAGCTTGAATCCCTTCTAGCATCCTTAGGAATAAAAAACCCCCACCATACAACACTGATGATTTAAATTGGATACAGGAAGAAATGTGACAAGTAAGAACAGACAGGTGGGCTAAAATAAAAGATCTCATAGTCATACCCAGAAAACTGTTAAAATTATTTATCCAAAGCAAACATTCTAAAACACATTAGGGAGTTGACGCCTTACATAACCACTGAGAAGAAAAAGTAATAGCACTGAAATTAAAGGAGACAAAGGAGGAAAAACAACCCTAATATACCACTGTTAGGCTAAGCACAGAGACTATCCCTAAAAGAATTTTACCAAGAGATGTGTGGCAAATTGACTTCTCTGAATTCCCTAGAAAAGGGACATACAAGTACTTCTTAGTCCTCACAAATACTTTTTCAGGTTGGCCAGAAGCTTTCCCTTGTAGAACAAATAAGGCTAGAGAAATTATTAAAGCTTTAGTACAAGAAATTCTTCCACAATTTGGGGTACCGAGGGAAATGAATTCTGACAGGAGATCACACTTTGTAGCCTAGGTAGTGCAAGGAGTGAGTCATCTACTAAGTATTCTGTGGCAACTACATACACCATATAGGCCACAAGCAAGTAGACAAGCAAAAAGGATGAGTCTCTTAATAAAGCAACAATGAGCCAAAATTTGTCAAAAAACTAATTTCTATTGGTATCAGGCTCTGCCCATGGCTTTGCTAAGAATTTACGTCCAGAATTACAATCAATATGCGCTACAGTTGTTCATTGTCAACCACCACCACCTGATAAACCCTTCCATAATATGAATCCAAAAGACTGGGTTTATATTAAGTCTCTTTCCGGAAATCCACTCCAGGAAAAACGGGAAGGACCTTACAATTTGGGACAAAACGCGAACGCTGCATCAGATTACATTAGATAACGCTTCTTGCAAGTTTAAAGAGATAGAAGATAAACTCACAGCATGGTTACCCAACTTATCCTGGCTTAAACAATTGTTTGTAATAGCTATTTGTCTCGTGACGTTCTTATTTACTGATTGTATTAGTAGTTATTGTTAATATGATATTAGGTGCTTAGTAACTCAATGCGTATACACAATGGCAAAAGCACAAACATAGAAACAAGATAGAGAACGGTACTTACATTCAAGACATGCAAGGTTTGTAAAGAATTACAAACGATCAAGGAAAAGGGAGGATTGAGAAGGGGGATGATCCATAGTTAACTCATGTAAGCACGAATAAACTATAAAGAGACAGCAAATGTTAATCACAAAACCTAAGCAGCAGGATTCGCCTTAATCTTGTCAAGATAAGAGGAACAGGATCTTTTGAAAACCGGCACAGAGATCGCTGCATCAGCCACCGAAGAACTGCGCATGCTCCAGAAAGAAAGGTAAAAAGTGCATTGTGACAAAGACTACTGATCTTCATCAGAAAGACCCTCGAGGAAGAAGAGGAGCCTTCCTCAGTGCGCCCATCAGCGTACACAGCGCATGCATGGCACGTATGCTAATGATATTAATGACTTCCGAGAAGTAATTTCTAGAACCACTCCTATCCCAAGAATTGTGATGAATGTTCATAAATTTTACACATAATGCTGGACTGTATGGAGTGCTCTGTGTGTGTGTTAGGAGGAGTGATCCCCCACGCACCCAGCGCCAAATAAAGCAAATACCCGCTTCTCTGACTCTGTCTCTGAAGCTTCTCTAGGCCTGGTTTTGGGCCATTCAGAATAGGTTAATACATATTACAACTACTCCTGAAGCTGTTGCGTAGGCAGATTTAAGAGGAAATAATTTCATCTTCATCACTTTCCTTCTTTATTGTTTTGACAGAATTAGGAACTTGTAAAAAATCTGATATCACTGATGCTCACCACTCCTCCAATTAGACTACGCTCACTTACACTGTGCTGAGGACAATGAAGTACAGAGCTTTGGATATCTTCCGCTTCTGCCCTAGGAATTGCTTCCAGTGCTGTACCTTTGCTCCAGCTGTGAAACCAAACCAACAGAACCAAGGACGTTCTCTCTGAATGGACCAAGAATTCTCACACAGTTCTAAGCCTACCCCATTTCTCTTGAAGGCTACAACGGCAGTCAAGGCAGTGAACACTGCTCTTCACTGGGCCATTCCTCTGAAAAAAACATGCACCACCTCTCAACCTAAACCGTTAAGCCTCCTGCTGATGCTGACTGACAAAGCGTCCAACTGCACTTAGATTCCAACAGCTACTTCCAATGACCTGTCAACAGAGCTTTGCAGACTTGCAACAGTCCAACAAACTAAAGGGGCTATGTTTCATGGCTGTTTTTCAAACATCATTGACTTATGTCTCTATGCTGGGCTAAGTGAAGGTGGCCCGTCCACCTTGATCAAAGTCAGTAGAATTTTGGCCCAATTTGCTGTTATGCAACACATCATGACACGATCTCTTGGTGTTGATGCAAAATTCCCACTGAAGTGCATGTCGTTACATGACTTAAGGCTACCTACTCACCGAGTGTCCACTCCACTGCCACACCCATTTTCTGGCCACCTTGAAATGACTGAGCTGTCTTACTGTTCCCAACATTCCTCAGGGGTACGTGACCACCATGGCCTCCTTTCTGAAGTTTAGGAACCTAATTTAAAAGTAGCACTAGCAGTACCAGTTTATCCAAAATCCATTTGCTCCATCAACAAACTCCGAGCAAGCGCTGAGAATTAGTTTCAAGACTTCTACAAATATTTACAGGAAGCTTTTTGTTTGCTTGTTTGTTTTTAAAGCAGATGGAGTAGTGCGATGTTTCCCTGAGGCTACCAGGGCTGCGAGGCAGGCAGGCGGAGCCCTGGCATGGGTGGCACAGGGGACCCCGGGCGCTGACGGCTGCCACCAGCGCAGGCCAGCTCGGAACCGGCAGGCAGGGCTGCACCCCGCGTCTGCCACAACAGCTGCAGCTTCTGCAGCCTGAAACACAGCTGGCTCAGGGGTTCAAATCAAGAGCCAAAATCGTTTGCTGCTCAATTTGGGGCAGAGAAAGGTCATCACTTCTAGCATGGCATAAGCCTGCCACTACATTTCTGTGAAGGAAAATCACCTTGTTGGAGTGAAACTCCTGGGTAAAATACTGAAGCGCTTTCAGATTCATATTATCTGACATTTCTGTGACCTTCTTTTATACCTGCATTGTTTCCTACTGCTGGTTTTGGGCACAAGTTCTGTGTACACTATTCTGGAAATTTAAAAAATCAGAAACAACATCCACCCCTCCCCCACCACTGCCCCTTCCCCAGCTACAACCCTAACAAAACCAACCTGCAGAATGTGCAGGATTTCAAATGAGAACAAGCATAGATGGGACATCAAAAGATGGATCCTCCTTAGACATTTGTGCATGCAGTGCCCTGCAATCAACTCCTAAATTCTACTTCTCGTACACCAAATATTTGTCTTGGGAACTCCTTGTTCTCCATTCCAACCCTTCTGAGAGGGTAATCGAGGAGTTACTCTACATATTTTAAGCACATGTTGCACTAGTCAATTAAATCCAATGCGCAGCATTACTTGACTGAGGCGGTGGCAAGGTCAATTAAGACCTGTTCATAGCTTAATTTGGAGGTCTTCCAACAGCTTGAAAAGTGAAGCCTTGGACTGTTGGGGTGACCCAGCCCACTGCAGGGCTGAAGCTGGGTAATGCCAATCAATCCCAGCCCCTCCCCTGGATCGAGTTCCCTGAAGAGTCAGACTCAGCGGGCGGCTCAGAAGCCTAAGCCACACCCCCTGGGCAGAGCCCGGGTACAAGCCGCCTCCCCCGGTTGGGGAAAAATCTCGGTTACTCGGTCGTTCATTGGTTCTGTTATACCTCCCGCCTCTCGGTTTACCACAGTGGTTCTTGTTTCATTGTATCCTCCCCCTGGCTTGTAACTCATGGTTGTTTTCCCCTTTCACCTCGGTTTTCAAATTCCCTATAAAACTGAGGACAAGCCTTCAAGGAGCGGATTCCCATCAATCCGACCTCATCCTCATCCTATCGCATTAAACCTGTTAGAAGCCAGACCTGAACAGCCTCTCTCTTCCTTTGTCTCTGAGCTAACGTGAGCCGACCTCATCGGCTCCTGCTGTGTTTCCCGCTGCAAAGAAGCCAGCTAGCTAGCCCAGCAAGCACCTCTTTTCCTGATCCCGAAGTCGCTTCAGCGACGCGTGGAGGTAACGCAGCTGGACTGTCTCTGACCAGGGGCACGCCAGAGTCAGTGCCTCGAGCATCAAACGCTGCGTTATTGGACATTGAAGGTTCAGACTAAGGAGAATCCAAAATGTGGACAGCATCTCCCTTCTGCTGGAAGCCTTGAAGTTCATCACTGCAGTCTGCAGCCTACACAGATCATCTGAGTACTGCAAAAGTTCTCCAAGGAAGAGCAAGAACGAGGCTAATGCATGCACACAAACGCTGATCAAAAGCACTTGATGCTCTTGGACAAAAATAGGTACCCTTCACTTTTGGAAAGACAAGGTGACTATGGTTGTCTCTACAGTACTAGTAGGAAAAAATCCCTGAAGTTTTGCAAAACCTCTTCTCAGGGGTTTGTTAACTTCATTTTTGTTAAGAATTGGGGAACACAGAGAGACCTGTCACTTTTGTTGCAGAATGCCATAGAAACTGCTACACTCACTTCAACAACAGTCCAAGTAACCTTGTCTGCAAATACTGACCATTTGCAGTTCTGGTTGATACAAGCCCCCATTACCTAAGAAAGGAACAACTCGGCAAGCAGTTTGCAAAGATGAACAACTTAGCACGACTGCGGCTGATGACACGCCCTGACCTTTTTTGCCTTCAGCTATGGGTGCCGTACCCTCCTACCCTCACACATGCCACTCAAAGCTCCTTGCGTGGAGCTCTCGCACCACCTATGACAGCAACTGTGCCAAGCCGCCACCCTTCTTCAGCACCATCGCACCTACCACAAGGTAGCTGAATCGGAGGGCAGGAAAAAGACATCGACAATGGAAGGGAGTTGCTCCCGCTCACAGCTAAGCTCCAAGTTCAGTGTCCCTTATGTCCTTCCTAGGACGGGCGGGAAAACGCCTCGGCGCAGCGCAGCGCTGGCCGGGAGCGGCCGGCACGGCACCGAGCGCGCTCCCCACTCCCTCCCGCCCGCGCCGCTGCGGAGACCCCGGGTTCGCCGGAATCGGCCACGTGCTGCACGGAGTGCAGCCCGGCAAAGGCGGCCACCCCGCGTCGCCCTGGGAAGGCCGGCCTCGGATCCCCGCCCTCTCCACCGGCACAGGCAGTGCCAGCAGCCTCTCGCTGTGGCCGCCGCTGGCCAAAAGCCTCGCCATGCACCGCCCGGCCGGCCCCACCGCTCCGCGGGGTCACACGGCACCTGCCGTGGGCGGCCGCCGAGCGACAGCAAGCAGAAGCGCTCACCGCCGCGCCGCTCGCCGCCCCGCCCGGGCGCTCCTCTCCTCGCGCTACCACGATGGCGCCGGCCCACCCCGCCTTCCCCGTCGCCTGCGGCGCAACGCGGCTGCTCCGAGCCACGCAGCACGTGTGCGGCCGGGCCCTGCCGAGCTGCCGGCGGAGCCGGGGCACGGCCCGGGCGGGAGAGCTTCCGGCGAGGCTGGGCGGGCGGCGGGCGGCGGCGCGATGGAGAGCTAGATGGAGGCGGCAGCACCGCGCGGCATAAAATAGCTGATCGTCCGGCAGCCGCCCGCTCCGCAGCCCCTCGGCTGCTGTCGAGAAGGGCCCCGGCCCTGGCCGCGCCGGTGGCGAGGCGGCTCCGCAGCCCGCGGGCAGCCCTGGCGGGGCAGGGGAGCACTGCGGGCAGCCCCGGGGCCACGCAGCCGTCTGCAACGCGCGGTGGGAGCCACTGGGAACTATTTTACACGTCCCGGGGGGCTGGAGAGGAGCACGGAGACCACGCGGCAGCTCACTGCCGTTAGGGAAAATTAATCCACGATGCCTGAGGTTTATATCCGAAAAGGAGACAGAGGAGTCCTGCAACATTCTTCGACTACACGGAGAGTCCATGGGGCTTTTCCCATGGCGTCTGTCAAACGGTTGTGGGATGCAGCCCCCTTTTGATGCCAAGTTCCTGGCCACAACGCCCTCTTTTCCCCACTGGCTGAGGTATTCGGGAGATACAGACTTCCGGAACTGCCTACTCTATGCGCCCCTCTAATATGCACCCCCCTCTTGGCACCGAAAAGAAAGAAAAAGAAACCATTCCTAATGCTATTAAGTCTTTGTTGCCTTGCTCTAGGTTCAGGAATTTAACACGGCCTTGATTAATCAACAGTCTCTGATGATTAGTAACAGTTCTAGAGAACTCCTAGTTTCTTCTGTTACTTCACTAGCCATAACTTCCTAGCCTTGTCTACAGGCCGATTCACACGGTCTCTTTGTAAAGACTCATCCATCTCATTCCTTTTAATCCCTCCTCTTTTTATTTGCTCTGTATTTGTCTTTACAAACCTTAATTACCATGGATTTAATTTTTTCTCTGGCGTCTTCTTGGGTTTTGCTATTATTTGCAGTGACATTCTTTTCTGTCCTTTTGTAGTCATTTCTGGATCAGGTAGGCATGGCTGCTAGCGGCATCCCCTTGAGCACCTGCTGAAAGAGCTGTAGCCAGCATGGTGTCACGCATGGTAAAAAGATGAGAATTGCTATAGCATATAAGAGGAGAAATCGTATTCATTTAGCCCAGAGCTGGCCAGTTAACTATGAAAACATGTCCCATCCCCATCCTTTCAACATTTGGACAGGTCCACGAGCTGACATTATTTCCTTTGTTATTTGTTTGACCACTTTTCCGCTGTCATTTGCTTGCAAACAGCAGCTTGAGTCATTTAATTTCCCACAAACTCCTCCTTCTTCTGCCAACAGATAATCTAATACCATCTGTCTCGGTTTGAAAGACAGGTGTGTGCTAAGGAAGGCAGAAGCCCCCCTTGAAGTGGCAGATACAACCCCTTTTCTTCTGAGTTATTATGATTTTGAAATCAAGGGTCTTTGGCAAAGATGTGGGAAATAGGAATAACAGTTCTTTACTAGATAGATAGATAGATAGATAGATAACCAGTCGAACAAAACAACAACAACTATGACAGTAACAGCAAACACAAACCCAGTCCCAGCCTTCTCGGCTGTCAGGCCCTTTCCCCTCGGGTGCAGTTCCGCTCGCAGCCAGCAGGGATCGCTGGCGGCTCCTGGTGAGCAGGGCACGTGCGATGGTTCCCCCGCGGCTGCAGGGGGCGCTCCGGAGCGAGCTCGGGGAACACGCGGCAATGGGGCCCTGGGATCCCGGGGAAGGGTGGAACAAAGGAGCTTCACAAACCGCTGGGCAGCCGATCCTGGACTCCCGGAACAGCAGGCTGGAATGGCAGGCCGGAGCGGCAGGCACAAACACAAATCCCGGGTGGCAGACGAGATGTATCCAAAAGGGGAACCCCCCGGGGCTCCAGGCAGGCAGGGCGAGCACGGCTACAGCGTAGCGAAGGCTCGAAACAGCAGCGGGGCAGGGCGGCCACAGCCCCAGCCTCCAGCAGGGCAGGGAAAGCAGCCTTGGGATCCCGGTGTTTTTTCCAGCAGAAAGGAAAGACACCTAAAACGGGAACCAGCAGCTCTTCTTTCTGCAGCTTCTCTCTCCAGACGCTGAGAGCGAACTCCCAACACGCCCAGGTGAAACAAAGAGTAGCCAGGCCCACCCCACCCCCAAAACGGGCTGCTCTTCTGCTTTTGTCTTTCTTAAGTATAGTCATTTCTCCCCTAGCAACATGCATATGGGAGAAAATTCCTCTAACAGAAAAAAAAACTAGGACAAAACTAAAACCCCACCACCATCCAATGTTGAATTACCGCTTTCCTCATTTAAGTGGGTTGCTCAGCAAAAAGGTCAAGAGCTGTGGCTGGCTGGTTGGTAATTATTTCCGAGACAGCTTGTAACCTAATTATCTCATTCAAATGATAAGTGGGTTCCCAGGCATCTGGGATTAATTCCTTAGGTTTCCAAGGGGCTGGTCCATCGTGTTGGGTAACTTGTTCTGGTGGCCATTCATCATTTCCCCGTTTTGGGGTGCTCCCTCCAGCCAGGGCTGCATCAGCTGACTGCTTTTCTCTAATTAAATCATCACAGATTTTGATTCCTAAGCGATTTCCCAGAACTTGTAGTAGCAAAAAGAACAACAGTCTACTAAATATACCATATCCCTGACCAGTTTGGAGGTAACCTGAGCTAAGCGTGTTGGCCACAAATCCAATACTGTCCTTTCAAAGCCCGTGTTCCATTAGCAAAGGGGCCTTCCTACCCTTGGTCATCAATTGGTGGCTCAAAATACAGCAGGATTCCCGGGCCTAACGGTCCTCCAACAAGAGTTGCCCCACCATAAGGGTCCCAGCATTTGCATTTCCAAGCTCCCGCACAGGGTTCCCACCTACATTTACATCTGCAAGCTGCTTGGTTGGATTTGGAGCAGAACTCACTAAAAGGCTTTGAGTTCCAATCCGGTGTGGCCATTCCCACTGATAATCACAAACAACATGTCTTCTACTTGTGGAATTTTTGTGGGGACTGCTCAAAAACAGGTGGTCAAAAAAACCCCTTGTCCCTCCCCATTGCTTTACAGGCTTCCAAATATTTTTGGTAAGTGTGATAAGAACACCTTACGCAGCTACCATTAGTGAGCCGAACAGGTATTTGATTGCATTTGCCTTGATATTTGGAACAATTGGAAGGAGGGCAATTGAGGGGCCAAACCCAACTGTTTAAACCCAGAGGGAAAGTCAATTGACAATTGCCTTTTCCTACATAGACACACCCTGTCCTGTTTAGGCCTGTTGGAGAAGAATGAAGTGGCCGTGAACTTCCTTCTTTGGCCCCAAATCCCATCCCACTGTGGCCCTCACATTGACCCACCATTTAGGTTCAGCTGGGCTAGCCAACTATGGCCACTCTTCAGATCCTCCTGGCCCTCCACAGAGCCAGCAATTGCTAAGGTTAAAAACTTTTGCTACTTCTTCTCCTAAGGCTGCAAATTGATTCTCCCACTCCTGGCCTAAACTCAGCTGACCATATCAAAGTAGAATTAGTAAGGAAAATATTTTAATAGTGTCATCTAATTAGCTAGTCTAATTTTCCCGTTGTCTTCTGCAGCACCTGTGGCAATTGAAGACACAGAAACCACTTAACGTAACAAAATGGCCACAAGTATTAGCCCCCAAGTGAGTGGAGATTCTAGAGGAGGGATGCCTATACAGTCTATTTCAGCAGACGGTCTGAAGGTAGGACTGCGGGGCTTCTTCCGATGTCGAAGCACTGCCTACTGCTCCGGCCCACTCCTGCAGAGTGTCAGTCACGGCCTCCCGGCCTTCTCCTCCAGCTGAGATGTGCAAATCTCCGAGGCTTCAGAGACCTTGACCCGAGAGGGACGGGTTCACCTGTGTTCAGCTTACTTGACGGCTGTTTTCTGTCGTCAGTGACACTTGGAATGGGCCACGCCATTTCACCAGCACTGGCGCTTCTTTCTACTCCTTAACTAGGACTCAATCTCCTGGTTGGATGTTAAAAGCAGCAAAGTCCAAAAGCCGGACTTGTGCCGGCTGAGTTTCCTGTTGAAGGGGTTTCACAAGAAGCAGGATCCTGGCCACAGATGGTTTTAAATATACATCACTTGCCTCTACCCCCCCCCCCCCCCCCCACTAGGTGGAGACTTACCAGGGTAATTGCAAACAACAATTGAAAGGGAGATAACTGAATCTCTCTTCTGGGTTGGGCCCTCATTCTCACCAAAGCCAATGTCCAGAGCCCTACCCATGGCATCTTGGCTTCTATTACCAGATTCAAAAGGTGTTTATTTCTCTCTTCATTGTTTTCTACCCGAGCCGAGCTCTGGGGGTGTCAGGGCCTATGGAGGTTCCATTGTGTTCCTAAAGAAGCCAAAACCCCTTGAAGGATCTTTCCTGCAAAATGAGTTCCTCTATCTGAGTCTATTGCTTCTACAATGCTGTATCTTGGAATGATTTGTTCCAAAAATGCCTTAAGAACTGATCCTGTCATTACTGAAGTAGTTGCAAATACTTCTGGCCACCTTGCTAGCTGACATACGATTACCAGAAGATATTAAGCCTTGCCACTTGGGGCATCTCCGGAAAATCCACCTGGCATCTTTGGAAGGGCCCTGCAGCCCAAGGCCTCCCTCCCCTAGCAAGTTACTTTGTAACTTGGCTGTTGGCTTTAGCACAGATCAAGCAACCTTCAACAGCTCCTTTTGCCAGTCTAAAAAGACCCCCAGCAACATACATCCTGAGATAGGCTTCTGCCAATCCTCAGGAAGTGCAAAGACTCTCTTAATGGAGTTGCTTTAATATTGGTAGGGCCAAAGGTTCTGGTATCTCTTGTTTGCCATCCCTTGGAAACCAATTCTTGCCTTTTTTCTCTGCCACACGACTTTTAACTGTATGTCAAACTGCTGTGGTAGAAAAGACAGCTTCCTGGGCAGTGATGGAGTCACGGGGAGCAAAGGGGGCATCTTGGAGAGTTCTGGCAGAAGTGTGGCTTTCTGAGTTTCTTCATCCACCAAAAAGGAGACAGAGGAGTCCTGTAACATTCTTCAACTCCAGGGAGAGGCCATGGGGCTTTTGCCATGGAGTCTCTCAAATGATTGCGGGATGCAGCCCCCTTCTGATGCTAAGTTCCTGGCAACAGCACCCTCTGAGGTACTCGGGAATTACAGACTTCCGGAACTGCCTACTCTATGCCCCCCTCTAATATGCACTCCCCTTTTGGAATGGAAAAGGAAGAAAACCAAACTATTCCTAATGCTGGGAAGTCTTTGCTGCCTTGCTCTAGGTTCGGGAATTTAGCAGGGCCTTGGCTGAGCAACAGTCTCTGTTGATTAGTAACAGTTTCTAGAACGAATACTTTCTTCTGTTACTTCCCTCCCTGTAAATTCCTAGCCTTGTCTAAGGAGAGATTCACACGGTCTCTTTGTAAAGACACATCTATCTTACTCCTTTCACTCCCACACCTTCCTTGCGGTGGAACGGCTCTCCCCGGCACAGCACCTGGCACAAAACCCCCGTATACGCACACACACACCTGCACTTACCCTGCACTCCACTGCACACACACACACACACACCTCCCGCACACTAACACCCCCTCCACATCCCCACCATGCTACTTGCAGTGGCCCCGCCCCTGCCATCCCCGCCGGCTGGCAGCACCCACTCCTCGCATGCTTCCCCATGCCTTGCATTTCCTTGCTGCCCCCTCTGTAGCCTTCCCTCAACCTGCCTTTTCTCCCCTGCCTTGCACTGACTTGCTCACCCATCCCCCACCTGACTTCCTTTCACATTCGTCTAGGTCTGGCCTCATCTTTCCTTTTCCTTCTAGGACCCTCATTGCCTTGCCTCGCCTCGCAAAGCCACCACTTGCCTTGCCTTGCCCTTGAACCCCTCCCTTGCCTTGCATGACCTTGCTCACCCCTCCCCCACCTGGAATTCAACACCCCTTTTCAATGACATTTCTGGGCCTTGCCCTGCCCTTTCTGCTCCTCCCAGGAATCTCAAAGCTCTCAAGCATCTCTGGTGTTTCAGGATCCCATGAGAGGAAGACCAGGGGAGGACGCATGTTGCCACACTCATCTCTGTGGGCAGCCTTTGTCTGGGAGCAATCCTTGCATGTCTTGAACCTTGGAGGGGCAATTCACATTTTGCCCTTGAGCTCGGGGACCAGAAAGAGAGTTCTTTTGCATACAAGGGAAAGCAGGTAGCTCAAGTCTTTTAGGTACAGAGGAGAGATGACCCACGCGGGATCAAGGCCACACAGAGCACTTGGTCCTGGCCACTTTTGTGTACCAGCAGTCCTTGAATGTACTTCTCACCTGCCTTGCCTGGCCTTGCCTTGGCAACACAACAGTTGCCTTGCCTTGCCCTGCTAGCCCTCTGGAGCCTTGCATTCCTTTGCACGGCCATGCCCCGCACATGACCTGCCTACTGTTTTCCTCCAGGGCCTTGGCTTGCTGAGCCCTTCCTGTTTCTGCCTGGCCTTCCCATCAGTGGCCCTTCCTTCCTACAGCCAGCCTTGCCTCTAACTTCTGGACCTTCTCTTGTCTACCACTCCATTTGCTTTCCCCTCACTGCCCTGGCCTTGCCTACCTCTCCCTTGACTTGCCCACAATTGCCTGCACTCGGTTTGCAGCGCCTTGCCTGCATGGAAGGCAAGGGAAAGAGTGGTAGGCTGGGCAAAGCAAAGCCAGCAAGTTGTAGGCAGTGCGAGGCAAGGCAGACGTAGGCAAAGGAAGCAGAGCAAGGGTACCTTAAGAAGAACTAGACAAGGCAAGGCCAAGAGACTCGGAGTGCCTTTCCTTGGGAAGGCAAGGACATAGTGCCAGTGTTGCTGGAGCAGATGTTAAGGTACTGTGGGGAGGAATAGTCCAGCAAGACATTTCTCTTCTGGCCCCTGTGCGTGTAGGGGCAATTGTTGGACATATTCAATACTGGAGGTGGATCAGTCGCTGGATGTGTTGTATTCTGGAGGAGGGGATGCCGTTTCTTTGGAGATGGGCTTGTAGTTGCTCTCTTTGGCAAGGAAGGCAGGTTTGGATGTGCACATCAGGTACTCCTAGGGATTTTAAAGGCTTTTCCCAACAGGCAGAGCTCTCTCTGGGTTCGAGCTGTTGAGCTGTCAGTGGGAATGCAAAGGCCAAGCTCTTAAGCTATTTGTCCTGGTGCCTTCAGTGTGTGAGCAGTCCCTGGTGCCGTTGCCTTTGGATCCTGACTCTGGGAGAGGGAAGGCTTAGGATGGTACCTAGAGCTGAGAAGGAGAGTGCTGAGAACAGCGTGTGTGCTGCTAGTTTGAGGGGTGCAGGTGAAGTTGTAGGCAGCAAGATCTTCCTCAGCTGGCACTGTTTTGAGCCCCGTTTTTGCCAGATGGTTTCAAGTTGGTGGGCGGAATCTGCGAGAGGGAAAAGATTTGTTTGGGCCAAAGAGGTGTGGTGTAAAGAAGAGTGTGCTCTTGGAAGGGGAAGATGAGGGCAACCTTTTTGTCCTGACACCGTTGATTTGAGTGCAGGGCCGTTTGCAAGTTGCCTCTGTCTGCCCTTGGGGTGGTTTCGAGTTGCGCCAGGTGCTTGGCCTTCTTTTGCAAGTCTGCAGCGCCATCGTGTGGTTGTTTCCATGAGCGCTGACAGTGCCCGACAAAAAGCGCTTGGCTGGCGCGGCCCCAGTCGTGTGGAAGCAGTTGGTGGAAGAGCTCCGCTGTGCATCCTGCCTCTTGGAGACATAAAAGGATGTAACCCTGCGCGTAGCGGGGAAGCAAGACGAATCTTTTCATTGTTGGCTGAGCAGTTTCCAAGCGGAAAAAGTAAAGGCACTTTCAGCACGGCCTCTTTCTTTCAGAACCTTTTCTGTGCCATCATGAACATGCTCAACATGCCACTCGCACCCGCTGAACTGCATCAAAGGCCCTGGAGATAGGCACTTTCCTTCAAGCTCTCTGTAGCATCCTACCCTCCACCTCTGGCGGATCCCAAAGCCCTTCCAAACATCCAGCAGCTGCACGCAGAGAACAAGTGCTAGAACAAGGCGTTGGCCTTCCTAGTCCTTTTAAAGTCTGTGAACTAGGCGAAACATTCCAGTGAGCAGCACTTTCCTTCGCAACTATATCTAGAGCATCATCACATTCTCTCCAAGTGGGTAAGTCCACCCTTGCAGCGCAGCGTTTGCAGCCACAGTTCGGACTGAGAGATAGGCCAGGTGAGAAAGCATTTCTTGACTATCCCTCTTCTCTGGAAGACTTGATACTCGCAGCGCGACCACGTCCACACACCTTCAGTGTGGCCAGGTTCAAGCAGCTAGAGCTCCCAGAGATGGGAGAGTCAGGAGAGAAGACGTTCCAAAAGTACGGTGTACTTACAGCAGCATTAAAACTGCACAGCAGTCCGCAGCATTGTAGACTGCGGCTTCTCCGACAGACGAGCCATCCCATTGTTGCCTCTCGCAGCCTGCTTGCTAGCTGCTCTCCTGAAGAAAAGAACTAGAAGAAAAAGCCAATGCTGGGCTGCACCTTCCCCTTGCCTTACGTAAAGCCACCTAAACTCCCCGCTGCACTCTCTACTTCCCCTCTCCTTGGAAGCAACCACTGTGTTTGCTGCATCTCGAAGCCTAAAGTTAAGCGCCAGTGGTTTTGGGGATGGTTGGAAGAGGGATAAGTAGTAGCACAAGTAAGTAGTTGTCGTTGAACTTCCTCCTTCTCAGTGCTAACATGAATTGGGCAGGCAGGCGAGTGCCAGCCACGCTCCTTTCTCAGTTTGTACGCTGCGGACACCAGCCCGGTGCTCTGCGCCTTCGTTCGGCCTCTTTAGTACCCATGTTGCACTTTCATTGTGCCGGAGTCGAAGCGTCGTCTACTTCTCGCCCAGAGAGCACGGTGCCGGCAGCGAAATGCCCCAGCCGACTGCTTCTGCCGACACACGCCTGGTCTATGCACTTTCCCTCGCAGCGACATACAGCAGCACTTTCGCTCTTTCTTGTCGTCCAAATGTAAAGGGAAAGATTCTCTGCTATGTCCCGCCCAGAGAACAGTTTTAGGTCAACCAGCACGCCTAGAGCTTGCCCTCGACACGTGGAAACCAGTGTTTGCACCACATTCAAGTGGCAGCCGTCTTTCCTTTACAGGCTGCAGAGCGCCGTCAGATCATGGTGCTCTCTGCACCTGCCTTCTCAGTTCCAATACCGCCGCGCACAATACAGCCTTGCAGGAAGCAAACATGCGGATAGTCATGTCGCTCAGAAGAACGTGCCAGGAAGAAAAGAGGTTCTTCCTCGTCGCCCAGATTGTGGTGCTGTATTAAAAGCCTTGGCCAGCGAAAGGCTAATCCAGCAAGTGTTTCTCACCTGATGCATTTCGCTGAGGGAGAGCTGAGGAAAATCCTTGCACAGCACACTGCGGACGCGTGCAGTACACATGCTGAAGAGAGCCACAGCTAAAAGTCATCGCTGGGCTTCAGTTCTGTCCAGACGGCAGAAGGCGAAGAACGAAGCAGCTGGGCACCGCGTTAACGTACTCAGTGGACCGAATTTCAAATGTCCAGCCAAAAGCTGCTTCACAAGCAGATTCAGCTGAGAATGCTCTGGCTGGTTCACAAAGTAAGGCGTAGCCGTTGCACTCTATCACACTATCAGGCCAGAAGAAGTTTCTTACACCTTCAATGCTGCAGAGTCCATGCAGCTGGAGCACACCCAGAAGGACGCGTCCAGATAGACGGCGTTCTTCAAGTACCCCCCTCCTCCAAGCAGCCTTGAAACTGAGCACAACACACTGCGGCTCGGGAGCTTCCTTCTCAGATAGACGTGCCGTCACGTTATTCACTCTCGCAGCTCCGTTGCCCACTTGCAGCAGCTGCTACCAAAGCAAAATGCTCCAGGAAGTAAAAACCACTGCTGAGCAAACCTTTCCCTTTGCCTCACGTAAAGCACCATAAACTGTCCGCTGCACTCTTTATTCCATTCTCCGCATCTACCACTGTCATCTCTGCATCTCGAAGCATAAAGCTCGGCACAATTCTTCCCAGGGAAAGCTGGAAGAGAAATAGGTAGCAGCACAAGTAGCTGCAAGTGGAACTTTTGTTTTCAACTGCTAACGTGAATCCGAAAAGAAGCGAGCGGCAGCCACGCTTCTTCTTGCAGCCTGTGCGATGCGCACACCAGCTCGGTGCTCTGCGCCCTCATTCGCATGCTCTTCGTACCATGTCGCGCTTTTCATTCTGCCGGAGTCGAAGCGTCGTCTACTTCTCGCCCGGAGAGCACGGTGCCGGAAGAGAAATGCCCCAGCCGACTGCCCTTCCGAAACACACCAGGGCTATGCACTTTTCTCGCAGCGACATACAGCAGCACTTTCGGTCTTTTCTTGTCGTCCAAATGTAAAGGGAAAGATTCTCAGCAATGTCGGGCACAGAGAACAGTTTTAGGTCAACAAGCACGCCCAGAGCTTGCCCGCGGCTCGTGGAAACTTGTGTTTGCACACATTCCAGTGGCAGCCCTCTTTCCTTTACAGCCTGCAGAGCGCCGTCAGATCGTGGTGCTCTCTGCACCTGCCTTCTCCCTTCCAAGTACCACTGCGCACAATATAGCCTTGCAGGAAGCAAAGGCGCGGATAGTCGTCTCGCAGAGAAGAACGTGCAAAGACGAAAAGATGTTCTTCCTTTCTCCTCCTTGTCGCCCAGATTGTGGTGCTGTATTAAAAGCCTTGGCCAGCGAAAGGCTAATCCAGCAAGTGTTTCTCACCTGATGCATTTCGCTGAGGGAGAGCTGAGGAAAATCCTTGCACAGCACACTGCGGACGCGTGCAGTACACATGCTGAAGAGAGCCACAGCTAAAAGTCATCGCTGGGCTTCAGTTCTGTCCAGACGGCAGAAGGCGAAGAACGAAGCAGCTGGGCACCGCGTTAACGTACTCAGTGGACCGAATTTCAAATGTCCAGCCAAAAGCTGCTTCACAAGCAGATTCAGCTGAGAATGCTCTGGCTGGTTCACAAAGTAAGGCGTAGCCGTTGCACTCTATCACACTATCAGGCCAGAAGAAGTTTCTTACACCTTCAATGCTGCAGAGTCCATGCAGCTGGAGCACACCCAGAAGGACGCGTCCAGATAGACGGCGTTCTTCAAGTACCCCCCTCCTCCAAGCAGCCTTGAAACTGAGCACAACACACTGCGGCTCGGGAGCTTCCTTCTCAGATAGACGTGCCGTCACGTTATTCACTCTCGCAGCTCCGTTGCCCACTTGCAGCAGCTGCTACCAAAGCAAAATGCTCCAGGAAGTAAAAACCACTGCTGAGCAAACCTTTCCCTTTGCCTCACGTAAAGCACCATAAACTGTCCGCTGCACTCTTTATTCCATTCTCCGCATCTACCACTGTCATCTCTGCATCTCGAAGCATAAAGCTCGGCACAATTCTTCCCAGGGAAAGCTGGAAGAGAAATAGGTAGCAGCACAAGTAGCTGCAAGTGGAACTTTTGTTTTCAACTGCTAACGTGAATCCGCAAAGAAGCGAGCGGCAGCCACGCTTCTTCTTGCAGCCTGTGCGATGCGCACACCAGCTCGGTGCTCTGCGCCCTCATTCGCATGCTCTTCGTACCATGTCGCGCTTTTCATTCTGCCGGAGTCGAAGCGTCGTCTACTTCTCGCCCGGAGAGCACGGTGCCGGAAGAGAAATGCCCCAGCCGACTGCCCTTCCGAAACACACCAGGGCTATGCACTTTTCTCGCAGCGACATACAGCAGCACTTTCGGTCTTTTCTTGTCGTCCAAATGTAAAGGGAAAGATTCTCAGCAATGTCGGGCACAGAGAACAGTTTTAGGTCAACAAGCACGCCCAGAGCTTGCCCGCGGCTCGTGGAAACTTGTGTTTGCACACATTCCAGTGGCAGCCCTCTTTCCTTTACAGCCTGCAGAGCGCCGTCAGATCGTGGTGCTCTCTGCACCTGCCTTCTCCCTTCCAAGTACCACTGCGCACAATATAGCCTTGCAGGAAGCAAAGGCGCGGATAGTCGTCTCGCAGAGAAGAACGTGCAAAGACGAAAAGATGTTCTTCCTTTCTCCTCCTTGTCGCCCAGATTGTGGTGCTGTATTAAAAGCCTTGGCCAGCGAAAGGCTAATCCAGCAAGTGTTTCTCACCTGATGCATTTCGCTGAGGGAGAGCTGAGGAAAATCCTTGCACAGCACACTGCGGACGCGTGCAGTACACATGCTGAAGAGAGCCACAGCTAAAAGTCATCGCTGGGCTTCAGTTCTGTCCAGACGGCAGAAGGCGAAGAACGAAGCAGCTGGGCACCGCGTTAACGTACTCAGTGGACCGAATTTCAAATGTCCAGCCAAAAGCTGCTTCACAAGCAGATTCAGCTGAGAATGCTCTGGCTGGTTCACAAAGTAAGGCGTAGCCGTTGCACTCTATCACACTATCAGGCCAGAAGAAGTTTCTTACACCTTCAATGCTGCAGAGTCCATGCAGCTGGAGCACACCCAGAAGGACGCGTCCAGATAGACGGCGTTCTTCAAGTACCCCCCTCCTCCAAGCAGCCTTGAAACTGAGCACAACACACTGCGGCTCGGGAGCTTCCTTCTCAGATAGACGTGCCGTCACGTTATTCACTCTCGCAGCTCCGTTGCCCACTTGCAGCAGCTGCTACCAAAGCAAAATGCTCCAGGAAGTAAAAACCACTGCTGAGCAAACCTTTCCCTTTGCCTCACGTAAAGCACCATAAACTGTCCGCTGCACTCTTTTATTCCATTCTCCGCATCTACCACTGTCATCTCTGCATCTCGAAGCATAAAGCTCGGCACAATTCTTCCCAGGGAAAGCTGGAAGAGAAATAGGTAGCAGCACAAGTAGCTGCAAGTGGAACTTTTGTTTTCAACTGCTAACGTGAATCCGAAAAGAAGCGAGCGGCAGCCACGCTTCCTCTTGCAGCCTGTGCGATGCGCACACCAGCTCGGTGCTCTGCGCCCTCATTCGCATGCTCTTCGTACCATGTCGCGCTTTTCATTCTGCCGGAGTCGAAGCGTCGTCTACTTCTCGCCCGGAGAGCACGGTGCCGGCAGAGAAACGCTCCGGGCTTCTGCTACTGCCGAAACACGCCTGGGCTATCCTTCTCAGCCTTAAGTAGCACAAAATGCTGTCTGCGTTGTGGTCTTAATCTTAAGGGAAAGATTCTCGGCTACGGCTCGCACAGAGAACTTTGCTGGGACAATACTTGTGTTTTATTATCCTTTCTCGCAAGAAGACTATGGTGCTTCTTTGGAACTGTTGGCCAGTGTAAGGCTAATCCAGCAAGTGCTTCTCTCCTGACACATTTCTCTGAGCGAGAGCTTCGGCGGACAGTTGGGCTCTGCGAAGCAGAAAGTCTGTGCTTGCACGTAGCGCTGAGGAGAATCTGTGCACAGCGCGCTCTGGATGCGTGCAGTACACACACTAAAGAGAGCCAAAGCTCAATGTCTCAGTTCCGTCCAGCGCCGGTAAGGGAGAAGAACGCAGCCCCAGAGCTCTGGGCTGGAGTGTGCGATGGTTATGAGCTGTGCCGCTCTTCTGCGTGTCTACTGCACGCATCCATAGTGTACAGTGCAAGGATTTTCCTCAGCTCTCGCTCAGCGAAATGCATTAGAAGGGAAGCACATGCTAGATTAGCCATTCGTTAGCCCACGCTTTCAGTAGAGCACCACAATCTGGGCGACGAGGAAGAGCAAAGAAGAACATCTTTTCGTCTTTGCACGATCTTCTCTGCGAGACATCTCTCCACGTCTTTGCTTCCTGCAAGGCTGTAAGGTGCGCGGTGGTACTTGGAAGGGAGAAGGCAGGTGCAGAGAGCACCGCGATCTGACGGCGCTCTGCAGGCTTAAAGGAAAGATAGCTACCACTTGAATGTGGTGCAAATACCAATTTCCACGCGTCGCGGGTAAGCTCCGGGTAAGCTTGGTGACCTAAAACTGGGCGTTGAGACGTAGCCGACAATCTTTCCCTTTACATTCCGGCTCCAACGCAAACAGAATGCGATGCTACTTAGCGCTGCGAAGGAAAGTGCATAGCCCTGGTGTGTTTGGGAAGAATCAGCAGCCTGGAGCGTTTTTCTGGAGCCTTTCTCCGCTGGCACCGTGCTCTCCGGGCGAGAAGTAGACGACGCTTCGACTCCGGCAGAATGAAAAGCGCGACATGGTACGAAGAGCATTAAAGAATGAGGGCAGAGGGCCGAGCTGGTGTGTGCATCGCACAGGCTGCAAGAGGAAGCCTGGCTGTCACTCGCTTGTTTCCGGATTCACGTTAGCATTTTAAAACAGAAAGTTCCACTTGCAGCTACTTGTGCTGCTACCTATTTCTCTTCCAGCTTTCCCTGGGAAGAATTTTGCCGAGCTTTATGCTTCGAGATGCAGAGATAACAGTGGTAGATGCGGCGGAGAATGGAAATACAGAGCACAGCGGACAGTTTATGGTGCTTTACGTGCGGCAAGGGAAAGCGCAGCCCGGCAGTGCTTTTTACTTCTGGAGCATTTTGCTTTGGTAGCAGCTGCTGCAAGTGGGCAACGGAGCTGCGAGAGTGAATAACGTGACGGCACGTCTATCTGAGAAGGAAGCTCCCGAGCCGCAGTGTGTTGTGCTCAGTTTCAAGGCTGCTTGGAGAAGGGGGTACTTGAAGAACGCCTTCTATCTCGACGCGTCCTACTGCGTGTGCTCCAGCTGCATGGACGCTGCAGCATTGAAGGTGTAGGATACTGCTTCTGGCCAGGTAGTGTGATGAATGGAAACGGCTGCGCCTTACTTTGTGAAGCAGCCAGAGCATTCTCAGCGGAATCTGCTTATGAAGCAGCTTTTGGCTGGACATTTGAAATTCGGTCCACTGAGTACGTTAACGCGGTGCCCAGCTGCTTCGTTCTTCGCCTTCTGCCGTCTGGACAGAACTGAAGCCCAGCGATGGCTTTGAGTTTTGCCGCTCTTCAGCATGTGTACTGCACGCATCCACAGTGTGCTGTGCAAGGATTTTCCTCAGCTCTCCCTCAGCGAAAAGCATCGGTTGAGAAACACTTGCTGGATTAGCCTTTCGCTGGCCATGGCTTTCAGTACAGCACCACAATCTGGGCGACAAGGAGGAGAAAGGAAGAACATCTTTTCGTCTTTGCACGTTCTTCTCTGCGAGACGACTATCCGCGCCTTTGCTTCCTGCAAGGCTATATTGTGCGCAGTGGTACTTGGAAGGGAGAAGGCAGGTGCAGAGAGCACCACGATCTGACGGCGCTCTGCAGGCTGTAAAGGAAAGAGGGCTGCCACTGGAATGTGTGCAAACACAAGTTTCCACGAGCCGCGGGCAAGCTCTGGGCGTACTTGTTGACCTAAAACTGTTCTCTGTGCCCGACATTGCTGAGAATCTTTCCCTTTACATTTGGACGACAAGAAAAGACCGAAAGTGCTGCTGTATGTCGCTGCGAGAAAAGTGCATAGCCCTGGTGTGTTTCGGAAGGGCAGTCGGCTGGGGCATTTCTCTTCCGGCACCGTGCTCTCCGGGCGAGAAGTAGACGACGCTTCGACTCCGGCAGAATGAAAAGCGCGACATGGTACGAAGAGCATGCGAATGAGGGCGCAGAGCACCGAGCTGGTGTGCGCATCGCACAGGCTGCAAGAAGAAGCGTGGCTGCCGCTCGCTTCTTTGCGGATTCACGTTAGCAGTTGAAAACAAAAGTTCCACTTGCAGCTACTTGTGCTGCTACCTATTTCTCTTCCAGCTTTCCCTGGGAAGAATTGTGCCGAGCTTTATGCTTCGAGATGCAGAGATGACAGTGGTAGATGCGGAGAATGGAAATAAAGAGTGCAGCGGACAGTTTATGGTGCTTTACGTGAGGCAAAGGGAAAGGTTTGCTCAGCAGTGGTTTTTACTTCCTGGAGCATTTTGCTTTGGTAGCAGCTGCTGCAAGTGGGCAACGGAGCTGCGAGAGTGAATAACGTGACGGCACGTCTATCTGAGAAGGAAGCTCCCGAGCCGCAGTGTGTTGTGCTCAGTTTCAAGGCTGCTTGGAGGAGGGGGGTACTTGAAGAACGCCTTCTATCTCGACGCGTCCTACTGCGTGTGCTCCAGCTGCATGGACTCTGCAGCATTGAAGGTGTAAGAAACTTCTTCTGGCCTGATAGTGTGATAGAGTGCAACGGCTACGCCTTACTTTGTGAATCAGCCAGAGCATTCTCAGCTGAATCTGCTTGTGAAGCAGCTTTTGGCTGGACATTTGAAATTCGGTCCACTGAGTACATTAACGCGGTGCCCAGTTGCTTCGTTCTTTGCCTTCTGCCGTCTGGACGAAACTGAAGCCCAGCGATGGCTTTGCGTTTTGTCGCTCTTCAGCGCGAACACTGCACGCATCCACAGTGTGCTGTGCACGGATTTTTCTCAGCTCGACGTACAATCATTTTCTTGCTGTTTCCAGAGTCTAAACTCTTCGTGAAACTCTCGCTCAGCGAGATGCGTCAGGAATGAGGCACTTGCTGGATGAGCTTTTCGCTAGCCAAGACTTTCAATACAGCACCACAATTCAGGCAAGAAGCAGGAGAAAGGAAGATCATCCTTTCGTCCTTCCACGTTCTTCTCTGCGAGATGACTACCCGTGTCTTTGCTTCCTGCAAGGCTGTAAGGGGCGCGGTGGTACTTAGAACTGAGAAGGCAGGTGCAGAGAGCACGGCGGTCTGACGGTGCTCTGCAGGCTGTAAAGGAAAGACAGCAACCACTTGAATGTGGTGCAAACACAAGTTTCCACGCGTCGCGGGTAAGCTCCGGGTAAGCTTGTTGACCTAAAACTGTGCCAGACGGAGCTGAGACTCTTTCCCTTTACATTTGGACGACAAGAAAGACCGAAAGTGCTGCTGTATGTCGCTGCGAGGGAAAGTGCATAGACCAGGCGTGTGTCGGCAGAAGCAGTCGGCTGGGGCATTTCGCTGCCGTCACCGTGCTCGCTGGGCGAGAAGTAGACGACGCTTCGACTCCGGCTGAATGAAAGAGCGACATGGGTACTAAAGAGGCCGAACGAAGGCGCAGAGCACCGGGCTCGTGTCCGCAGCGTACAAACTGAGAAAGGAGCGTGGCTAGCACTCGCCTGCCTGCCCAATTCACGTTAGCACTGAGAAGGAGGAAGTTCAACGACAACTACTTCCTTGTGCTACTACTTATCCCTCTTCCAACCATCCTTGGAAACACTGGCGCTTAACTTTAGGCTTCGAGATGCAGCAAACACAGTGGTTGCTTCCAAGGAGAGGGGAAGTAGAGAGTGCAGCGGGGAGTTTAGGTGGCTTTACGTAAGGCAAGGGGAAGGTGCAGCCCAGCATTGGCTTTTTCTTCTAGTTCTTTTCTTCAGGAGAGCAGCTAGCAAGCAGGCTGCGAGAGGCAACAATGGGATGGCTCGTCTGTCGGAGAAGCCGCAGTCTACAGTGCTGCAGACTGCTATGCACAGTTTTAATGCTGCTGTAAGTACACGGTACTTTTGGAACGTCTTCTCTCCTGACTCTCCCATCTCTGGGAGCTCTAGCTGCTTGAATCTGGCCACACTGAAGGTGTGTGGACGTGGTCGCGCTGCGAGTATCAAGTCTTCCAGAGAAGAGGGATAGTCAAGAAATGCTTTCTCACCTGGCCTATCTCTCAGTCCGAACTGTGGCTGCAAACGCTGCGCTGCAAGGGTGGACTTACCCACTTGGAGAGAATGTGATGATGCTCTAGATATAGTTGCGAAGGAAAGTGCTGCTCACTGGAATGTTTCGCCTAGTTCACAGACTTTAAAAGGACTAGGAAGGCCAACGCCTTGTTCTAGCACTTGTTCTCTGTGTGCAGCTGCTGGATGTTTGGAAGGGCTTTGGGATCCGCCAGAGGTGGAGGGTAGGATGCTACAGAGAGCTTGAAGGAAAGTGCCTATCTCCAGGGCCTTTGATGCAGTTCAGCGGGTGCGAGTGGCATGTTGAGCATGTTCATGATGGCACAGAAAAGGTTCTGAAAGAAAGAGGCCGTGCTGAAACTGCCTTTACTTTTGCCGCTTAGAAACTGCTCAGCCAACAATGAAAAGATTCGTCTTGCTTCCCCGCTACGCGCAGGGTTACATCCTTTTATGTCTCCAAGAGGCAGCATGCACAGCGGAGCTCTTCCACCAACTGCTTCCACACGACTGGGGCCGCGCCAGCCAAGCGCTTTTTGTCGGGCACTGTCAGCGCTCATGGAAACAACCACACGATGGCGCTGCAGACTTGCAAAAGAAGGCCAAGCACCTGGCGCAACTCGAAACCACCCCAAGGGCAGACAGAGGCAACTTGCAAACGGCCCTGCACTCAAATCAACGGTGTCAGGACAAAAAGGTTGCCCTCATCTTCCCCTTCCAAGAGCACACTCTTCTTTACACCAAACTCCAAGAGCCAGACCAAACAAATGGCCCAAACAAATCTTTTCCCTCTCGCAGATTCCGCCCACCAACTTGAAACCATCTGGCAAAAACAGGGCTCAAAACAGTGCCAGCTGAGGAAGATCTTGCTGCCTACAACTTCACCTGCACCCCTCAAACTAGCGGCACACACGCTGTTCTCAGCACTCTCCTTCTCAGCTCTAGGTACCATCCTAAGCCTTCCCTCTCCCAGAGTCAGGATCCAAAGGCAACGGCACCAGGGACTGCTCACACACTGAAGGCACCAGGACAAATAGCTTAAGAGCTTGGCCTTTGCATTCCCACTGACAGCTCAACAGCTCGAACCCAGAGAGAGCTCTGCCTGTTGGGAAAAGCCTTTAAAATCCCTAGGAGTACCTGATGTGCACATCCAAACCTGCCTTCCTTGCCAAAGAGAGCAACTACAAGCCCATCTCCAAAGAAACGGCATCCCCTCCTCCAGAATACAACACATCCAGCGACTGATCCACCTCCAGTATTGAATATGTCCAACAATTGCCCCTACACGCACAGGGGCCAGAAGAGAAATGTCTTGCTGGACTATTCCTCCCCACAGTACCTTAACATCTGCTCCAGCAACACTGGCACTATGTCCTTGCCTTCCCAAGGAAAGGCACTCCGAGTCTCTTGGCCTTGCCTTGTCTAGTTCTTCTTAAGGTACCCTTGCTCTGCTTCCTTTGCCTACGTCTGCCTTGCCTCGCACTGCCTACAACTTGCTGGCTTTGCTTTGCCCGGCCTACCACTCTTTCCCTTGCCTTCCATGCAGGCAAGGCGCTGCAAACCGAGTGCAGGCAATTGTGGGCAAGTCAAGGGAGAGGTAGGCAAGGCCAGGGCAGTGAGGGGAAAGCAAACGGAGTGGTAGACAAGAGAAGGCCCAGAAGTTAGAGGCAAGGCTGGCTGTAGGAAGGAAGGGCCACTGATGGGAAGGCCAGGCAGAAACAGGAAGGGCTCAGCAAGCCAAGGCCCTGGAGGAAAACAGTAGGCAGGTCATGTGCTGGGCATGGCCGTGCAAAGGAATGCAAGGCTCCAGAGGGCTAGCAGGGCAAGGCAAGGCAACTGTTGTGTTGCCAAGGCAAGGCCAGGCAAGGCAGGTGAGAAGTACATTCAAGGACTGCTGGTACACAAAAGTGGCCAGGACCAAGTGCTCTGTGTGGCCTTGATCCCGCGTGGGTCATCTCTCCTCTGTACCTAAAAGACTTGAGCTACCTGCTTGCCCTTGTATGCAAAAGAACTCTCTTTCTGGTCCCCGAGCTCAAGGGCAAAATGTGAATTGCCCCTCCAAGGTTCAAGACATGCAAGGATTGCTCCCAGACAAAGGCTGCCCACAGAGATGAGTGTGGCAACATGCGTCCTCCCCTGGTCTTCCTCTCATGGGATCCTGAAACACCGGAGATGCTTGAGAGCTTTGAGATTCCTCGGAGGAGCAGAAAGGGCAGGGCAAGGCCCAGAAATGTCATTGAAAAGGGGTGTTGAATTCCAGGTGGGGGAGGGGTGAGCAAGGTCATGCAAGGCAAGGGAGGGGTTCAAGGGCAAGGCAAGGCAAGTGGTGGCTTTGCGAGGCGAGGCAAGGCAATGAGGGTCCTAGAAGGAAAAGGAAAGATGAGGCCAGACCTAGACGAATGTGAAAGGAAGTCAGGTGGGGGATGGGTGAGCAAGTCAGTGCAAGGCAGGGGAGAAAAGGCAGGTTGAGGGAAGGCTACAGAGGGGGCAGCAAGGAAATGCAAGGCATGGGGAAGCATGCGAGGAGTGGGTGCTGCCAGCCGGCGGGGATGGCAGGGGCGGGGCCACTGCAAGTAGCATGGTGGGGATGTGGACCGGGTGTTAGTGTGCGGGAGGTGTGTGTGTGTGCAGGTGTGTGTGTGTGTGTGTGCAGTGGAGTGCAGGGTAAGTGCAGGTGTGTGTGTGCGTATACGGGGGTTTTGTGCCAGGTGCTGTGCCGGGGAGAGCCGTTCCACCGCAAGGAAGGTGTGGGAGTGAAAGGAGTAAGATAGATGTGTCTTTACAAAGAGACCGTGTGAATCTCTCCTTAGACAAGGCTAGGAATTTACAGGGAGGGAAGTAACAGAAGAAAGTATTCGTTCTAGAAACTGTTACTAATCAACAGAGACTGTTGCTCAGCCAAGGCCCTGCTAAATTCCCGAACCTAGAGCAAGGCAGCAAAGACTTCCCAGCATTAGGAATAGTTTGGTTTTCTTCCTTTTCCATTCCAAAAGGGGAGTGCATATTAGAGGGGGGCATAGAGTAGGCAGTTCCGGAAGTCTGTAATTCCCGAGTACCTCAGAGGGTGCTGTTGCCAGGAACTTAGCATCAGAAGGGGGCTGCATCCCGCAATCATTTGAGAGACTCCATGGCAAAAGCCCCATGGCCTCTCCCTGGAGTTGAAGAATGTTACAGGACTCCTCTGTCTCCTTTTTGGTGGATGAAGAAACTCAGAAAGCCACACTTCTGCCAGAACTCTCCAAGATGCCCCCTTTGCTCCCCGTGACTCCATCACTGCCCAGGAAGCTGTCTTTTCTACCACAGCAGTTTGACATACAGTTAAAAGTCGTGTGGCAGAGAAAAAAGGCAAGAATTGGTTTCCAAGGGATGGCAAACAAGAGATACCAGAACCTTTGGCCCTACCAATATTAAAGCAACTCCATTAAGAGAGTCCTTGCACTTCCTGAGGATTGGCAGAAGCCTATCTCAGGATGTATGTTGCTGGGGGTCTTTTTAGACTGGCAAAAGGAGCTGTTGAAGGTTGCTTGATCTGTGCTAAAGCCAACAGCCAAGTTACAAAGTAACTTGCTAGAGGAGGGAGGCCTTGGGCTGCATGGCCCTTCCAAAGATGCCAGGTGGATTTTCCGGAGATGCCCCAAGTGGCAAGGCTTAATATCTTCTGGTAATCGTATGTCAGCTAGCAAGGTGGCCAGAAGTATTTCCAACTACTTCAGTAATGACAGGATCAGTTCTTAAGGCATTTTTGGAACAAATCATTCCAAGATACAGCATTGTAGAAGCAATAGATTCAGATAAGGGAACTCATTTTGCAGGAAAGATCCTTCAAGGGGTTTTGGCTTCTTTAGGAACACAATGGAACCTCCATAGGCCCTGGCACCCCCAGAGCTCGGCTCGGGTAGAAAACAATGAAGAGAGAAATAAACACCTTTTGAAGCTGGTAATAGAAACCAAGATGCCATGGGTAGGGCTTTGGACATTGGCTTTGGTGAGAATGAGGGCCCAACCCAGAAGAGAGATTCAGTTATCTGCCTTTCAATCGTTGTTTGCAATTGCCCTGGTAAGTCTCCACCTAGTGGGGGGGTAGAGGCAAGTGATGCATTTTTAAAACCATCTGTGGCCAGGATCCTGCTTCTTGTGAAACCCCTTCAACAGGAAGCTCAGCTGGCGCAAGCCCGGCCTTTGGACTTTGCTGCTTTTAACATCCAACCAGGAGATTGAGTCCTAGTTAAGGAGTAGAAAGAAGCGCCAGTGCTGGTGAAATGGCGTGGCCCATTCCGAGTGTCACTGACGACAGAAAACAGCCGTCAAGTAAGCTGAACACAGGTGAACCCGTCACTCTCGGGTCAAGGTCTCTGAAGCCTCAGAGATTTGCACATCTCAGCTGGAGGAGAAGGCCGGGAGGCCGTGACTGACACTCTGCAGGAGTGGGCCGGAGCAGTAGGCAGTGCTTCGACATCGGAAGAAGCCCCGCAGTCCTACCTTCAGACCGTCTGCTGAAATAGACTGTATAGGCATCCCTCCTCTAGAATCTCCACTCACTTGGGGGCTAATACTTGTGGCCATTTTGTTACGTTAAGTGGTTTCTGTGTCTTCAATTGCCACAGGTGCTGCAGAAGACAACGGGAAAATTAGACTAGCTAATTAGATGACACTATTAAAACATTTTCCTTCCTAATTCTACTTTGATATGGTCAGCTGAGTTTAGGCCAGGAGTGGGAGAATCAATTTGCAGCCTTAGGAGAAGAAGTAGCAAAAGTTTTTAACCTTAGCAATTGCTGGCTCTGTGGAGGGCCAGGAGGATCTGAAGAGTGGCCATAGTTGGCTAGCCCAGCTGAACCTAAATGGTGGGTCAATGTGAGGGCCACAGTGGGATGGGATTTGGGGCCAAAGAAGGAAGTTCACGGCCACTTCATTCTTCTCCAACAGGCACTTATTGCCTAAATAGGATAGGGCGTGTCTATGTAGGAAAAGGCAATTGTCAATTGACTTTCCCTCTGGGCTTGAACAACTGGGTTTGGACCCCCAATTGCCCTCCTTCCAATTGTTCCAAATATCAAGGCAAATGCAATCAAATACCTGTTCGGCTCACTAACAGTAGCTGCGTAAGGCGTTCTTATCACACCAAAAATATTTGGAAGCCTGTAAAGCAATGGGGAGGGACAAGGGGTTTTTTTGACCACCTGTTTTTGAGCAGTCCCCACAAAAATTCCACAAGTAGAAGACATGTTGTTTGTGATTATCAGTGGGAATGGCCACACCGGATTGGAACTCAAAGCCTTTTAGTGAGTTCTGCTCCAAATCCAACCAAGCAGCTTGCAGATGTAAATGTAGGTGGGAACCCTGTGCGGGAGCTTGGAAATGCAAATGCTGGGACCCTTATGGTGGGGCAACTCTTGTTGGAGGACCGTTAGGCCCGGGAATCCTGCTGTATTTTGAGCCACCAATTGATGACCATGGGTAGGTTCCTTTGCTAATGGAACACGGGCTTTGAAAGGACAGTATTGGATTTGTGGCCAACATGCTTAGCTCAGGTTACCTCCAAACTGGTCAGGGATATGGTATATTTAGTAGACTGTTGTTCTTTTTGCTACTACAAGTTCTGGGAAATCGCTTAGGAATCAAAATCTGTGATGATTTAATTAGAGAAAAGCAGTCAGCTGATGCAGCCCTGGCTGGAGGGAGCACCCCAAAACGGGGAAATGATGAACGGCCAACAGAACAAGTTACCCAACACGATGGACCAGCCCCTTGGAAACCTAAGGAATTAATCCCAGATGCCTGGGAACCCATTTATCATTTGAAGGAGATAATTAGGTTACAAGCTGTCTCAGAAATAATTACCAACCAGCCAGCCACAGCGCTTGACCTTTTTGCTGAGCAACCCACTTAAATGAGGAAAGCGGTATTTCAACATTGGATGGTATTAGATTATCTGTTAGCAGAAGAAGGAGGAGTTTGTGGGAAGTTAAATGACTCGAGCTGCTGTTTGCAAGCAGATGACAGCGGAAAAGTGGTCAAACAAATAACAAAGGAAATAACGTCAGCTCGTGGACCTGTCCAAATGTTGAAAGGATGGGAATGGGACATATTTTCATAGTTAACTGGCCAGCTATGGGCTAAATGAATACGATTTCTCCTCTTATATGCTATAGCAATTCTCATCTTTTTACCATGCGTGACACCATGCTGGCTGCAGCTCTTTCAGCAGGTGCTCAAGGGGATGCCGCTAGCAGCCATGCCTACCTGATCCAGAAATGACTACAAAAGGACAGAAAAGAATGTCACTGCAAATAATAGCAAAACCCAAGAAGACTCCAGAAGAAAAAATTAAATCCATGGTAATTAAGGTTTGTAAAGACAAATACAGAGCAAATAAAAAGAGGAGGGATTAAAAGGAATGAGATGGATGAGTCTTTACAAAGAGACCGTGTGAATCGGCCTGTAGACAAGGCTAGGAAGTTATGGCTAGTGAAGTAACAGAAGAAACTAGGAGTTCTCTAGAACTGTTACTAATCATCAGAGACTGTTGATTAATCAAGGCCGTGTTAAATTCCTGAACCTAGAGCAAGGCAACAAAGACTTAAGAGCATTAGGAATGGGGTTCTTTTCTTTCTTCTCGATGCCAAGAGGGGGGTGCATATTAGAGGGAGGCGCATAGAGTAGGCAGTTCCGGAAGTCTGTATCTCCCGAATACCTCAGCCAGTGGGGAAAAGGAAGAGGGTGCTGTGGCCGGGAACTTGGCATCAAAAGGGGGCTGCATCCCGCAACCGTTTGACAGACGCCATGGGAAAAGCCCCATGGACTCTCCCTGTAGTCGAAGAATGTTGCAGGACTCCTCTGTCTCCTTTTCGGATATAAACCTCAGGCATCGTGGATTAATTTTCCCTAACGGCAGCGACCTGCCGCGTGGTCTCCGTGCTCCTCCCCAGCCACCCGGGAGGTGTAAAATAGTTGCCGGCGGCTCCCACCGCGCGTTACAGACGGCTGCGCCGCCCCGGGGCTGCCCGCAGTGCTCCCCTGCCCCGCCAGGGCTGCCCGCGGGCTGCGGAGCCGCCTCGCCACCGGCGCGGCCAGGGCCGGGGCCCTTCTCGACAGCAGCCGAGGGGCTGCGGAGCGGGCGGCTGCCGGACGATCAGCTATTTTATGCCGCGCGGTGCTGCCGCCTCCATCTAGCTCTCCATCGCGCCGCCGCCCGCCGCCCGCCTGGCGCGCTCACGCTCGGCCGCGCTCGCCGCCCGCCCAGCCTCGCCGGAAGCTCTCCCGCCCGGGCCGTGCCCCGGCTCCGCCGGCAGCTCGGCAGGGCCCGGCCGCACGCGTGCTGCGTGGCTCGGAGCAGCCGCGTTGCGCCGCAGGCGACGGGGAAGGCGGGGCGGGCCGGCGCCATCGTGGTAGCGCGAGGAGAGGAGCGCCCGGGCGGGGCGGCGAGCGGCGCGGCGGTGAGCGCTTCTGCTTCCTGTCGCTCGGCGGCCGCCCACGGCAGGTGCCGTGTGACCCCGCGGAGCGGCGGGGCCGGCCGGGCGGTGCGCGGCGAGGCTTTCGGCCAGCGGCGGCCACAGCGAGAGGCTGCTAGCACTGCCCGTGCCGGTGGAGAGAGCGGGGATCCGAGGCCGGCCTTCCCCGGGCGACGAGGGGAGGCCGCCTTTGCCGCGCTGCCCTCCGTGCAGCATGTGGCCGATTCCGGCGAACCCGGGGTCTCCGCAGCGGCGCGGGCTGGAGGGAGTGGGGAGCGCGCTCGGTGCCGTGCCGGCCGCTCCCGGCCAGCGCTGCGCTCCGCCAAGGCGTTTTCCCGCCCGTCCTGGGAAGGACATAAGCGACACCGTAGTTGGAGCTTAGCTGTCAGGGGGAACAACTTCTCTCTGTGAAAAACGAAGTTCACTCTCCTGTGAGAATTTAAAGGGGTTTAATATAAAGACAATAAGAGACACATCAAATAAAGCAACGGGGTAACAGCCAGTTGCCTTGGCGCTCTGCCAAGAGCACACCTGATGCCAGAGGTCAGTCCTTTTTATACCATTTTTACTGTCTGTTCTTTATTCACATTAAAACTTTTCCTGGAGCTGTTCTGCATGGCCACTCCTTGGTTCCGCCTTTTTAGAGCGTGCGTAGTCTTCTGCCTTGTGGTTTTATTTCTCTTGATTCTTGGGGTTGGGCCCGCTAGGCAAGAGTCGATGGTAGGGTGGATTTCTTAATTCTCCAGACAGTCAGGGCTGATTGCAGCTTTGGGCCTCTTCGTCTCTCCGGGCAGAGTGGTGATAAAATCTCCCGGACTCTCCTGGCCGCCCGTTCTCCGGGCGGAGCAGCCTTTGGGCCCTTTTGCTCCCTAGACAAAGTGTTGATTAGCAGCTTTTCGGGCCTCATCCTCTGTTCGTTTGGAGGTTATCTTACGTGCTCACACTTGCTAACATTCTTGCTAAAAAGAGAGAAAACTACATCCACACAGCAGAAAGCATTTCTAACGTTATATAATATCTACTTTATACTTTGCGAGAAGCTAATATAATATATGTTTATAACAATCCCCCCTTTTCTATTTTATAAATCATTTGGCTTGAGCAATAATTCTTTTTTCTTGGCTTCTAATGTCTGTTCGTTCTTTTCACAGATCAATTTGGCTTCTTCAAGAGGGTCTTTTATATCACTTTGTCTTTTTAATACCATAATTTTTTGTGCTGTTCCAGACATAGCCAACTTTGGGTCAGTAGGCATTGCCACAACTTGCATGCCTTGAACTATGCTGGTGATTAGCCGAATAAAGCAGGGGATCAAGCAAGGGAGAAATATTAGACTAGCTGTAGCACATAAGAGGAAGAAACCTAGCTTCTTCCACCATTCTTTCCCCAATATGCCATCCCACCAGTTAGCAGACATCATTGATTCCCATTTTTGGACTGGTACATGGGCTATTTTTCTGATTTGGTTGGCCATATCTAGAACGGCATCCCCATTGTCATCAATTTTTAAACAACAGTCCGATGTATTGAACTTCCTGCACACACCGCCTTCTTCGGCCAGTAAATAGTCTAAAGCCAGCCTATTTTGATGTATTGCAGCTCTGGTTTGGCGTTGCTGGCTGACTATTAATTCCATAGCCCCAGCTGTTTCATTGGTTATGATTTCTACAAGAGCTTGGAGTCTGATGATACGATTCAGCATGTAAATTGGGGTCTGATATCCCCAGCTTCCATCTTGTGCTTAGGTAGCTGGCCCATCTGTTTCTAATATTCGTTCAGGGGGCCATTCCTCATCTTTCCATTTTTGGAATCCTCCAATTAAATCTCTTTTCTTTCTTTTGAAGTCTTCATAGAGAGGTATACCTAATTGATCTCCCACTGGTTCTGGGAAAAGGAAAAACCCTGGTTGAATGATTCTTAGTGTACAACTCCCTTTCCAATGTGAAGGGAGTCTTGGGGATGCCCTTTTCCCACATATCCAAAAGAAGCCATCTGGTGCTTTCCAATAATCACCTTCTTGTTGATTTATATTCTCCCCAAATTTGGCTATTTCTGGGATTCCAAAATAAGGATTTTTCCTCGTGTCATTACACTGAAAGAGTCCAACGTCATGATCATATACACAGTCTTTTCCTTTTTTCTGGGCTCAATACCAAGTTGGTTTTTCTGGGACCCACCACCTTGAAGTTTTGTTACTCACTTTATAGCTTTTACAGGGAGTGTTTCCTACTTCATTAAGAAAGTTTATCCCAGTTCGCCAGAGGCATTCTTCCCCTATCACTGTTGAACTTAAAATCCACCCCTCAGGTCGGTTCCCCCCTCTTATATTTGTCCGGTTCCATTTAAGGAGTTCTACCGGGCCTACGCTGCTACCTTTCCGTGGCCATTCTTCTGTCATTAAAGCTCCTCCACAGACCCAACAGTTGGTTATGTTAAGTTCTTTACCTATCCTCTCCCCCAATTCCACAAACAGGTTTTTTCCTAACCTTGGGGTTTTTTCCTCTTTGTTGTTTGAGCTTTGCATACAGGTCCTGGCGTGGTGAGGTGAATATAGGGCGAGGTTGCTGTGCTGGCTTTGTATCTTTACTTACCACTTGCTCTTTTACCAAATCTTGGACTGTTCCCCTGGTGGCAGCTGTGGAGCAAATCTGTTTTTCTCCTTTTGGACAATTGCTTCTTAGTCTGTTTCCACTTGTTCCTAAATTTTCTGTAATCCAATATTTTTCTCCTTTATGCATGCAAATACCTAATTTGGATGAGTCATAACAGTGACTGTTGATATGGGTATGAGTAATAAGAAAGAAGCCCCGGTGTCTTTCCACGTAGAGCTTTCGATAGCATTTGTAACATGGTCTTGCCGGTGTCCCAAAAGGGACCAGGAGAAGTGACAAAAGAAGGAATAACAGAGGTCCGGCATGGCTTATACTCCCACCTCCCTTGCCTATGAGGTTGCAACCCATAGCAGGTGTATTGGATCTTCTCGGTAGCGAGTACAGTGGCCGACCCGGTCTTGCCCTCTATTTCCTTGTCACTTCCTTTGTAGCTTTTAGGCAAATTTCTTTTGGCACCTTTTTAACTGTAGTATCTTATCGTATCTTAGGTGTTTCCCATTCAACAGGCACTAGTAATTCCCATCTGCAGAGCAAAGTTATTGCTTTTGTTGCTTATGATTTTGTCTGGATAGGGGGTCGATTTTGTGCTTGACACCCTTTACAACTAGGGTGTCGACGGTGTGAAATGCCAATTTCCCTCTAGATTAATTACTTATATTTGACGTGGTTGGCATGCCCCGTGTTAGAATGATTCAAACAGGGTATATGATGTGGCACTGATGGAAGTTGTGATTCTCCCCCTTCTTAATACAAATCACAGGCTAGAATCAGAACATGAGAGTTCCCTGTTTGATCCAGTCCCAACCCTTCCTGTTTGAAGTGAGAATATTCTTCTCCACGATGTCCCAGAATTTGTCCAGGGGCCACTGATATAAATTTGGCTTTTACTTCTCAGTTAGGTGTGATTCTTTGCATATCCCTTGGATTATTTAGATTGTTCTAGCTCATTGCCACCTGGTCTCCGTTTAAGAATCAATTTGGTATCACCTGGTTTGGATATTACAGTCCACTCTTCAGGTTCTTTTACAGGTCCTTTGATTCTGCTGGCATGGATCTACCCTCGTTCCTTGGTCTGGATTGCGGCCTCAGTCATCAGCAGTACCTGAAAAGGACCCTCCCATTGTGGAGTCAAAGATTGTTCTTTCCATGTTTTTACTAGTACCCATTCCCCTGAATGGATATTATGAATTTTGAACTCCAAAGCTGTGGTTTGAGGGATCATTCCTTTCAGCCGCAAATTTTCAAGTGTTCTGGCAATTGCGGTGACATATTTTTTGACACTTACTTCTCCTACTTCATAAGTGGCTGTTTCATGTTGAGCAGTAAGGAAGGGTAATCCGAACATCATCTCATAAGGAGACACTCCCAGGTCTGACCTGGGCTGTGTTCGGCCTCTCAACAGAGCCAAAGGTAAGCATTTTACCCATGACATTTGAGTTTCAATCATTAATTTTGTTAAAGTTTTTTTCAAAGTCTGGTTCACTCTTTCTACTTGGCCTGAACTTTGTGGGTGCCAGGGGGTATGTAATTCCCATTTTATTCCCAAGGCTTGAGTTATTTGTTGTAAGACTTTGGATGTAAAATGTGTTCTTCTATCTGAGTTTATTTTATTAACCATTCCATATCTGGGAATAATTTGTTCCAGAAGGGTTTTGCATACTATGTTAGCTGTAGCTCTAGTAGCAGGAACTGCTTCTACCCAACAAGTTAGGTGGTCTGCTATTACTAATAGGAACTTCCATCTCTGTACTTGAGGAAGTTTAGTGAAATCTACTTGGATACTTTGGAATGGTCGCAGAGCTAACTCGTGGCCTCCTAATGTTGTTTTTCTCATTATTTTCCTAGTCACTCTTTGGCAAGTTCTACAGTTCCCAGTTATTTGTTTTGCTACCCCAAAGATTCCAATACACCCATAATTTTTTAGAAAATGATCACACAAGCTAGCTTGAGTACCCCAATGAGTTTTTTGATGCATATCTTCTAATATTCTCTTAGTGAGTGGCTTATTAAGTAACTGTCTCCCATCAGGAAGTTTCCGTTTTCCAGATTGATCTTGTTCTCCCCCTATCTTAAATAATTCTTTTTCTTCTTCTTTACTAAATTTGGGGATTTCCAATTCTCCCCTTTCTGGGGTCAGGATTAACAGAATTGGTTCAGTCCCATTTTCTGCTGCATCTTTGGCTTCTTGGTCTGCTAGGTTATTCCCTCTTATTTCTGGGGTCATCCCTTCTTGGTGTCCTTTGATATGCACTACGGCTATTTCTTCAGGCAATTTTAATGCTTCCAACACTTCTGAAATCAGGCCTTCATGTATCAGTTCTTTCCCCTTTGAATTTAGTAAACCCCTTTCTTCCCAGATCTTTCCAAAGGTATGTACTTTGAATCAGTATAGACGGTCCCCTTTTTGTGTGCTAAATGCTCCAGTGCTCTCTTTAGAGCGTATAATTCACAAGACTGCGCCGACCAATTTGAAGGTAGTTTTCCTTTTTCGATGGCCTGCATATTTATCCCATCGACTAAGGCATATCTTGACATTCTTTTTCCTTGCAAGCATCTGGATGAACCATCCACATATATTCTTTCCTCTTCTAAGAGGGCTTGTTCAGCTAGATCTTCTCGAACTTTTGTTTGGTATTGAGTAATTTCTAAGCAATCATGTGCCAGGTCATCTTTTGGTTCTCCATACAGGAATTGGGCCGGATTGAGGCTTTTGCTTGCTTCTATAGTTAGATCATTACTGTCAATCAGAATTGCTTCATATTTTAATAGCCTGGAGTCTGTTAACCATTTTTCAGCTTTTTGATTTAGCACATTTCGGACCGCATGGGGTGTGTATACAATCAGTTTACTTCCAAAGGTGAGCTTACGGCTCTCCTCCACCAAAATAGCGGTAGCTGCTATGGCTTGAATGCATACTGGCCAGCCACGGCTTACTGGGTCCAATAGTTTAGCTAAATAAGCTATTGGTCTTCTCACCCCTCCCCATTCCTGGAGTAATACACCATGAGCTACTCCATTTTCTGCATTCACATATAAATGAAAGGGTTTTTCTAGTGAGGGTAAGCTTAGGGCTGGTACCGAGGCTAGTTTCAACTTCAGTTTTTCTAATTTATTATCATCATCATCTTTGGTCCATTGTATATTGTCTCCCCCTGTTAATTTTTCATATAAAAATTTTCCTGCTTGTGTATATCTTTCAATCCATAATCTGCAATATCCCAGTAGCCCCAGCAGTCTCCTAACCTCCTTTTTTGAAGAGGGAGGAGGGAGGGATAAAATCCCTGTAATTGTTTCAGGACTTAGTTGTCAGCTACCTTTGCTTATCAGGTGGCCGAGATATTTTACTTCTGATTCCACAAACTGTAATTTCCTTTTTGATGCCTTTAGTCCCTTTTTCCCAAGAAAATTTAGAAGCTTTATGGTAGCTCCTTTAACTTTCATTTCATCTTCTCCTGATATTAGAAGGTCATCTCCATATTGGATAAATTGTATTCCTGGGGGAGTGGGGAAGGTTTGTAGTATTTCTCCCAAGGCTTGCCCAAATAAATTTGGGGCCTCACAATAGCCCTGTGGCAGTTTAGTCCACCTCAATTGGTTCTTTTTCCCTGTGTTTGGATCTTCCCATTCAAAGGCAAAAATATTTCGGCTTTCCTCTGCCAGTGGGCAGGCCCAAAAGGCATTTTTAAGATCTACCACACTAAACCACTGATGTTGAGGTGGAATTTTGCTTAAAAGAGTGCAGGGATTAGGAACCATAGGGTAGCAGGCCCGTGTTCTTTTGTTTACTTCTCTTAAATCTTGCACTAATTTATAATTTCCATCAGATTTCTTTACTGGGAGAATAGGGCTATTATGAGGGGATTTACAAGGTTCTAGTGTCCCATCCTTTATTAATTCTTCTATCACTGGTTTTAAGCCTTTTCTCCCTTCTAAAGATATAGGGTACTGATGTACACAAATGGGACCTTCTTCTTTTTCAATTGTGACCCTTATGGGGTCAAGATCTAGTCCACCCCTATTCCCTTCCCTAGCCCAAACCTCTCTGTTAATTTTGCTTTCATCTGCTTGGCTAAGTTTAAACACTTTGGCCGTCATTTTCCCTTCTTCTGGTATGATTCCAATCCCCAGTTGGATTTGTAAATCCCTTCCCAATAAATTGCTGCCAGCCTCAGGAGCTAACAAAGCATCCCCTATCCCTATTTTTGTTTCCCCTTCAATAACCACATCTTTAATGACAGGGACCTTAAATCCTTCCCCCTTTGCTCCTGTTACTTTTACCATATCATTACTTACATCCCACCCTTTTGAAATATTCATCACACAAGTCTTTTCTGCCCCAGTGTCAACTATAAATTCCAATACTTCCTCTTCGGGGCCTACTTTTAAAGTTATCAAAGGCTCCAGATGGTATTTATCCCCCCAAAAATAGAGCCCATGATTTCCCTATTTTTCTTCTGTGTGTGTCTCTTGAAATCTTTTCAGATCCCTCCTCAGGTGGGGGCATTCTCTTTGATAATGCCCTTCTTCCTTGCAATAGAAACAGGCATCCCTGGGTTGTTCTTGGAATCTTGATTGTGCTGAGGTTTTATTTTTCTCTTTTCCACCATTTCTGAATCTGGAATGTTTAGGAGTGTTACCTGAGGGCTTTAGATTTTTTTTGGAAGGTACTCTCTCGCATAGTGGCTATCATGATCTTTGCTCCCACTTTGGCTTTTTCTTCATCCCTCCGGACATATATATCTTTTGAGCTTCCCTTACTAGGTCTTGTAATGGTTTCTCATACCAATCTTCTATTTTTTCCAATTTTTTTCTAATATCTGGCCAGGCATGAGTGACAAAGTGAACTCTTAGCAGGGCTTGCCCTGCTAGGGACTCCGGGTCTCTCCCAGAATATTGTTTCATATTCTTTCGGAGCCTCTCCAGCCACTCAGTCAGGGTTTCTTCCTTCCCTTGCTGCCCCTCAAAGGCCTTTCTGACATTTTGTCCTCAGAGTGCCCCCTCTTTTATTCCCTTGATTATCAAATTACAATAATCATTCATATGTCCCCTCCCAGCTTCATCATTTTGGTTCCAGTTAGGAGGTGTAATGGGCATTTTCTGATCCCCGGGTGGACCTTGTTGGTTTTCTTTTCCCCAAATTTTTATTCCAGCAATTCTAATCATTTCTCTTTCTTCTTGGGAGAATATTATTTTCATTATTGATTGCATTTCTTCCCAAGTGAAAATGTTGGGACCTAAGAACTGGTCCAACATTTCAGCTGTACCTATGGGGTCTTCTAATAATCCTTTAATTTCTTTTTTGAAATTCCTAACCTCTGTAGAGGTTAGAGGAGCACTCACAAAGCCGCTTCCCCCTCCTCCCGTAGGTACTTCTCTTAACGGAAAGAAATGAATTTCTCGGCTTCCCTCTGTTTGTTTAGCAATGGAGGGCTTGTTGGGCTGCCTCGGAGCCTTAATGGCACCTCCTGTATTCTGGTATGGTGCTCCTTCGTTAAGAAGAGGGTTGATTTGGGAAGAAAGCACCGAACTCCCCTGGGGAGGAGGGGCAGATTCAAAGTCTGGCGCTGAAGCTGAATATTCTGTGGTGCAGAGGGTGGGGGTGGGGTATGGCAGTGAAGCCAGATATTCCGGAGCACAGGAGGCGGGCACCGGGGCTAAAGCCGGGTTTCTCAAGGCAGGAGAGGTAGGGGCTGAAGCCGGGACGTGTGACCTTTCCCTTGATGCAATTGAGGGTGCTGGGATTCCCGAGATATATGGGAAGGGTGGGATCCCCGGCATGGGCGGGGGCAGGGCTCCCCCCCAGCTCCATTGGGGCGGGAGGGCTGCCGGGGGAAAGGCCCCCGGTGCGGGCGGAGGGGGGGCTGGCGGGGGAAGCCCCGGAGCCAGGGGGAGGAGGGCAGCTTCTGGTGCTGGCGGCGGAGGCAATACTTCTAAAGGGTCTCAGCCTTTTTTCTCTTCTGTTTGCTTTTCCTCTGCGGTTTCTGATATTTTGAAGACTTTGGTTCCCAGAGGTTTTGTAATTCCTGTCCAGCAAGAAGCATATTCTCTCTCCTCAGGGTGAGATGGCTCCTTTGAATTTACAAATACATTTAGAGCCTGGCAAATCCATGCCTCATCAGACCCGTATTTTGGCCAGTACACATGATCAGATCTGATTTCCTTTTTTACCCACTCTTTCATGCAGAATTGAATCATTTTTACTTTCTCTTTTCCTTTTGTAGAAGGATCAGTTTCCCAGTTTGCGAGTTTGACCCCGAGGGGACTGTCTCGGGGTATATCCTCTGGCACCCTTTTATAATTTGAACTTAATTTACTAGGTTGTTGTCCCATTTTTCCAGGAGTTCTCTATTACTCAAAATACCAATTTATCCCCCCCTTTGAAATACTAATTCATTCCTTTAAAACACCAATCTTCACTGCTGTAAAATACTACCCACCCTTTCACAGTACAAAAAACACCAAAAAATTTATTAGAGCCCACCTTCCCCAAAAACAAAGTTAACTTCGAATTACACAGTTTTTCATTCACACATTCACTCTTTTTTAATATTTGTTCACTCACTCATTCCTACTCACAACAGAATAATAAGGTACCTCTTTCAAGTCACTTGTTAGTATCCACCCATGGGTATGATATAATCCTCAGGATTCTGGGTGCTCTTGGATTTCCCTCAACCCAGCATTGCTAGCATCCAAACCCCAACCTCTCTTGGGGTACTTTTAGGCCCTGGGTGCTCTTGGGGTTTTCCTCAACCCAGCATATGGGGGGGTAGCTCCCACTTTGCAACCCCTTCTCTGGGACCCCATCCCAGTCACCCCCGGAGATTCTTTCACTCCGCTTATCTCTCGCTTTGTCTCCTCGCTGGCCGCTGTTCTCGTGAACAAGACGGAACGGCAGCACTCAGAGACTGCCACACTCGCTTCGCAGATCTGGGGGCAACCAGCCCACGTCTCATTCACACACGCTCATCTCCCGTAACCACCCCCTTTTTCTTTGGACAATACTTCCCAGTCCTGTTTCTTTTCCAGTGTCTGTGGGATTTTTGTCGAGAGCGCTCTCTTTCATTTGCTTTATTTTTGTGTCTTTCTTGTCCTCCGGGTGTTGCCCTGCTGCCACCAAATCACGCCAGAGGATGCTAAGCAAAGGTCCTGCCAACTTGGGCGGGAGGCGCCTTACCCTTGCTTCTTGAATCCTCCCACGCTTTTCAGAGGCGAGGTGTAGCTCCGGGACGAGCCCTTAATTGTGAAAAACGAGGTTCACTCTCCTGTGAGAATTTAAAGGGTTTAATATAAAGACAATAAGAGACACATCAAATAAAGCAACGGGGTAATGGCCGGGTGCCTTGGTGCTCTGCCAAGAGCACACCTGATGCCAGAGGTGAGTCTTTTTTATACCATTTTTACTGTCTGTTCTTTATTCATATTAAAACTTTTCCTGGAGCTGTTCTGCATGGCCACTCCTTGGTCCGCCTTTTTAGAGCATGCGTAGTCTTCTGCCTTGTGGTTTTATTTCTCTTGATTCTTGGGGTTGGGCCCGCTAGGCAAGAGTCGATGGTAGGGTGGATTTCTTAATTCTCCAGACAGACAGGGCTGATTGCAGCTTTGGGCCTCTTCGTCTCTCCGGGCAGAGTGGTGATAACGGCTCTTGGACTCTCCTGGCCGCCTGTTCTCCGGGCGGAGTAGCATTTGGGCCCTTTTGCTCCCTAGACAAAGTGTTGATTAGCAGCTTTTCGGGCCTCATCCTCTGTTCGTTTGGAGGTTATCTTACGTGCTCACACTTGTTAACATTCTTGCTAAAAAGAGAGAAAACTACATCCACACAGCAAAAAGCATTTCTAACATTATATAATATCTACTTTATACTTTGCGAGAAGCCAATATAATATATGTTTATAACACCTCCATTGGCGACCTCCTTTTCCCTCTGATTCAGCTACCTTGTGGTAGGTGCGATGGTGCTGAAGAAGGGTGGCGGCTTGGCACAGTTGCTGTCACAGGTGGATCTTTGAGTGGCATGTGTGAGGGTAGGAGGGTACGGCACCCATAGCTGAAGGCAAAAAAGGTCAGGGCATGTCATCAGCCGCAGTCGTGCTAAGTTGTTCATCTATGCAAACTGCTTGCCGAGTTGTTCCTTTCTTAGGTAATGGGGGCTTGTATCAACCAGAACTGCAAATGGTCAGTATTTGCAGACAAGGTTACTTGGACTGTTGTTGAAGTGAGTGTAGCAGTTTCTATGGCATTCTGCAAAAAAAGTGACAGGTCTCCCTGTGTTCCCCAGTTCTTAACAAAGATGAAGTTAACAAACCCCTGAAAAGAGGTTTTGCAAAACTTCAGGGATATTTTCCTACTAGTACTGTAGAGACAACCATAGTCACCTTGTCTTTCCAAAAGTGAAGGTTCCCTATTTTTGTCCAAGAGCATCAAGTGCTTTTGATCAGCGTTTGTGTGCATGCATTAGCCTCGTTCTTGCTCTTCCTTGGAGAACTTTTACAATACTCACATGATCTGTGTAGGCTGCAGACTGCAGTGGTGAACTTCAAGGCTTCCAGCAGAAGGGAGATGCTGTCCACGTTTTGGATTCTCCTTAGCCTGAACCTTCAATGTCCAATAACGCAGCGTTTGGTGCTCGAGGCACTGACTCTGGCGTGCCCCTGGTCAGAGACAGTCCAGCTGCGTTACCTCCACGCGTCGCTGAAGCGACTTCGGGATCAGGAAAAGAGCTTGCTGGGCTAGCTAGCTGGCTTCTTTGCAGAGGGAAACACGGCAGGAGCCGTTGATGTCGGCTCACGTTAGCTCAGAGACAAAGGAAGAGAGGGGCTGTTCAGGTCTGGCTTCTAACAGGTTTAATGCGATAGGATGAGGATGAGGTCGGATTGATGGGAATCCGCTCCTCGGAGCCTTGTCCTCAGTTTTATAGGGAATTTGAAAACCCCCTGTAACTATTCCTGAAAAGACCTGCCTTGCTAAATTAGTGCCTTTTAAGTCTTGTGTCCCCAGGATAGAACAACAAACTCACAAAGATAACGGCAGTGGATCTACAGGACTTCTGCAGGCCTTCTGGACTGCAGACATCTCTGACCAAAGGCCACAGATGACGTGTACCCTGATCCTGCCGAACGCCCGTCCGCCCTGGACTCAGCTTCAAGGTTTGATTGATACTGGTGCTGATGTAACTATCATCTCCTTCTCTGCGTGGCCTCCCTCATGGCCTTTACCCCCAGTGGGATCGGCCATCACAGGATGAGGATGAACCACACAGAGCTATTGAAGCGAACGGCCTGTGACGGTGAAGGACTCAGAGGGGCACACAGCTACAATTAGGCCTTATGTTACTACCACTTCCCTTAACCTTTGGGGACGGGATGTGTTGGCAGCCTGGGGCATACGGATCGGGACAAATTTTTAGCAGGGGTCACTGTGCGCAAAGGTGCACAGTATCCTACACTGCCTTTGCAGTGGTTGATTAACACACCAATCCGAGTCAGACTCTGCTTAGTTAGTTGAATTAAGGGCTGTTATCATGGCTTTTCAACGATTCTCACAGGAACCTTTGAATTTGGTTACTGAAGCCGACTAGCAAAAGCTCGTATACAATTAATCACCTTACGGTACCACAAAATTCAAAGAATCCTGTTCTTCTGAATCACTTTCTCTCATTGCAATCTGCAGGCAAGAGACAACTGCCCTGGGCAAAAGTCTGGGTGTGGAATTTACTCACTAACCAGTGGGAAGGCCTGCGGGAACTTATGGTTTGGGGTCGTGGCTATGCTTGCGTTTCTACAGATACTGGGGTACGGTGGCTAGCTGCAAAATGTGTTCGCCCTGCCCTACGGCACCAGAGGCAGAACAGGCAACCTCCAAATGATGACCAGAACACCAACCATCCAAGTGGCCACCAGAATGTAGATCATCAGCCATCAGACTCTTCTGATGATGACCAAGATGTTGACCATCAGGCAGATGGTCCTTCTACAAGCAGAGACTGGGATGGTCCTTCCACAAGCAGAGACTGAACTTTAAATTTCTTGTTATGGAGTCAGATCGTTAAAGCCTTAAGGACATATTTAGAATTAATAACTGATGTAAATTTCTATTTAGGATTAATAGTGGAGTTGTTATCTTATCAAACAAAAAGGGGGAATTGTAGATACCAAAATGCTGCTAGCGAGGATTTTCTTGCTATTTTCTAAGTCTGTGAGAGACTTTTCTCTCTCACAGAAGAGGTAGCAGAGTATGTAAACAACCAAGCCACCTGCAACCTTGAAAAGTCTGGTTTATGGTCTAGTAGAAAAATATTTTGACAATGGATGGTTTAGGATTTTAGCCAATCACCCCAAGGGGGGGGGCTGATCCTTTGTCCAATTAGACTATGAAGAAAAAAGTCTGTAAAAGAGTTTGTGAAATAATTAAATGAATAAATCTTGGTGCACAATTCCTGCCTGCTGGATCTTCTCTCCTCCTCCTCCCTATGGCTGCGGGACACAGTGATACACCCTAGGGCCCAGGCCTGCGGTAATAGACCACAATTACAAGTGAACTGCAACACAAGCAGCTAACACATTCCTCCTGTGATAAATGAGTGAACGATAAATTTTGTCTTTCGCATCTATCACTTTAACATTTAGAAGTGAGAATGTACTATGTAGAAATAGTGTTAAGGTAAAATATAGGTAAGTAAAAACAAGACTAGAGTAAATTGTAACTTCGAATGAGTGGTAACATGTTGGGAAACGTAGGAAGAAACACATGATAATAAATGTCCTTTCAGTTGAGAAATTACAGAGGTGGAAACCAAGACATCTTCAAGAAACAAAGAAGATAAACCGCATGCATCCCAGGAAGTCTGTTATCTCATCAAAACTCACACCTCCCAAAGAACCCATCAACTACAAATTAGGTTGGAGACTGAGGAGGCACCGGAGGGGGGTGCCTGCCTTCAATTCTGGAGCTACTCAGAGGACCGAGGTGGCAGTGTGCTGGCGTGTGCTGGCGCAAGGGGGCAGAGACGGAGGGGGGAAAGTTGAGTGAAGTGTAAATGACTTTCTGGGCTTAAGGACTATGTTTAAAGAAGTACTAAAGTTCACAGTAAAATGAATGGAGCCACGCCTCTAGCAATATTGCTAAGTGCTCCTGCACTGTGATATGCCTTTGTTCTACTAATAAATGCTCAATATTATGCTGCTGAAAATTCCGCTTGGGAATTCATCTTTCTCACTTCTTCCCTTAAAATCAGTTCTAAGAATTTAGTGTGAAATACATTTAGGCTTGGTCCACATTATTTTTAGTTCAAATAAACACATCTAAATTTTTTCCATCTTTCCCATTAAAGGATTTTGGTTTTGGCTCATTCTTTCAGCATTTTGCCAGCAATCTGCTCAATGCTCTTTCCTTAGGAATGAAAGCTGTAGCCTGATATTACAAAGTGTTTGGTGAAACCTTTACCATGACTCTCAAGTCGCAACATGCCAGATAATCACTGGTTTTCAAAGCTGCTTGAAGATAGAAGGAAAGCGTCAAAGGTTTATGCATGAATCAGCGTCCCCTTGTCACAACGTCATGCTGCAGTGATCCTTGCAGAGCTCTAAGACTGGATTTAAAGGAGAAAAGCTCAATACTGGCTCCTGAGCCAGCAGGATGAAACATCCAAGATTGTACATATATTACTTCTGTGCTAAAACTACTGTATGAAAACGTCTTACCATTATGGCAGTTTTATAGTACTCCATAGGAGACATCTCTTTAAATGACTCTAATATCCTTTCAGTGCTAAAATTGAGAAGGGGGTTGATCCATAGTTAACTCATGTAAACACGAGTGAACTACTAAGAGACAGCAAATGTTAATCACAAAACCTAAGCAGCAGGATTCGCCTTAATCTTGTCAAGATAAGAGGAACAGGATCTTTTGAAAACCGGCACAGAGATCGCTGCATCAGCCACCGAAGAACTGCGCATGCTCCAGAAAGAAAGGTAAAAAGTGCATTGTGACAAAGACTACTGATCTTCATCAGAAAGACCCTCGAGGAAGAAGAGGAGCCTTCCTCAGTGCGCCCATCAGCGTACACAGCGCATGCATGGCACGTATGCTAATGATATTAATGACTTCCGAGAAGTAATTTCTAGAACCACTCCTATCCCAAGAATTGTGATGAATGTTCATAAATTTTACACATAATGCTGGACTGTATGGAGTGCTCTGTGTGTGTGTGTTAGGAGGAGTGATCCCCCATGCACCCAGCGCCGAATAAAGCAAATACCCGCTTCTCTGACTCTGAAGCATCTCTAGGCCTGGTTTTGGGCAATTCAAAATAGGTGAATACACATTACAACTACAGCTGAAGTTGTTGCGTAGGCAGATTGAAGAGGAAAGGATTTCATCTTCATCACTCTCCTTCTTTCTTGTTTTGACAGAATTAAGAACTTGTAAAAAATCTGATATCACTGATGCTCACCACTCTTCCAATTAGACTACGCTCACTTAGGCAACGAAGTCCAGAGCTTCGGATATCTCCCGCTTCTGCCCTAGGAATTGCTTCCAGTGCTGTACCTTTGCTCCAGCTGCGAAACCAAACCAGCAGAACCAAGGAAGTTCTCTCTGAATGAACCATTGCTCTTGAAGGCTACAACGGTAGTCATGGCAGTGAACACTGCTCTTCACTGGGCCATTCCTCTGAAAAAAAACCATGCACCACCTCTCAACCTAAACCGTTAAGCCTCCTGCTGATGCTGACTGACAAAGCGTCCAACTGCACTTAGATTCCAACAGCTACTTCCAATGACCTGTCAACAGAGCTTTGCAGACTTGCAACAGAGCAACAAACTAAAGGGGCTATGTTTCATGGCTGTTTTTCAAACATCATTGACTTATGTCCCTTTGCCAGCTTAAGTGAAGGTGGCCCATCCACCTTGGTCAAAATCAGCAGAATTTTGGCCCAATTTGTTGTTACGCAACACATCATGACACAATCTCTTGGTGTTGATGCAAAATTCCCACTGAAGTGCATGTCGTTACATGACTTAAGGCTACCTACTCACAGAGTGTCCACTCCACTGCCACACCCATTTTCTGGCCACCTTGAAATGACTGAGCTGTCTTACTGTTCCCAACATTCCTCAGGGGTACGTGACCACCATAGCCTCCCTTCTGAAGTTTAGGAACCTAAGTAGTACTAGCAATAGCAGTTTATCCAAAATCCATTTGCTCCATCAACAAACTCCGAGCAAGCGCTGAGAATTAGTTTCAAGACTTCTACATATATTTACAGGGAGCTTTTTGTTTGCTTGTTTGTTTTTAAAGCAGATGGAGTAGTGCGATGTTTCCCTGAGGCTACCAGGGCTGCGAGGCAGGCAGGCAGAGCCCTGGCATGGGTGGCACAGGGGACCCCAGGCGCTGACGGCTGCCACCAGCGCAGGCCAGCTCGGAACTGGCAGGCAGGGCTGCACCCCGCGTCTGCCACAACAGCTGCAGCTTCTGCAGCCTGAAACACAGCTGGCTCAGGGGTTCAAATTAAGAGCCAAAACCTTTTGCTGCTCAATTTGGGGCAGAGAAAGGTCATCACTTCTAGCATGGCATAAGCCTGCCACTACATTTCTGTGAAGGAAAATCACCTTGTTAGAGTGAAACTCCTGAGTAAAATACTGAAGCGCTTTCAGATTCGTATTATCTGACATTTCTGTGACCTTCTTTTATACCTGCATTGTTTCCTACTGCTGGTTTTGGGCACAAGTTCTGTGTACACTATTCTGGAAACAAAAAAATAACCCAAAACCAACACCCACTCCTCCCCCACCATCACTCCTTCCCCAGCCCCAAGCCTAACAAAACCAGCCTGCAGAATGTGCAGGATTTCAAATGAGAACAAGCATAGATGGGACATCAAAAGATGGATTCTCCTTAGACATTTGTGCATGCAGTGCTCTGCAATCAACTCCTAAATTCTACTCCTCGTACACCAAATATTTGTCTTGGGAACTCCTTGTTCTCCATTCCAACCCTTCTGAGAGGGTAATCGAGGAGTTACTCTACATATTTTAAGCCCATGTTGCACTAGTCAAATCCAATGCACAGCATTACTTGACTAACTGAGGCGGTGGCAAGGTCAATTAAGACCTGTTCATGTCTTAATTTGGAGCTCTTCCAACTGCTTGAAAAGTGAAGCCTTGGACGTTGAAGGTTCAGGCTAAGGAGAATCCAAAATGTGGATAGCATCTCCCTTCTGCTGGAAGCCTTGAAGTTCACCACTGCAGTCTGCGGCCTACACAGATCATGTGAGTATTGTAAAAGTTCTCCAAGGAAGAGCAAGAACGAGGCTAATGCATGCACACAAACGCTGATCAAAAGCACTTGATGCTCTTGGACAAAAATAGGGAACCTTCACTTTTGGAAAGACAAGGTGACTATGGTTGTCTCTACAGTACTAGTAGGAAAATATCCCTGAAGTTTTGCAAAACCTCTTTTCAGGGGTTTGTTAACTTCATCTTTGTTAAGAACTGGGGAACACAGGGAGACCTGTCACTTTTTTTGCAGAATGCCATAGAAACTGCTACACTCACTTCAACAACAGTCCAAGTAACCTTGTCTGCAAATACTGACCATTTGCAGTTCTGGTTGGTACAAAACCCCATTACCTAAGAAAGGAACAACTCGGCAAGCAGTTTGCAAAGATGAACAACTTAGCACGACTGCGGCTGATGACATGCCCTGACCTTTTTTGCCTTCAGCTATGGGTGCCGTACCCTCCTACCCTCACACATGCCACTCAAAGCTCCTTGCGTGGAGCTCTCGCACCACCTATGACAGCAACTGTGCCAAGCCGCCACCCTTCTTCAGCACCATCGCACCTACCACAAGGTAGCTGAATCAGAGGGAAAAGGAGGTCGCCAATGGAGGGAAGTTGTACCCCCTGACAGCTAAGCTCCAACTACGGTGTCGCTTATGTCCTTCCCAGGACGGGCGGGAAAACGCCTCGGCGCAGCGCAGCGCTGGCCGGGAGCGGCCGGCACGGCACCGAGCGCGCTCCCCACTTCCCTCCCGCCCGCGCCGCTGCGGAGACCCCGGGTTCGCCGGAATCGGCCACATGCTGCACGGAGGGCAGCGCGGCAAAGGCGGCCTCCCCTCGTCGCCCGGGGAAGGCCGGCCTCGGATCCCCGCTCTCTCCACCGGCACGGGCAGTGCCAGCAGCCTCTCGCTGTGGCCGCCGCTGGCCGAAAGCCTCGCCGCGCACCGCCCGGCCGGCCCCGCCGCTCCGCGGGGTCACACGGCACCTGCCGTGGGCGGCCGCCGAGCGACAGGAAGCAGAAGCGCTCACCGCCGCGCCGCTCGCCGCCCCGCCCGGGCGCTCCTCTCCTCGCGCTACCACGATGGCGCCGGCCCGCCCCGCCTTCCCCGTCGCCTGCGGCGCAACGCGGCTGCTCCGAGCCACGCAGCACGCGTGCGGCCGGGCCCTGCCGAGCTGCCGGCGGAGCCGGGGCACAGCCCGGGCGGGAGAGCTTCCGGCGAGGCTAGGCGGGCGGCGAGCGCGGCCGAGCGTGAGCGCGCCAGGCGGGCGGCGGGCGGCGGCGCGATGGAGAGCTAGATGGAGGCGGCAGCACCGCGCGGCATAAAATAGCTGATCGTCCGGCAGCCGCCCGCTCCGCAGCCCCTCGGCTGCTGTCGAGAAGGGCCCCGGCCCTGGCCGCGCCGGTGGCGAGGCGGCTCCGCAGCCCGCGGGCAGCCCTGGCGGGGCAGGGGAGCACTGCGGGCAGCCCCGGGGCCGCGCAGCCGTCTGCAACGCGCGGTGGGAGCCGCTGGGAACTATTTTACACGTCCCGGGGGGCTGGAGAGGAGCACGGAGACCACGCGGCAGGTCGCTGCCGTTAGGGAAAATTAATCCACGATGCCTGAGGTTTATATCCGAAAAGGAGACAGAGGAGTCCTGCAACATTCTTCGACTACAGGGAGAGTCCATGGGGCTTTTCCCATGGCGTCTGTCAAACGGTTGCGGGATGCAGCCCCCTTTTGATGCCAAGTTCCCGGCCACAGCACCCTCTTCCTTTTCCCCACTGGCTGAGGTATTCGGGAGATACAGACTTCCGGAACTGCCTACTCTATGCGCCCCCCTCTAATATGCACCCCCCTCTTGGCATCGAGAAGAAAGAAAAGAACCCCATTCCTAATGCTCTTAAGTCTTTGTTGCCTTGCTCTAGGTTCAGGAATTTAACACGGCCTTGATTAATCAACAGTCTCTGATGATTAGTAACAGTTCTAGAGAACTCCTAGTTTCTTCTGTTACTTCACTAGCCATAACTTCCTAGCCTTGTCTACAGGCCGATTCACACGGTCTCTTTGTAAAGACTCATCCATCTCATTCCTTTTAATCCCTCCTCTTTTTATTTGCTCTGTATTTGTCTTTACAAACCTTAATTACCATGGATTTAATTTTTTCTTCTGGAGTCTTCTTGGGTTTTGCTATTATTTGCAGTGACATCCTTTTCTGTCCTTTTGTAGTCATTTCTGGATCAGGTAGGCATGGCTGCTAGCGGCATCCCCTTGAGCACCTGCTGAAAGAGCTGCAGCCAGCATGGTGTCACACATGGTAAAAAGATGAGAGTTGCTATAGCATATAAGAGGAGGAATCGTATTCATTTAGCCCAGAGCTGGCCAGTTAACCATGAAAACATGTCCCATCCCCATCCTTTCAACATTTGGACAGGTCCACGAGCTGACGTTATTTCCTTTGTTATTTGTTTGACCACTTTTCTGCTGTCATCTGCTTGCAAACAGCAGCTCGAGTCATTTAATTTCCCACAAACTCCTCCTTCTTCTGCCAACAGATAATCTAATACCATCCAATGTTGAAATACCGCTTTCCTCATTTAAGTGGGTTGCTCAGCAAAAAGGTCAAGCGCTGTGGCTGGCTGGTTGGTAATTATTTCCGAGACAGCTTGTAACCTAATTATCTCCTTCAAATGATAAATGGGTTCCCAGGCATCTGGGATTAATTCCTTAGGTTTCCAAGGGGCTGGTCCATCGTGTTGGGTAACTTGTTCTGTTGGCCGTTCATCATTTCCCCGTTTTGGGGTGCTCCCTCCAGCCAGGGCTGCATCAGCTGACTGCTTTTCTCTAATTAAATCATCACAGATTTTGATTCCTAAGCGATTTCCCAGAACTTGTAGTAGCAAAAAGAACAACAGTCTACTAAATATACCATATCCCTGACCAGTTTGGAGGTAACCTGAGCTAAGCATGTTGGCCACAAATCCAATACTGTCCTTTCAAAGCCCGTGTTCCATTAGCAAAGGAACCTACCCATGGTCATCAATTGGTGGCTCAAAATACAGCAGGATTCCCGGGCCTAACGGTCCTCCAACAAGAGTTGCCCCACCATAAGGGTCCCAGCATTTGCATTTCCAAGCTCCCGCACAGGGTTCCCACCTACATTTACATCTGCAAGCTGCTTGGTTGGATTTGGAGCAGAACTCACTAAAAGGCTTTGAGTTCCAATCCGGTGTGGCCATTCCCACTGATAATCACAAACAACATGTCTTCTACTTGTGGAATTTTTGTGGGGACTGCTCAAAAACAGGTGGTCAAAAAAACCCCTTGTCCCTCCCCATTGCTTTACAGGCTTCCAAATATTTTTGGTAAGTGTGATAAGAACGCCTTACGCAGCTACTGTTAGTGAGCCGAACAGGTATTTGATTGCATTTGCCTTGATATTTGGAACAATTGGAAGGAGGGCAATTGGGGGTCCAAACCCAGTTGTTCAAGCCCAGAGGGAAAGTCAATTGACAATTGCCTTTTCCTACATAGACACGCCCTATCCTATTTAGGCAATAAGTGCCTGTTGGAGAAGAATGAAGTGGCCATGAACTTCCTTCTTTGGCCCCAAATCCCATCCCACTGTGGCCCTCACATTGACCCACCATTTAGGTTCAGCTGGGCTAGCCAACTATGGCCACTCTTCAGATCCTCCTGGCCCTCCACAGAGCCAGCAATTGCTAAGGTTAAAAACTTTTGCTACTTCTTCTCCTAAGGCTGCAAATTGATTCTCCCACTCCTGGCCTAAACTCAGCTGACCATATCAAAGTAGAATTAGTAAGGAAAATGTTTTAATAGTGTCATCTAATTAGCTAGTCTAATTTTCCCCTTGTCTTCTGCAGCACCTATGCCAATTGAAGACACAGAAACCACTTAACGTAACAAAATGGCCACAAGTATTAGCCCCCAAGTGAGTGGAGATTCTAGAGGAGGGATGCCTATACAGTCTATTTCAGCAGACGGTCTGAAGGTAGGACTGCGGGGCTTCTTCCGATGTCGAAGCACTGCCTACTGCTCCGGCCCACTCCTGCAGAGTGTCAGTCACGGCCTCCCGGCCTTCTCCTCCAGCTGAGATGTGCAAATCTCTGAGGCTTCAGAGACCTTGACCCGAGAGTGACGGGTTCACCTGTGTTCAGCTTACTTGACGGCTGTTTTCTGTCGTCAGTGACACTTGGAATGGGCCACGCCATTTCACCAGCACTGGCGCTTCTTTCTACTCCTTAATTAGGACTCAATCTCCTGGTTGGATGTTAAAAGCAGCAAAGTCCAAAGGCCGGGCTTGCGCCAGCTGAGTTTCCTGTTGAAGGGGTTTCACAAGAAGCAGGATCCTGGCCACAGATGGTTTTAAAAATGCATCACTTGCCTCTACCCCCCCCACTGGGTGGAGACTTACCAGGGCAATTGCAAACAACGATTGAAAGGGAGATAACTGAATCTCTCTTCTGGGTTGGGCCCTCATTCTCACCAAAGCCAATGTCCAAAGCCCTACCCATGGCATCTTGGTTTCTATTACCAGCTTCAAAAGGTGTTTATTTCTCTCTTCATTGTTTTCTACCCGAGCCGAGCTCTGGGGGTGCCAGGGCCTATGGAGGTTCCATTGTGTTCCTAAAGAAGCCAAAACCCCTTGAAGGATCTTTCCTGCAAAATGAGTTCCCTTATCTGAATCTATTGCTTCTACAATGCTGTATCTTGGAATGATTTGTTCCAAAAATGCCTTAAGAACTGATCCTGTCATTACTGAAGTAGTTGGAAATACTTCTGGCCACCTTGCTAGCTGACATACGATTACCAGAAGATATTAAGCCTTGCCACTTGGGGCATCTCCGGAAAATCCACCTGGCATCTTTGGAAGGGCCATGCAGCCCAAGGCCTCCCTCCTCTAGCAAGTTACTTTGTAACTTGGCTGTTGGCTTTAGCACAGATCAAGCAACCTTCAACAGCTCCTTTTGCCAGTCTAAAAAGACCCCCAGCAACATACATCATGAGATAGGCTTCTGCCAATCCTCAGGAAGTGCAAGGACTCTCTTAATGGAGTTGCTTTAATATTGGTAGGGCCAAAGGTTCTGGTATCTCTTGTTTGCCATCCCTTGGAAACCAATTCTTGCCTTTTTTCTCTGCCACACGACTTTTAACTGTATGTCAAACTGCTGTGGTAGAAAAGACAGCTTCCTGGGCAGTGATGGAGTCACGGGGAGCAAAGGGGGCATCTTGGAGAGTTCTGGCAGAAGTGTGGCTTTCTGAGTTTCTTCATCCACCAAAAAGGAGACAGAGGAGTCCTGTAACATTCTTCAACTCCAGGGAGAGGCCATGGGGCTTTTGCCATGGAGTCTCTCAAATGATTGCGGGATGCAGCCCCCTTCTGATGCTAAGTTCCTGGCAACAGCACCCTCTGAGGTACTCGGGAATTACAGACTTCCGGAACTGCCTACTCTATGCCCCCCTCTAATATGCACTCCCCTTTTGAAATGGAAAAGGAAGAAAACCAAACTATTCCTAATGCTGGGAAGTCTTTGCTGCCTTGCTCTAGGTTCAGGAATTTAGCAGGGCCTTGGCTGAGCAACAGTCTCTGTTGATTAGTAACAGTTTCTAGAACGAATACTTTCTTCTGTTACTTCCCCCCCTGTAAATTCCTAGCCTTGTCTAAGGAGAGATTCACACGGTCTCTTTGTAAAGACACATCTATCTTACTCCTTTCACTCCCACACCTTCCTTGCGGTGGAACGGCACTCCCCGGCACAGCACCTGGCACAAAACCCCCGTATACGCACACACACACCTGCACTTACCCTGCACTCCACTGCACACACACACACACACACCTCCCGCACACTAACACCCCCTCCACATCCCCACCATGCTACTTGCAGTGGCCCCGCCCCTGCCATCCCCGCCGGCTGGCAGCACCCACTCCTCGCATGCTTCCCCATGCCTTGCATTTCCTTGCTGCCCCCTCTGTAGCCTTCCCTCAACCTGCCTTTTCTCCCCTGCCTTGCACTGACTTGCTCACCCATCCCCCACCTGACTTCCTTTCACATTCGTCTAGGTCTGGCCTCATCTTTCCTTTTCCTTCTAGGACCCTCATTGCCTTGCCTCGCCTCGCAAAGCCACCACTTGCCTTGCCTTGCCCTTGAACCCCTCCCTTGCCTTGCATGACCTTGCTCACCCCTCCCCCACCTGGAATTCAACACCCCTTTTCAATGACATTTCTGGGCCTTGCCCTGCCCTTTCTGCTCCTCCGAGGAATCTCAAAGCTCTCAAGCATCTCCGGTGTTTCAGGATCCCATGAGAGGAAGACCAGGGGAGGACGCATGTTGCCACACTCATCTCTGTGGGCAGCCTTTGTCTGGGAGCAATCCTTGCATGTCTTGAACCTTGGAGGGGCAATTCACATTTTGCCCTTGAGCTCGGGGACCAGAAAGAGAGTTCTTTTGCATACAAGGGAAAGCAGGTAGCTCAAGTCTTTTAGGTACAGAGGAGAGATGACCCACGCGGGATCAAGGCCACACAGAGCACTTGGTCCTGGCCACTTTTGTGTACCAGCAGTCCTTGAATGTACTTCTCACCTGCCTTGCCTGGCCTTGCCTTGGCAACACAACAGTTGCCTTGCCTTGCCCTGCTAGCCCTCTGGAGCCTTGCATTCCTTTGCACGGCCATGCCCAGCACATGACCTGCCTACTGTTTTCCTCCAGGGCCTTGGCTTGCTGAGCCCTTCCTGTTTCTGCCTGGCCTTCCCATCAGTGGCCCTTCCTTCCTACAGCCAGCCTTGCCTCTAACTTCTGGACCTTCTCTTGCCTACCACTCCATTTGCTTTCCCCTCACTGCTCTGGCCTTGCCTACCTCTCCCTTGACTTGCCCACAATTGCCTGCACTCGGTTTGCAGCGCCTTGCCTGCATGGAAGGCAAGGGAAAGAGTGGAAGGCCGGGCAAAGCAAAGCCAGCAAGTTGTAGGCAGTGCGAGGCAAGGCAGACGTAGGCAAAGGAAGCAGAGCAAGGGTACCTTAAGAAGAACTAGACAAGGCAAGGCCAAGAGACTCGGAGTGCCTTTCCTTGGGAAGGCAAGGACATAGTGCCAGTGTTGCTGGAGCAGATGTTAAGGTACTGTGGGGAGGAATAGTCCAGCAAGACATTTCTCTTCTGGCCCCTGTGCGTGTGGGGGAAATTGTTGGACATATTCAATACTGGAGGCGGATCAGTCGCTGGATGTGTTGTATTTTGGAGGAGGGGATGCCGTTTCTTTGGAGATGGGCTTGTAGTTGCTCTCTTTGGCAAGGAAGGCAGGTTTGGATGTGCACATCAGGTACTCCTAGGGATTTTAAAGGCTTTTCCCAACAGGCAGAGCTCTCTCTGGGTTCGAGCTGTTGAGCTGTCAGTGGGAATGCAAAGGCCAAGCTCTTAAGCTATTTGTCCTGGTGCCTTCAGTGTGTGAGCAGTCCCTGGTGCCGTTGCCTTTGGATCCTGACTCTGGGAGAGGGAAGGCTTAGGATGGTACCTAGAGCTGAGAAGGAGAGTGCTGAGAACAGCGTGTGTGCTGCTAGTTTGAGGGGTGCAGGTGAAGTTGTAGGCAGCAAGATCTTCCTCAGCTGGCACTGTTTTGAGCCCTGTTTTTGCCAGATGGTTTCAAGCTGGTGGGCGGAATCTGCGAGAGGGAAAAGATTTGTTTGGGCCAAAGAGGTGTGGTGTAAAGAAGAGTGTGCTCTTGGAAGGGGAAGATGAGGGCAATCTTTTTGTCCTGACACCGTTGATTTGAGAGCAGGGCCGTTTGCAAGTTGCCTCTGTCTGCCCTTGGGGTGGTTTCGAGCTGGGCCAGGTGCTTGGCCTTCTTTTGCAAGTCTGCAGCGCCATCGTGTGGTTGTTTCCATGAGCGCTGACAGTGCCCGGCAAAAAGCTCTTGGCTGGCGCGGCCCCAGTCGTGTGGAAGCAGTTGGAGGAAGAGCTCCGCTGTGCATCCTGCCTCTTGGAGACATAAAAGGATGCAACCCTGCGCGTAGCGGGGAAGCAAGACGAATCTTTTCATTGTTGGCTGAGCAGTTTCCAAGCGGCAAAAGTAAAGGCACTTTCAGCACGGCCTCTTTCTTTCAGAACCTTTTCTGTGCCATCATGAACATGCTCAACATGCCACTCGCACCCGCTGAACTGCATCAAAGGCTCTGGAGATAGGCACTTTCCTTCAAGCTCTCTGTAGCATCGTACCCTCCACCTCTGGCGGATCCCAAAGCCCTTCCAAACATCCAGCAGCTGCACGCAGAGAACAAGTGCTAGAACAAGGCATTGGCCTTCCTAGTCCTTTTAAAGTCTGTGAACTAGGCGAAACATTCCAGTGAGCAGCACTTTCCTTCGCAACTATATCTAGAGCATCATCACATTCTCTCCAAGTGGGTAAGTCCACCCTTGCAGCGCAGCGTTTGCAGCCACAGTTCGGACTGAGAGATAGGCCAGGTGAGAAAGCATTTCTTGACTATCCCTCTTCTCTGGAAGACTTGATACTCGCAGCGCGACCACGTCCACACACCTTCAGTGTGGCCAGGTTCAAGCAGCTAGAGCTCCCAGAGATGGGAGAGTCAGGAGAGAAGACGTTCCAAAAGTACCGTGTACTTACAGCAGCATTAAAACTGTGCACAGCAGTCTGCAGCACTGTAGACTGCGGCTTCTCCGACAGACGAGCCATCCCATTGTTGCCTCTCGCAGCCTGCTTGCTAGCTGCTCTCCTGAAGAAAAGAACTAGAAGAAAAAGCCAATGCTGGGCTGCACCTTCCCCTTGCCTTACGTAAAGCCACCTAAACTCCCCGCTGCACTCTCTACTTCCCCTCTCCTTGGAGGCGACCACTGTGTTTGCTGCATCTCGAAGCCTAAAGTTAAGCGCCAGTGGTTTTGGGGATGGTTGGAAGAGGGATAAGTAGTAGCACAAGGAAGTAGTTGTCGTTGAACTTCCTCCTTCTCAGTGCTAACGTGAATTGGGCAGGCAGGCGAGTGCTAGCCACGCTCCTTTCTCAGTTTGTACGCTGCGGACACGAGTCCGGTGCTCTGCGCCTTCGTTCGGCCTCTTTAGTACCCATGTCGCTCTTTCATTCAGCCGGAGTCGAAGCGTCGTCTACTTCTCGCCCAGAGAGCACGGTGCCGGAAGAGAAATGCCCCAGCCGACTGCTTCTGCCGACACACGCCTGGTCTATGCACTTTCCCTCGCAGCGACATACAGCAGCACTTTCGGTCTTTCTTGTCGTCCAAATGGAAAGGGAAAGATTCTCTGCTATGTCCCGCCCAGAGAACAGTTTTAGGTCAACCAGCACGCCCAGAGCTTGCCCTCGACGCGTGGAAACTTGTGTTTGCACCACATTCAAGTGGTAGCCGTCTTTCCTTTACAGGCTGCAGAACGCCGTCAGATCCCGGTGCTCTCTGCACCTGCCTTCTCAGTTCCAATACCGCCGCGCACAATACAGCCTTGCAGGAAGCAAAGACGCGGATAGTCATGTCGCTCAGAAGAACGTGTAAAGACGAAAAGATGTTCTTCCTTTCTCCTCCTTGTCGCCCAGATTGTGGTGCTGTATTAAAAGCCTTGGCCAGCGAAAGGCTGATCCAGCAAGTGTTTCTCACCTGATGCATTTCGCTGAGGGAGAGCTGAGGAAAATCCTTGCACAGCACACTGCGGATGCGTGCAGTACACATGCTGAAGAGAGCCACAGCTAAAAGTCATCGCTGGGCTTCAGTTCTGTCCAGACCGCAGAAGGCGAAGAACGAAGCAGCTGGGCACCGCGTTAACGTACTCAGTGGACCGAATTTCAAATGTCCAGCCAAAAGCTGCTTCATAAGCAGATTCAGCTGAGAATGCTCTGGCTGCTTCACAAAGTAAGGCGCAGCCGTTTCCATTCATCACACTACCTGGCCAGAAGCAGTATCCTACACCTTCAATGCTGCAGCGTCCATGCAGCTGGAGCACACGCAGTAGGACGCGTCGAGATAGAAGGCGTTCTTCAAGTACCCCCCTCCTCCAAGCAGCCTTGAAACTGAGCACAACACACTGCGGCTCGGGAGCTTCCTTCTCAGATAGACGTGCCGTCACGTTATTCACTCTCGCAGCTCCGTTGCCCACTTGCAGCAGCTGCTACCAAAGCAAAATGCTCCAGAAGTAAAAAGCACTGCCGGGCTGTACTTTCGCCTTGCCGCACGTGAAGCACCATAAACTGTCCGCTGTACTCTTTATTTCCCTTCTCCGCCGCATCTACCACTGTCATCTCTGCATCTCGAAGCATAAAGCTCGGCACAATTCTTCCCAGGGAAAGCTGGAAGAGAAATAGGTAGCAGCACAAGTAGCTGCAAGTGGAACTTTTGTTTTCAACTGCTAACGTGAATCCGAAAAGAAGCGAGCGGCAGCCACGCTTCTTCTTGCAGCCTGTGCGATGCGCACACCAGCTCGGTGCTCTGCGCCCTCATTCGTATGCTCTTCGTACCATGTCGCGCTTTTCATTCTGCCGGAGTCGAAGCGTCGTCTACTTCTCGCCCGGAGAGCACGGTGCCGGAAGAGAAATGCCCCAGCCGACCGCCCTTCCGAAACACACCAGGGCTATGCACTTTTCTCGCAGCGACATACAGCAGCACTTTCGGTCTTTTCTTGTCGTCCAAATGTAAGGGGAAAGATTCTCAGCAATGTCGGGCACAGAGAACAGTTTTAGGTCAACAAGCACGCCCAGAGCTTGCCCGCGACTCGTGGAAACTTGTGTTTGCACACATTCCAGTGGCAGCCCTCTTTCCTTTACAGCCTGCAGAGCGCCGTCAGATCGCGGTGCTCTCTGCACCTGCCTTCTCCCTTCCAAGTACCACTGCGCACAATATAGCCTTGCAGGAAGCAAAGGCGCGGATAGTCGTCTCGCAGAGAAGAACGTGCAAAGACGAAAAGATGTTCTTCCTTTCTCCTCCTTGTCGCCCAGATTGTGGTGCTGTATTAAAAGCCTTGGCCAGCGAAAGGCTGATCCAGCAAGTGTTTCTCACCTGATGCATTTCGCTGAGGGAGAGCTGAGGAAAATCCTTGCACAGCACACTGTGGATGCGTGCAGTACACATGCTGAAGAGCGGCAAAACTCAAAGCCATCGCTGGGCTTCAGTTCTGTCCAGACCGCAGAAGGCGAAGAACGAAGCAGCTGGGCACCGCGTTAACGTACTCAGTGGACCGAATTTCAAATGTCTAGCCAAAAGCTGCTTCATAAGCAGATTCAGCTGAGAATGCTCTGGCTGCTTCACAAAGTAAGGCGCAGCCGTTTCCATTCATCACACTACCTGGCCAGAAGCAGTATCCTACACCTTCAATGCTGCAGCGTCCATGCAGCTGGAGCACACGCAGTAGGACGCGTCGAGATAGAAGGCGTTCTTCAAGTACCCCCCTCCTCCAAGCAGCCTTGAAACTGAGCACAACACACTGCGGCTCGGGAGCTTCCTTCTCAGATAGACGTGCCGTCACGTTATTCACTCTCGCAGCTCCGTTGCCCACTTGCAGCAGCTGCTACCAAAGCAAAATGCTCCAGAAGTAAAAAGCACTGCCGGGCTGTACTTTCGCCTTGCCGCACGTGAAGCACCATAAACTGTCCGCTGTACTCTTTATTTCCCTTCTCCGCCGCATCTACCACTGTCATCTCTGCATCTCGAAGCATAAAGCTCGGCACAATTCTTCCCAGGGAAAGCTGGAAGAGAAATAGGTAGCAGCACAAGTAGCTGCAAGTGGAACTTTTGTTTTCAACTGCTAACGTGAATCCGAAAAGAAGCGAGCGGCAGCCACGCTTCTTCTTGCAGCCTGTGCGATGCGCACACCAGCTCGGTGCTCTGCGCCCTCATTCGTATGCTCTTCGTACCATGTCGCGCTTTTCATTCTGCCGGAGTCGAAGCGTCGTCTACTTCTCGCCCGGAGAGCACGGTGCCGGAAGAGAAATGCCCCAGCCGACCGCCCTTCCGAAACACACCAGGGCTATGCACTTTTCTCGCAGCGACATACAGCAGCACTTTCGGTCTTTTCTTGTCGTCCAAATGTAAGGGGAAAGATTCTCAGCAATGTCGGGCACAGAGAACAGTTTTAGGTCAACAAGCACGCCCAGAGCTTGCCCGCGACTCGTGGAAACTTGTGTTTGCACACATTCCAGTGGCAGCCCTCTTTCCTTTACAGCCTGCAGAGCGCCGTCAGATCGCGGTGCTCTCTGCACCTGCCTTCTCCCTTCCAAGTACCACTGCGCACAATATAGCCTTGCAGGAAGCAAAGGCGCGGATAGTCGTCTCGCAGAGAAGAACGTGCAAAGACGAAAAGATGTTCTTCCTTTCTCCTCCTTGTCGCCCAGATTGTGGTGCTGTATTAAAAGCCTTGGCCAGCGAAAGGCTGATCCAGCAAGTGTTTCTCACCTGATGCATTTCGCTGAGGGAGAGCTGAGGAAAATCCTTGCACAGCACACTGTGGATGCGTGCAGTACACATGCTGAAGAGCGGCAAAACTCAAAGCCATCGCTGGGCTTCAGTTCTGTCCAGACCGCAGAAGGCGAAGAACGAAGCAGCTGGGCACCGCGTTAACGTACTCAGTGGACCGAATTTCAAATGTCCAGCCAAAAGCTGCTTCATAAGCAGATTCAGCTGAGAATGCTCTGGCTGCTTCACAAAGTAAGGCGCAGCCGTTTCCATTCATCACACTACCTGGCCAGAAGCAGTATCCTACACCTTCAATGCTGCAGCGTCCATGCAGCTGGAGCACACGCAGTAGGACGCGTCGAGATAGAAGGCGTTCTTCAAGTACCCCCCTCCTCCAAGCAGCCTTGAAACTGAGCACAACACACTGCGGCTCGGGAGCTTCCTTCTCAGATAGACGTGCCGTCACGTTATTCACTCTCGCAGCTCCGTTGCCCACTTGCAGCAGCTGCTACCAAAGCAAAATGCTCCAGAAGTAAAAAGCACTGCCGGGCTGTACTTTCGCCTTGCCGCACGTGAAGCACCATAAACTGTCCGCTGTACTCTTTATTTCCCTTCTCCGCCGCATCTACCACTGTCATCTCTGCATCTCGAAGCATAAAGCTCGGCACAATTCTTCCCAGGGAAAGCTGGAAGAGAAATAGGTAGCAGCACAAGTAGCTGCAAGTGGAACTTTTGTTTTCAACTGCTAACGTGAATCCGAAAAGAAGCGAGCGGCAGCCACGCTTCTTCTTGCAGCCTGTGCGATGCGCACACCAGCTCGGTGCTCTGCGCCCTCATTCGTATGCTCTTCGTACCATGTCGCGCTTTTCATTCTGCCGGAGTCGAAGCGTCGTCTACTTCTCGCCCGGAGAGCACGGTGCCGGAAGAGAAATGCCCCAGCCGACCGCCCTTCCGAAACACACCAGGGCTATGCACTTTTCTCGCAGCGACATACAGCAGCACTTTCGGTCTTTTCTTGTCGTCCAAATGTAAGGGGAAAGATTCTCAGCAATGTCGGGCACAGAGAACAGTTTTAGGTCAACAAGCACGCCCAGAGCTTGCCCGCGACTCGTGGAAACTTGTGTTTGCACACATTCCAGTGGCAGCCCTCTTTCCTTTACAGCCTGCAGAGCGCCGTCAGATCGCGGTGCTCTCTGCACCTGCCTTCTCCCTTCCAAGTACCACTGCGCACAATATAGCCTTGCAGGAAGCAAAGGCGCGGATAGTCGTCTCGCAGAGAAGAACGTGCAAAGACGAAAAGATGTTCTTCCTTTCTCCTCCTTGTCGCCCAGATTGTGGTGCTGTATTAAAAGCCTTGGCCAGCGAAAGGCTGATCCAGCAAGTGTTTCTCACCTGATGCATTTCGCTGAGGGAGAGCTGAGGAAAATCCTTGCACAGCACACTGTGGATGCGTGCAGTACACATGCTGAAGAGCGGCAAAACTCAAAGCCATCGCTGGGCTTCAGTTCTGTCCAGACCGCAGAAGGCGAAGAACGAAGCAGCTGGGCACCGCGTTAACGTACTCAGTGGACCGAATTTCAAATGTCCAGCCAAAAGCTGCTTCATAAGCAGATTCAGCTGAGAATGCTCTGGCTGCTTCACAAAGTAAGGCGCAGCCGTTTCCATTCATCACACTACCTGGCCAGAAGCAGTATCCTACACCTTCAATGCTGCAGCGTCCATGCAGCTGGAGCACACGCAGTAGGACGCGTCGAGATAGAAGGCGGTCTTCAAGTACCCCCCTCCTCCAAGCAGCCTTGAAACTGAGCACAACACACTGCGGCTCGGGAGCTTCCTTCTCAGATAGACGTGCCGTCACGTTATTCACTCTCGCAGCTCCGTTGCCCACTTGCAGCAGCTGCTACCAAAGCAAAATGCTCCAGAAGTAAAAAGCACTGCCGGGCTGTACTTTCGCCTTGCCGCACGTGAAGCACCATAAACTGTCCGCTGTACTCTTTATTTCCCTTCTCCGCCGCATCTACCACTGTCATCTCTGCATCTCGAAGCATAAAGCTCGGCACAATTCTTCCCAGGGAAAGCTGGAAGAGAAATAGGTAGCAGCACAAGTAGCTGCAAGTGGAACTTTTGTTTTCAACTGCTAACGTGAATCCGAAAAGAAGCGAGCGGCAGCCACGCTTCTTCTTGCAGCCTGTGCGATGCGCACACCAGCTCGGTGCTCTGCGCCCTCATTCGTATGCTCTTCGTACCATGTCGCGCTTTTCATTCTGCCGGAGTCGAAGCGTCGTCTACTTCTCGCCCGGAGAGCACGGTGCCGGAAGAGAAATGCCCCAGCCGACCGCCCTTCCGAAACACACCAGGGCTATGCACTTTTCTCGCAGCGACATACAGCAGCACTTTCGGTCTTTTCTTGTCGTCCAAATGTAAGGGGAAAGATTCTCAGCAATGTCGGGCACAGAGAACAGTTTTAGGTCAACAAGCACGCCCAGAGCTTGCCCGCGACTCGTGGAAACTTGTGTTTGCACACATTCCAGTGGCAGCCCTCTTTCCTTTACAGCCTGCAGAGCGCCGTCAGATCGCGGTGCTCTCTGCACCTGCCTTCTCCCTTCCAAGTACCACTGCGCACAATATAGCCTTGCAGGAAGCAAAGGCGCGGATAGTCGTCTCGCAGAGAAGAACGTGCAAAGACGAAAAGATGTTCTTCCTTTCTCCTCCTTGTCGCCCAGATTGTGGTGCTGTATTAAAAGCCTTGGCCAGCGAAAGGCTGATCCAGCAAGTGTTTCTCACCTGATGCATTTCGCTGAGGGAGAGCTGAGGAAAATCCTTGCACAGCACACTGTGGATGCGTGCAGTACACATGCTGAAGAGCGGCAAAACTCAAAGCCATCGCTGGGCTTCAGTTCTGTCCAGACCGCAGAAGGCGAAGAACGAAGCAGCTGGGCACCGCGTTAACGTACTCAGTGGACCGAATTTCAAATGTCCAGCCAAAAGCTGCTTCATAAGCAGATTCAGCTGAGAATGCTCTGGCTGCTTCACAAAGTAAGGCGCAGCCGTTTCCATTCATCACACTACCTGGCCAGAAGCAGTATCCTACACCTTCAATGCTGCAGCGTCCATGCAGCTGGAGCACACGCAGTAGGACGCGTCGAGATAGAAGGCGTTCTTCAAGTACCCCCCTCCTCCAAGCAGCCTTGAAACTGAGCACAACACACTGCGGCTCGGGAGCTTCCTTCTCAGATAGACGTGCCGTCACGTTATTCACTCTCGCAGCTCCGTTGCCCACTTGCAGCAGCTGCTACCAAAGCAAAATGCTCCAGAAGTAAAAAGCACTGCCGGGCTGTACTTTCGCCTTGCCGCACGTGAAGCACCATAAACTGTCCGCTGTACTCTTTATTTCCCTTCTCCGCCGCATCTACCACTGTCATCTCTGCATCTCGAAGCATAAAGCTCGGCACAATTCTTCCCAGGGAAAGCTGGAAGAGAAATAGGTAGCAGCACAAGTAGCTGCAAGTGGAACTTTTGTTTTCAACTGCTAACGTGAATCCGAAAAGAAGCGAGCGGCAGCCACGCTTCTTCTTGCAGCCTGTGCGATGCGCACACCAGCTCGGTGCTCTGCGCCCTCATTCGTATGCTCTTCGTACCATGTCGCGCTTTTCATTCTGCCGGAGTCGAAGCGTCGTCTACTTCTCGCCCGGAGAGCACGGTGCCGGAAGAGAAATGCCCCAGCCGACCGCCCTTCCGAAACACACCAGGGCTATGCACTTTTCTCGCAGCGACATACAGCAGCACTTTCGGTCTTTTCTTGTCGTCCAAATGTAAGGGGAAAGATTCTCAGCAATGTCGGGCACAGAGAACAGTTTTAGGTCAACAAGCACGCCCAGAGCTTGCCCGCGACTCGTGGAAACTTGTGTTTGCACACATTCAAGTGGCAGCCCTCTTTCCTTTACAGCCTGCAGAGCGCCGTCAGATCGCGGTGCTCTCTGCACCTGCCTTCTCCCTTCCAAGTACCACTGCGCACAATATAGCCTTGCAGGAAGCAAAGGCGCGGATAGTCGTCTCGCAGAGAAGAACGTGCAAAGACGAAAAGATGTTCTTCCTTTCTCCTCCTTGTCGCCCAGATTGTGGTGCTGTATTAAAAGCCTTGGCCAGCGAAAGGCTGATCCAGCAAGTGTTTCTCACCTGATGCATTTCGCTGAGGGAGAGCTGAGGAAAATCCTTGCACAGCACACTGTGGATGCGTGCAGTACACATGCTGAAGAGCGGCAAAACTCAAAGCCATCGCTGGGCTTCAGTTCTGTCCAGACCGCAGAAGGCGAAGAACGAAGCAGCTGGGCACCGCGTTAACGTACTCAGTGGACCGAATTTCAAATGTCCAGCCAAAAGCTGCTTCATAAGCAGATTCAGCTGAGAATGCTCTGGCTGCTTCACAAAGTAAGGCGCAGCCGTTTCCATTCATCACACTACCTGGCCAGAAGCAGTATCCTACACCTTCAATGCTGCAGCGTCCATGCAGCTGGAGCACACGCAGTAGGACGCGTCGAGATAGAAGGCGTTCTTCAAGTACCCCCCTCCTCCAAGCAGCCTTGAAACTGAGCACAACACACTGCGGCTCGGGAGCTTCCTTCTCAGATAGACGTGCCGTCACGTTATTCACTCTCGCAGCTCCGTTGCCCACTTGCAGCAGCTGCTACCAAAGCAAAATGCTCCAGAAGTAAAAAGCACTGCCGGGCTGTACTTTCGCCTTGCCGCACGTGAAGCACCATAAACTGTCCGCTGTACTCTTTATTTCCCTTCTCCGCCGCATCTACCACTGTCATCTCTGCATCTCGAAGCATAAAGCTCGGCACAATTCTTCCCAGGGAAAGCTGGAAGAGAAATAGGTAGCAGCACAAGTAGCTGCAAGTGGAACTTTTGTTTTCAACTGCTAACGTGAATCCGAAAAGAAGCGAGCGGCAGCCACGCTTCTTCTTGCAGCCTGTGCGATGCGCACACCAGCTCGGTGCTCTGCGCCCTCATTCGTATGCTCTTCGTACCATGTCGCGCTTTTCATTCTGCCGGAGTCGAAGCGTCGTCTACTTCTCGCCCGGAGAGCACGGTGCCGGCAGAGAAATGCTCCGGGCTTCTGCCTCTGCCGAAACACACCTGGGCTATCCCTCTCAGCGTTAAGTGGCACAAAATGCTGTCTGCGTTATGGCCTTAATCTTAAGGGAAAGATTCTCGGCTTCGGCTCGCACAGAGAACTTTGCTGGGACAATACATGTGTTTTATTATCCTTTCTCGCAAGAAGACTATGGTGCTTCTTTGGAACTGTTGGCCAGTGTAAGGCTAATCCAGCAAGTGCTTCTCTCCTGACACATTTCTCTGAGCGAGAGCTTCGGCGGACAGTTGGGCTCTGCGAAGCAGAAAGTCTGTGCTTGCACGTAGCGCTGAGGAGAATCTGTGCACAGCGCGCTCTGGATGCGTGCAGTACACACACTAAAGAGAGCCAAAGCTCAATGTCTCAGTTCTGTCCAGCGCCGGAAATTGAGAAGAACGCAGCCCCAGAGCTCTGGGCTGGAGTGTGCGATGGTTATGAGCTGTGCCGCTCTTCTGCGTGTCTACTGCACGCATCCATAGTGTACAGTGCAAGGATTTTCCTCAGCTCTCGCTCAACGAAATGCATTAGAAGGGAAGCACATGCTAGATTAGCCATTCGTTAGCCCACGCTTTCAGTAGAGCACCACAATCTGGGCGACGAGGAAGAGCAAAGAAGAACATCTTTTCGTCTTTGCACGATCTTCTCTGCGAGACATCTCTCCACGTCTTTGCTCCCTGCAAGGCTGTAAGGTGCGCGGTGGTACTTGGAAGGGAGAAGGCAGGTGCAGAGAGCACCGCGATCTGACGGCGCTCTGCAGGCTTAAAGAAAAGAAAGCTACCACTTGAATGTGGTATACCAATTTCCACGCGTCGCGGGTAAGCTCCGGGTAAGCTTGGTGACCTAAAACTGGGCGCTGAGTGAGACGTAGCCGAGAATCTTTCCCTTTACATTCCGGCTCCAATGCAAACAGAATGCGATGCTACTTAGCGCTGCGAAGGAAAGTGCATAGCCCTGGTGTGTTTGGGAAGGATCAGCAGCCTGGAGCGTTTTTCTGGAGCCTTTCTCCGCTGGCACCGTGCTCTCTGGGCGAGAAGTAGACGACGCTTCGACTCCGGCAGAATGAAAGCGCGACATGGTACGAAGAGCATTAAAGAATGAGGGCAGAGCACCCAGCTGGTGTGTGCATCGCACAGGCTGCAAGAGGAAGCCCGGCTGTTACTCGCTTGTTTCCGGATTCACGTTAGCGTTTTAAAACAGAAAGTTCCACTTGCAGCTACTTGTGCTGCTACCTATTTCTCTTCCAGCTTTCCCTGGGAGGAATTGTGCCGAGCTTTATGCTTCGAGATGCAGAGATGACAGTGGTAGATGCGGCGGAGAAGGGAAATACAGAGTACAGCGGACAGTTTATGGTGCTTCACGTGCGGCAAGGCGAAAGTACAGCCCGGCAGTGCTTTTTTACTTCTGGAGCATTTTGCTTTGGTAGCAGCTGCTGCAAGTGGGCAACGGAGCTGCGAGAGTGAATAACGTGACGGTACGTCTATCTGAGAAGGAAGCTCCCGAGCCGCAGTGTGTTGTGCTCAGTTTCAAGGCTGCTTGGAGAAGGGGGTACTTGAAGACCGCCTTCTATCTCGACGCGTCCTACTGCGTGTGCTCCAGCTGCATGGACGCTGCAGCATTGAAGGTGTAGGATACTGCTTCTGGCCAGGTAGTGTGATGAATGGAAACGGCTGCGCCTTACTTTGTGAAGCAGCCAGAGCATTCTCAGCTGAATCTGCTTATGAAGCAGCTTTTGGCTGGACATTTGAAATTCGGTCCACTGAGTACGTTAACGCGGTGCCCAGTTGCTTCGTTCTTTGCCTTCTGCGGTCTGGACAAAACTGAAGCCCAGCGATGGCTTTGCCTTTTGGCGCTCTTCAGCGCGAACACTGCACGCATCCACAGTGTGCTGTGCACGGATTTTCCTCAGCTCGACGTACAATCATTTTCTTGCTGTTTCCAGAGTCTAAACTCTTCGTGAAACTCTCGCTCAGCGAGATGCGTCAGGAATGAGGCACTTGCTGGATGAGCTTTTCGCTAGCCAAGACTTTCAATACAGCACCACAATTCAGGCAAGAAGCAGGAGAAAGGAAGATCATCCTTTCGTCCTTCCACGTTCTTCTCTGCGAGATGACTATCCGTGTCTTTGCTTCCTGCAAGGCTTTAAGGGGCGCGGTGGTACTTAGAACTGAGAAGGCAGGTGCAGAGAGCACCGCGGTCTGACGGTGCTCTGCAGGCTGTAAAGGAAAGACGGCAACCACTTGAATGTGGTGCAAACACAAGTTTCCACGCGTCGCGGGTAAGCTCCGGGTAAGCTTGTTGACCTAAAACTGTGCCAGACGGAGCTGAGACTCTTTCCCTTTGCATTTGGACGACAAGAAAAGACCGAAAGTGTTGCTGTATGTCGCTGCGAGGGAAAGTGCATAGACCAGGCGTGTGTCGGCAGAAGCAGTCGGCTGGGGCATTTCGCTGCCGGCACCGTGCTCTCTGGGCGAGAAGCAGACCACGCTTCAACTCCGGCTGAATGAAAGAGCGACATGGGTACTAAAGAGGCCGAACGAAGGCGCAGAGCACCGGACTCGTGTCCGCAGCGTACAAACTGAGAAAGGAGCGTTGCTGGCACTCGCCTGCCTGCCCAATTCACGTTAGCACTGAGAAGGAGGAAGTTCAACGACAACTACTTCCTTGTGCTACTACTTATCCCTCTTCCAACCATCCCCAAAACCACTGGCGCTTAACTTTAGGCTTCGAGATGCAGCAAACACAGTGGTCGCCTCCAAGGAGAGGGGAAGTAGAGAGTGCAGCGGGGAGTTTAGGTGGCTTTACGTAAGGCAAGGGGAAGGTGCAGCCCAGCATTGGCTTTTTCTTCTAGTTCTTTTCTTCAGGAGAGCAGCTAGCAAGCAGACTGCGAGAGGCAACAATGGGATGGCTCGTCTGTCGGAGAAGCCGCAGTCTACAGTGCTGCAGACTGCTGTGCACAGTTTTAATGCTGCTGTAAGTACACGGTACTTTTGGAACGTCTTCTCTCCTGACTCTCCCATCTCTGGGAGCTCTAGCTGCTTGAACCTGGCCACACTGAAGGTGTGTGGACGTGGTCGCGCTGCGAGTATCAAGTCTTCCAGAGAAGAGGGATAGTCAAGAAATGCTTTCTCACCTGGCCTATCTCTCAGTCCGAACTGTGGCTGCAAACGCTGCGCTGCAAGGGTGGACTTACCCACTTGGAGAGAATGTGATGATGCTCTAGATATAGTTGCGAAGGAAAGTGCTGCTCACTGGAATGTTTCGCCTAGTTCACAGACTTTAAAAGGACTAGGAAGGCCAACGCCTTGTTCTAGCACTTGTTCTCTGCGTGCAGCTGCTGGATGTTTGGAAGGGCTTTGGGATCCGCCAGAGGTGGAGGGTACGATGCTACAGAGAGCTTGAAGGAAAGTGCCTATCTCCAGAGCCTTTGATGCAGTTCAGCGGGTGCGAGTGGCATGTTGAGCATGTTCATGATGGCACAGAAAAGGTTCTGAAAGAAAGAGGCCGTGCTGAAAGTGCCTTTACTTTTGCCGCTTGGAAACTGCTCAGCCAACAATGAAAAGATTCGTCTTGCTTCCCCGCTACGCGCAGGGTTACATCCTTTTATGTCTCCAAGAGGCAGGATGCACAGCGGAGCTCTTCCACCAACTGCTTCCACACGACTGGGGCCGCGCCAGCCAAGAGCTTTTTGCCGGGCACTGTCAGCGCTCATGGAAACAACCACACGATGGCGCTGCAGACTTGCAAAAGAAGGCCAAGCACCTGGCCCAGCTCGAAACCACCCCAAGGGCAGACAGAAGCAACTTGCAAACGGCCCTGCACTCAAATCAACGGTGTCAGGACAAAAAGGTTGCCCTCATCTTCCCCTTCCAAGAGCACACTCTTCTTTACACCACACCTCTTTGGCCCAAACAAATCTTTTCCCTCTCGCAGATTCCGCCCACCAGCTTGAAACCATCTGGCAAAAACAGGGCTCAAAACAGTGCCAGCTGAGGAAGATCTTGCTGCCTACAACTTCACCTGCACCCCTCAAACTAGCAGCACACACACTGTTCTCAGCACTCTCCTTCTCAGCTCTAGGTACCATCCTAAGCCTTCCCTCTCCCAGAGTCAGGATCCAAAGGCAACGGCACCAGGGACTGCTCACACACTGAAGGCACCAGGACAAATAGCTTAAGAGCTTGGCCTTTGCATTCCCGCTGACAGCTCAACAGCTCGAACCCAGAGAGAGCTCTGCCTGTTGGGAAAAGCCTTTAAAATCCCTAGGAGTACCTGATGTGCACATCCAAACCTGCCTTCCTTGCCAAAGAGAGCAACTACAAGCCCATCTCCAAAGAAACGGCATCCCCTCCTCCAAAATACAACACATCCAGCGACTGATCCACCTCCAGTATTGAATATGTCCAACAATTGCCCCCACACGCACAGGGGCCAGAAGAGAAATGTCTTGCTGGACTATTCCTCCCCACAGTACCTTAACATCTGCCCTAGCAACACTGGCACTATGTCCTTGCCTTCCCAAGGAAAGGCTCTCCGAGTCTCTTGGCCTTGCCTTGTCTAGTTCTTCTTAAGGTACCCTTGCTCTGCTTCCTTTGCCTGCGTCTGCCTTGCCTCGCACTGCCTACAACTTGCTGGCTTTGCTTTGCCCGGCCTTCCACTCTTTCCCTTGCCTTCCATGCAGGCAAGGCGCTGCAAACCGAGTGCAGGCAATTGTGGGCAAGTCAAGGGAGAGGTAGGCAAGGCCAGAGCTGTGAGGGGAAAGCAAATGGACTGGTAGGCAAGAGAAGGCCCAGAAGTTAGAGGCAAGGCTGGCTGTAGGAAGGAAGGGCCACTGATGGGAAGGCCAGGCAGAAACAGGAAGGGCTCAGCAAGCCAAGGCCCTGGAGGAAAACAGTAGGCAGGTCATGTGCGGGGCAGGGCCCTGCAAAGGAATGCAAGGCATCAGAGGGCTAACAGGGCAAGGCAAGGCAACTGTTGTGTTGCCAAGGCAAGGCCAGGCAAGGCAGGTGAGAAGTACATTCAAGGACTGCTGGTACACAAAAGTGGCCAGGACCAAGTGCTCTGTGTGGCCTTGATCCCGCGTGGGTCATCTCTCCTCTGTACCTAAAAGACTTGAGCTACCTGCTTTCCCTTGTATGCAAAAGAACTCTCTTTCTGGTCCCCGAGCTCAAGGGCAAAATGTGAATTGCCCCTCCAAGGTTCAAGACATGCAAGGATTGCTCCCAGACAAAGGCTGCCCACAGAGATGAGTGTGGCAACATGCGTCCTCCCCTGGTCTTCCTCTCATGGGATCCTGAAACACCGGAGATGCTTGAGAGCTTTGAGATTCCTCGGAGGAGCAGAAAGGGCAGGGCAAGGCCCAGAAATGTCATTGAAAAGGGGTGTTGAATTCCAGGTGGGGGAGGGGTGAGCAAGGTCATGCAAGGCAAGGGAGGGGTTCAAGAGCAAGGCAAGGCAAGTGGTGGCTTTGCGAGGTGAGGCAAGGCAATGAGGGTCCTAGAAGGAAAAGGAAAGATGAGGCCAGACCTAGACGAATGTGAAAGGAAGTCAGGTGGGGGATGGGTGAGCAAGTCAGTGCAAGGCAGGGGAGAAAAGGCAGGTTGAGGGAAGGCTACAGAGGGGGCAGCAAGGAAATGCAAGGCATGGGGAAGCATGCGAGGAGTGGGTGCTGCCAGCCGGCGGGGATGGCAGGGGCGGGGCCACTGCAAGTAGCATGGTGGGGATGTGGAGGGGGTGTTAGTGTGCGGGAGGTGTGTGTGTGTGTGTATGTGCAGTGGAGTGCAGGGTACGTGCAGGTGTGTGTGTGCGTATACGGGGGTTTTGTGCCAGGTGCTGTGCCGGGGAGTGCCGTTCCACCGCAAGGAAGGTGTGGGAGTGAAAGGAGTAAGATAGATGTGTCTTTACAAAGAGACCGTGTGAATCTCTCCTTAGACAAGGCTAGGAATTTACAGGGGGGGAAGTAACAGAAGAAAGTATTCGTTCTAGAAACTGTTACTAATCAACAGAGACTGTTGCTCAGCCAAGGCCCTGCTAAATTCCCGAACCTAGAGCAAGGCAGCAAAGACTTCCCAGCATTAGGAATAGTTTGGTTTTCTTCCTTTTCCATTCCAAAAGGGGAGTGCATATTAGAGGGGGGCATAGAGTAGGCAGTTCCGGAAGTCTGTAATTCCCGAGTACCTCAGAGGGTGCTGTTGCCAGGAACTTAGCATCAGAAGGGGGCTGCATCCCGCAATCATTTGAGAGACTCCATGGCAAAAGCCCCATGGCCTCTCCCTGGAGTTGAAGAATGTTACAGGACTCCTCTGTCTCCTTTTTGGTGGATGAAGAAACTCAGAAAGCCACACTTCTGCCAGAACTCTCCAAGATGCCCCCTTTGCTCCCCGTGACTCCATCACTGCCCAGGAAGCTGTCTTTTCTACCACAGCAGTTTGACATACAGTTAAAAGTCGTGTGGCAGAGAAAAAAGGCAAGAATTGGTTTCCAAGGGATGGCAAACAAGAGATACCAGAACCTTTGGCCCTACCAATATTAAAGCAACTCCATTAAGAGAGTCCTTGCACTTCCTGAGGATTGGCAGAAGCCTATCTCATGATGTATGTTGCTGGGGGTCTTTTTAGACTGGCAAAAGGAGCTGTTGAAGGTTGCTTGATCTGTGCTAAAGCCAACAGCCAAGTTACAAAGTAACTTGCTAGGGGAGGGAGGCCTTGGGCTGCATGGCCCTTCCAAAGATGCCAGGTGGATTTTCCGGAGATGCCCCAAGTGGCAAGGCTTAATATCTTCTGGTAATCGTATGTCAGCTAGCAAGGTGGCCAGAAGTATTTCCAACTACTTCAGTAATGACAGGATCTGTTCTTAAGGCATTTTTGGAACAAATCATTCCAAGATACAGCATTGTAGAAGCAATAGATTCAGATAGGGGAACTCATTTTGCAGGAAAGGTCCTTCAAGGGGTTTTGGCTTCTTTAGGAACACAATGGAACCTCCATAGGCCCTGGCACCCCCAGAGCTCGGCTCGGGTAGAAAACAATGAAGAGAGAAATAAACACCTTTTGAAGCTGGTAATAGAAACCAAGATGCCATGGGTAGGGCTCTGGACATTGGCTTTGGTGAGAATGAGGGCCCAACCCAGAAGAGAGATTCAGTTATCTCCCTTTCAATCGTTGTTTGCAATTACCCTGGTAAGTCTCCACCTAGTGGGGGGGGGGGGGGTAGAGGCAAGTGATGTATATTTAAAACCATCTGTGGCCAGGATCCTGCTTCTTGTGAAACCCCTTCAACAGGAAGCTCAGCCGGCACAAGTCCGGCCTTTGGACTTTGTTGCTTGTAACATCCAACCAGGAGATTGAGTCCTAGTTAAGGAGTAGAAAGAAGCGCCAGTGCTGGTGAAATGGCGTGGCCCATTCCAAGTGTCACTGACGACAGAAAACAGCCGTCAAGTAAGCTGAACACAGGTGAACCCGTCCCTCTCGGGTCAAGGTCTCTGAAGCCTCGGAGATTTGCACATCTCAGCTGGAGGAGAAGGCCGGGAGGCCGTGACTGACACTCTGCAGGAGTGGGCCGGAGCAGTAGGCAGTGCTTCGACATCGGAAGAAGCCCCGCAGTCCTACCTTCAGACCGTCTGCTGAAATAGACTGTATAGGCATCCCTCCTCTAGAATCTCCACTCACTTGGGGGCTAATACTTGTGGCCATTTTGTTACGTTAAGTGGTTTCTGTGTCTTCAATTGCCACAGGTGCTGCAGAAGACAACGGGAAAATTAGACTAGCTAATTAGATGACACTATTAAAACATTTTCCTTACTAATTCTACTTTGATATGGTTAGCTGAGTTTAGGCCAGGAGTGGGAGAATCAATTTGCAGCCTTAGGAGAAGAAGTAGCAAAAGTTTTTAACCTTAGCAATTGCTGGCTCTGTGGAGGGCCAGGAGGATCTGAAGAGTGGCCATAGTTGGCTAGCCCAGCTGAACCTAAATGGTGGGTCAATGTGAGGGCCACAGTGGGATGGGATTTGGGGCCAAAGAAGGAAGTTCATGGCCACTTCATTCTTCTCCAACAGGCACTTATTGCCTAAATAGGATAGGGCGTGTCTATGTAGGAAAAGGCAACTGTCAATTGACTTTCCCTCTGGGCTTGAACAACTGGGTTTGGACCCCCAATTGCCCTCCTTCCAATTGTTCCAAATATCAAGGCAAATGCAATCAAATACCTGTTCGGCTCACTAACAGTAGCTGCGTAAGGCGTTCTTATCACACTTACCAAAAATATTTGGAAGCCTGTAAAGCAATGGGGAGGGACAAGGGGTTTTTTTGACCACCTGTTTTTGAGCAGTCCCCACAAAAATTCCGCAAGTAGAAGACATGTTGTTTGTGATTATCAGTGGGAATGGCCACACCGGATTGGAACTCAAAGCCTTTTAGTGAGTTCTGCTCCAAATCCAACCAAGCAGCTTGCAGATGTAAATGTAGGTGGGAACCCTGTGCGGGAGCTTGGAAATGCAAATGCTGGGACCCTTATGGTGGGGCAACTCTTGTTGGGGGACCGTTAGGCCCGGGAATCCTGCTGTATTTTGAGCCACCAATTGATGACCATGGGTAGGTTCCTTTGCTAATGGAACACGGGCTTTGAAAGGACAGTATTGGATTTGTGGCCATGCTTAGCTCAGGTTACCTCCAAACTGGTCAGGGATATGGTATATTTAGTAGACTGTTGTTCTTTTTGCTACTACAAGTTCTGGGAAATCGCTTAGGAATCAAAATCTGTGATGATTTAATTAGAGAAAAGCAGTCAGCTGATGCAGCCCTGGCTGGAGGGAGCACCCCAAAACGGGGAAATGATGAACGGCCAACAGAACAAGTTACCCAACACGATGGACCAGCCCCTTGGAAACCTAAGGAATTAATCCCAGATGCCTGGGAACCCACTTATCATTTGAAGGAGATAATTAGGTTACAAGCTGTCTCGGAAATAATTACCAACCAGCCAGCCACAGCTCTTGACCTTTTTGCTGACCAACCCACTTAAATGAGGAAAGCGGTATTTCAACATTGGATGGTATTAGATTATCTGTTAGCAGAAGAAGGAGGAGTTTGTGGGAAATTAAATGACTCGAGCTGCTGTTTGCAAGCAGATGACAGAGGAAAAGTGGTCAAACAAATAACAAAGGAAATAACGTCAGCTCGTGGACCTGTCCAAATGTTGAAAGGATGGGAATGGGACATATTTTCATAGTTAACTGGCCAGCTATGGGCTAAATGAATACGATTTCTCCTCTTATATGCTATAGCAATTCTCATCTTTTTACCATGCGTGACACCATGCTGGCTGCAGCTCTTTCAGCAGGTGCTCAAGGGGATGCCGCTAGCAGCCATGCCTACCTGATCCAGAAATGACTACAAAAGGACAGAAAAGAATGTCACTGCAAATAATAGCAAAACCCAAGAAGACTCCAGAAGAAAAAATTAAATCCATGGTAATTAAGGTTTGTAAAGACAAATACAGAGCAAATAAAAAGAGGAGGGATTAAAAGGAATGAGATGGATGAGTCTTTACAAAGAGACCGTGTGAATCGGCCTGTAGACAAGGCTAGGAAGTTATGGCTAGTGAAGTAACAGAAGAAACTAGGAGTTCTCTAGAACTGTTACTAATCATCAGAGACTGTTGATTAATCAAGGCCATGTTAAATTCCTGAACCTAGAGCAAGGCAACAAAGACTTAAGAGCATTAGGAATGGTTTCTTTTTCGTTCTTTTCGGTGCCAAGAAGGGGGTGCATATTAGAGGGGGGCGCATAGAGTAGGCAGTTCCGGAAGTCTGTATCTCCCGAATACCTCAGCCAGTGGGGAAAAGGAAGAGGGTGCTGTGGCCGGGAACTTGGCATCAAAAGGGGGCTGCATCCCGCAACCGTTTGACAGACGCCATGGGAAAAGCCCCATGGACTCTCCGTGTAGTCGAAGAATGTTGCAGGACTCCTCTGTCTCCTTTTCGGATATAAACCTCAGGCATCGTGGATTAATTTTCCCTAACGGCAGCGACCTGCCGCGTGGTCTCCGTGCTCCTCTCCAGCCCCCCGGGACGTGTAAAATAGTTCCCAGCGGCTCCCACCGCGCGTTGCAGACGGCTGCGCGGCCCCGGGGCTGCCCGCAGTGCTCCCCTGCCCCGCCAGGGCTGCCCGCGGGCTGCGGAGCCGCCTCGCCACCGGCGCGGCCAGGGCCGGGGCCCTTCTCGACAGCAGCCGAGGGGCTGCGGAGCGGGCGGCTGCCGGACGATCAGCTATTTTATGCCGCGCGGTGCTGCCGCCTCCATCTAGCTCTCCATCGCGCCGCCGCCCGCCGCCCGCCTGGCGCGCTCACGCTCGGCCGCGCTCGCCGCCCGCCCAGCCTCGCCGGAAGCTCTCCCGCCCGGGCTGTGCCCCGGCTCCGCCGGCAGCTCGGCAGGGCCCGGCCGCACGCGTGCTGCGTGGCTCGGAGCAGCCGCGTTGCGCCGCAGGCGACGGGGAAGGCGGGGCGGGCCGGCGCCATCGTGGTAGCGCGAGGAGAGGAGCGCCCGGGCGGGGCGGCGAGCGGCGCGGCGGTGAGCGCTTCTGCTTCCTGTCGCTCGGCGGCCGCCCACGGCAGGTGCCGTGTGAGCCCGCGGAGCGGCGGGGCCGGCCGGGCGGTGCGCGGCGAGGCTTTCGGCCAGCGGCGGCCACAGCGAGAGGCTGCTGGCACTGCCCGTGCCGGTGGAGAGAGCGGGGATCCGAGGCCGGCCTTCCCCGGGCGACGAGGGGAGGCCGCCTTTGCCGCGCTGCCCTCCGTGCAGCATGTGGCCGATTCCGGCGAACCCGGGGTCTCCGCAGCGGCGCGGGCGGGAGGGAGTGGGGAGCGCGCTCGGTGCCGTGCCGGCCGCTCCCGGCCAGCGCTGCGCTGCGCCGAGGCGTTTTCCCGCCCGTCCTGGGAAGGACATAAGCGACACCGTAGTTGGAGCTTAGCTGTCAGGGGGAACAACTTCTCTCTGTGAAAAACGAAGTTCACTCTCCTGTGAGAATTTAAAGGGGTTTAATATAAAGACAATAAGAGACACATCAAATAAAGCAACGGGGTAACAGCCAGTTGCCTTGGCGCTCTGCCAAGAGCACACCTGATGCCAGAGGTCAGTCCTTTTTATACCATTTTTACTGTCTGTTCTTTATTCATATTAAAACTTTTCCTGGAGCTGTTCTGCATGGCCACTCCTTGGTTCCGCCTTTTTAGAGCGTGCGTAGTCTTCTGCCTTGTGGTTTTATTTCTCTTGATTCTTGGGGTTGGGCCCGCTAGGCAAGAGTCGATGGTAGGGTGGATTTCTTAATTCTCCAGACAGACAGGGCTGATTGCAGCTTTGGGCCTCTTCGTCTCTCCGGGCAGAGTGGTGATAACGGCTCTTGGACTCTCCTGGCCGCCTGTTCTCCGGAGTAGCATTTGGGCCCTTTTGCTCCCTAGACAAAGTGTTGATTAGCAGCTTTTCGGGCCTCATCCTCTGTTCGTTTGGAGGTTATCTTACGTGCTCACACTTGTTAACATTCTTGCTAAAAAGAGAGAAAACTACATCCACACAGCAGAAAGCATTTGTAACGTTATATAATATCTACTTTATACTTTGCGAGAAGCTAATATAATATATGTTTATAACAATCCCCCCTTTTCTATTTTATAAATCATTTGGCTTGAGCAATAATTCTTTTTTCTTGGCTTCTAATGTCTGTTCGTTCTTTTCACAGATCAATTTGGCTTCTTCAAGAGGGTCTTTTATATCACTTTGTCTTTTTAATACCATAATTTTTTGTGCTGTTCCAGACATAGCCAACTTTGGGTCAGTAGGCATTGCCACAACTTGCATGCCTTGAACTATGCTGGTGATTAGCCGAATAAAGCAGGGGATCAAGCAAGGGAGAAATATTAGACCAGCTGTAGCACATAAGAGGAAGAAACCTAGCTTCTTCCACCATTCTTTCCCCAATATGCCATCCCACCAGTTAGCAGACATCATTGATTCCCATTTTTGGACTGGTACATGGGCTATTTTTCTGATTTGGTTGGCCATATCTAGAACGGCATCCCCATTGTCATCAATTTTTAAACAACAGTCCGATGTATTGAACTTCCTGCACACACCGCCTTCTTCGGCCAGTAAATAGTCTAAAGCCAGCCTATTTTGATGTATTGCAGCTCTGGTTTGGCGTTGCTGGCTGACTATTAATTCCATAGCCCCAGCTGTTTCATTGGTTATGATTTCTACAAGAGCTTGGAGTCTGATGATACGATTCAGCATGTAAATTGGGGTCTGATATCCCCAACTTCCATCTTGTGCTTAGGTAGCTGGCCCATCTGTTTCTAATATTCGTTCAGGGGGCCATTCCTCATCTTTCCATTTTTGGAATCCTCCAATTAAATCTCTTTTCTTTCTTTTGAAGTCTTCATAGAGAGGTATACCTAATTGATCTCCCACTGGTTCTGGGAAAAGGAAAAACCCTGGTTGAATGATTCTTAGTGTACAACTCCCTTTCCAATGTGAAGGGAGTCTTGGGGATGCCCTTTTCCCACATATCCAAAAGAAGCCATCTGGTGCTTTCCAATAATCACCTTCTTGTTGATTTATATTCTCCCCAAATTTGGCTATTTCTGGGATTCCAAAATAAGGATTTTTCCTCGTGTCATTACACTGAAAGAGTCCAACTTCATGATCATATACACAGTCTTTTCCTTTTTTCTGGGCTCAATACCAAGTTGGTTTTTCTGGGACCCACCACCTTGAAGTTTTGTTACTCACTTTATAGCTTTTACAGGGAGTGTTTCCTACTTCATTAAGAAAGTTTATCCCAGTTCGCCAGAGGCATTCTTCCCCTATCACTGTTGAACTTAAAATCCACCCCTCAGGTCGGTTCCCCCCTCTTATATTTGTCCGGTTCCATTTAAGGAGTTCTACCGGGCCTACGCTGCTACCTTTCCGTGGCCATTCTTCTGTCATTAAAGCTCCTCCACATACCCAACAGTTGGTTATGTTAAGTTCTTTACCTATCCTCTCCCCCAATTCCACAAACAGGTTTTTTCCTAACCTTGGGGTTTTTTCCTCTTTGTTGTTTGAGCTTTGCATACAGGTCCTGGCGTGGTGAGGTGAATATAGGGCGAGGTTGCTGTGCTGGCTTTGTATCTTTACTTACCACTTGCTCTTTTACCAAATCTTGGACTGTTCCCCTGGTGGCAGCTGTGGAGCAAATCTATTTTTCTCCTTTTGGACAATTGCTTCTTAGTCTGTTTCCACTTGTTCCTAAATTTTCTGTAATCCAATATTTTTCTCCCTTATGCATGCAAATACCCAATTTGGATGAGTCATAACAGTGACTGTTGATATGGGTATGAGTAATAAGAAAGAAGCCCCGGTGTCTTTCCATGTAGAGCTTTCGATAGCATTTGTAACATGGTCTTGCCGGTGTCCCAAAAGGGACCAGGAGAAGTGACAAAAGAAGGAATAACAGAGGTCCGGCATGGCTTATGAGGTTGCAACCCATAGCAGGTGTATTGGATCTTCTCGGTGGCGAGTACAGTGGCCGACCCGGTCTTGCCCTCTATTTCCTTGTCACTTCCTTTGTAGCTTTTAGGCAAATTTCTTTTGGCACCTTTTTAACTGTAGTATCTTATCGTATCTTAGGTGTTTCCCATTCAACAGGCACTAGTAATTCCCATCTGCAGAGCAAAGTTATTGCTTTTGTTGCTTATGATTTTGTCTGGATAGGGGGTCGATTTTGTGCTTGACACCCTTTACAACTAGGGTGTCGACGGTGTGAAATGCCAATTTCCCTCTAGATTAATTACTTATATTTGACGTGGTTGGCATGCCCCGTGTTAGAATGATTCAAACAGGGTATATGATGTGGCACTGATGGAAGTTGTGATTCTCCCCCTTCTTAATACAAATCACAGGCTAGAATCAGAACATGAGAGTTCCCTGTTTGATCCAGTCCCAACCCTTCCTGTTTGAAGTGAGAATATTCTTCTCCACGATGTCCCAGAATTTGTCCAGGGGCCACTGATATAAATTTGGCTTTTACTTCTCAGTTAGGTGTGATTCTTTGCATATCCCTTGGATTATTTAGATTGTTCTAGCTCATTGCCACCTGGTCTCCGTTTAAGAATCAATTTGGTATCACCTGGTTTGGATATTACAGTCCACTCTTCAGGTTCTTTTACAGGTCCTTTGATTCTGCTGGCATGGATCTACCCTCGTTCCTTGGTCTGGATTGCGGCCTCAGTCATCAGCAGTACCTGAAAAGGACCCTCCCATTGTGGAGTCAAAGATTGTTCTTTCCATGTTTTTACTAGTACCCATTCCCCTGAATGGATATTATGAATTTTGAACTCCAAAGCTGTGGTTTGAGGGATCATTCCTTTCAGCCGCAAATTTTCAAGTGTTCTGGCAATTGCGGTGACATATTTTTTGACACTTACTTCTCCTACTTCATAAGTGGCTGTTTCATGTTGAGCAGTAAGGAAGGGTAATCCGAACATCATCTCATAAGGAGACACTCCCAGGTCTGACCTGGACTGTGTTCGGCCTCTCAACAGAGCCAAAGGTAAGCATTTTACCCATGACATTTGAGTTTCAATCATTAATTTTGTTAAAGTTTTTTTCAAAGTCTGGTTCACTCTTTCTACTTGGCCTGAACTTTGTGGGTGCCAGGGGGTATGTAATTCCCATTTTATTCCCAAGGCTTGAGTTATTTGTTGTAAGACTTTGGATGTAAAATGTGTTCTTCTACCTGAGTTTATTTTATTAACCATTCCATATCTGGGAATAATTTGTTCCAGAAGGGTTTTGCATACTATGTTAGCTGTAGCTCTAGTAGCAGGAACTGCTTCTACCCAACAAGTTAGGTGGTCTGCTATTACTAATAGGAACTTCCATCTCTGTACTTGAGGAAGTTTAGTGAAATCTACTTGGATACTTTGGAATGGTCGCAGAGCTAACTCGTGGCCTCCTAATGTTGTTTTTCTCATTATTTTCCTAGTCACTCTTTGGCAAGTTCTACAGTTCCCAGTTATTTGTTTTGCTACCCCAAAGATTCCAATACACCCATAATTTTTTAGAAAATGATCACACAAGCTAGCTTGAGTACCCCAATGAGTTTTTTGATGCATATCTTCTAATATTCTCTTAGTGAGTGGCTTATTAAGTAACTGTCTCCCATCAGGAAGTTTCCGTTTTCCAGATTGATCTTGTTCTCCCCCTATCTTAAATAATTCTTTTTCTTCTTCTTTACTAAATTTGGGGATTTCCAATTCTCCCCTTTCTGGGGTCAGGATTAACAGAATTGGTTCAGTCCCATTTTCTGCTGCATCTTTGGCTTCTTGGTCTGCTAGGTTATTCCCTCTTATTTCTGGGGTCATCCCTTTTTGGTGTCCTTTGATATGCACTACGGCTATTTCTTCAGGCAATTTTAATGCTTCCAACACTTCTGAAATCAGGCCTTCATGTATCAGTTCTTTCCCCTTTGAATTTAGTAAACCCCTTTCTTCCCAGATCTTTCCAAAGTTATGTACTTTGAATCAGTATAGACGGTCCCCTTTTTGTGTGCTAAATGCTCCAGTGCTCTCTTTAGAGCGTATAATTCACAAGACTGCGCCGACCAATTTGAAGGTAGTTTTCCTTTTTCGATGGCCTGCATATTTATCCCATCGACTAAGGCATATCTTGACATTCTTTTTCCTTGCAAGCATCTGGATGAACCATCCACATATATTCTTTCCTCTTCTAAGAGGGCTTGTTCAGCTAGATCTTCTCGAACTTTTGTTTGGTATTGAGTAATTTCTAAGCAATCATGTGCCAGGTCATCTTTTGGTTCTCCATACAGGAATTGGGCCGGATTGAGGCTTTTGCTTGCTTCTATAGTTAGATCATTACTGTCAATCAGAATTGCTTCATATTTTAATAGCCTGGAGTCTGTTAACCATTTTTCAGCTTTTTGATTTAGCACATTTCGGACCGCATGGGGTGTGTATACAATCAGTTTACTTCCAAAGGTGAGCTTATGGCTCTCCTCCACCAAAATAGCGGTAGCTGCTATGGCTTGAATGCATACTGGCCAGCCACGGCTTACTGGGTCCAATAGTTTAGCTAAATAAGCTATTGGTCTTCTCACCCCTCCCCATTCCTGGACTAATACACCATGAGCTACTCCATTTTCTGCATTCACATATAAATGAAAGGGTTTTTCTAGTGAGGGTAAGCTTAGGGCTGGTACCGAGGCTAGTTTCAACTTCAGTTTTTCTAATTTATTATCATCATCATCTTTGGTCCATTGTATATTGTCTCCCCCTGTTAATTTTTCATATAAAAATTTTACTGCTTGTGTATATCTTTCAATCCATAATCTGCAATATCCCAGTAGCCCCAGCAGTCTCCTAACCTCCTTTTTTGAAGAGGGAGGAGGGAGGGATAAAATCCCTGTAATTGTTTCAGGACTTAGTTGTCAGCTACCTTTGCTTATCAGGTGGCCGAGATATTTTACTTCTGATTCCACAAACTGTAATTTCCTTTTTGATGCCTTTAGTCCCTTTTTCCCAAGAAAATTTAGAAGCTTTATGGTAGCTCCTTTAACTTTCATTTCATCTTCCCCTGATATTAGAAGGTCATCTCCATATTGGATAAATTGTATTCCTGGGGGAGTGGGGAAGGTTTGTAGTATTTCTCCCAAGGCTTGCCCAAATAAATTTGGGGCCTCACAATAGCCCTGTGGCAGTTTAGTCCACCTCAACTGGTTCTTTTTCCCTGTGTTTGGATCTTCCCATTCAAAGGCAAAAATATTTCGGCTTTCCTCTGCCAGTGGGCAGGCCCAAAAGGCATTTTTAAGATCTACCACACTAAACCACTGATGTTGAGGTGGAATTTTGCTTAAAAGAGTGCAGGGATTAGGAACCATAGGGTAGCAGGCCCGTGTTCTTTTGTTTACTTCTCTTAAATCTTGCACTAATTTATAATTTCCATCAGATTTCTTTACTGGGAGAATAGGGCTATTATGAGGGGATTTACAAGGTTCTAGTGTCCCATCCTTTATTAATTCTTCTATCACTGGTTTTAAGCCTTTTCTCCCTTCTAAAGATATAGGGTACTGATGTACACAAATGGGACCTTCTTCTTTTTCAATTGTGACCCTTATGGGGTCAAGATCTAGTCCACCCCTATTCCCTTCCCTAGCCCAAACCTCTCTGTTAATTTTGCTTTCATCTGCTTGGCTAAGTTTAAACACTTTGGCCGTCATTTTCCCTTCTTCTGGTATGATTCCAATCCCCAGTTGGATTTGTAAATCCCTTCCCAATAAATTGCTGCCAGCCTCAGGAGCTAACAAAGCATCCCCTATCCCTATTTTTGTTTCCCCTTCAATAACCACATCTTTAATGACAGGGACCTTAAATCCTTCCCCCTTTGCTCCTGTTACTTTTACCATATCATTACTTACATCCCACCCTTTTGGAATATTCATCACACAAGTCTTTTCTGCCCCAGTGTCAACTATAAATTCCAATACTTCCTCTTTGGGGCCTACTTTTAAAGTTATCAAAGGCTCCAGATGGTATTTATCCCCCCAAAAATAGAGCCCATGATTTCCCTATTTTTCTTCTGTGCGTGTCTCTTGAAATCTTTTCAGATCCCTCCTCAGGTGGGGGCATTCTCTTTGATAATGCCCTTCTTCCTTGCAATAGAAACAGGCATCCCTGGGTTGTTCTTGGAATCTTGATTGTGCTGAGGTTTTATTTTTCTCTTTTCCACCATTTCTGAATCTGGAATGTTTAGGAGTGTTACCTGAGGGCTTTAGATTTTTTTTGGAAGGTACTCTCTCGCATAGTGGCTATCATGATCTTTGCTCCCACTTTGGCTTTTTCTTCATCCCTCCGGACATATATATCTTTTGAGCTTCCCTTACTAGGTCTTGTAATGGTTTCTCATACCAATCTTCTATTTTTTCCAATTTTTTTCTAATATCTGGCCAGGCATGAGTGACAAAGTGAACTCTTAGCAGGGCTTGCCCTGCTAGGGACTCCGGGTCTCTCCCAGAATATTGTTTCATATTCTTTCGGAGCCTCTCCAGCCACTCAGTCAGGGTTTCTTCCTTCCCTTGCTGCCCCTCAAAGGCCTTTCTGACATTTTGTCCTCAGAGTGCCCCCTCTTTTATTCCCTTGATTATCAAATTACAATAATCATTCATATGTCCCCTCCCAGCTTCATCATTTTGGTTCCAGTTAGGAGGTGTAATGGGCATTTTCTGATCCCCGGGTGGACCTTGTTGGTTTTCTTTTCCCCAAATTTTTATTCCAGCAATTCTAATCATTTCTCTTTCTTCTTGGGAGAATATTATTTTCATTATTGATTGCATTTCTTCCCAAGTGAAAATGTTGGGACCTAAGAACTGGTCCAACATTTCAGCTGTACCTATGGGGTCTTCTAATAATCCTTTAATTTCTTTTTTGAAATTCCTAACCTCTGTAGAGGTTAGAGGAGCACTCACAAAGCCGCTTCCCCCTCCTCCCGTAGGTACTTCTCTTAACGGAAAGAAATGAATTTCTCGGCTTCCCTCTGTTTGTTTAGCAATGGAGGGCTTGTTGGGCTGCCTCGGAGCCTTAATGGCACCTCCTGTATTCTGGTATGGTGCTCCTTCGTTAAGAAGAGGGTTGATTTGGGAAGAAAGCACCGAACTCCCCTGGGGAGGAGGGGCAGATTCAAAGTCTGGCGCTGAAGCTGAATATTCTGTGGTGCAGAGGGTGGGGGTGGGGTATGGCAGTGAAGCCAGATATTCCGGAGCACAGGAGGCGGGCACCGGGGCTAAAGCCGGGTTTCTCAAGGCAGGAGAGGTAGGGGCTGAAGCCGGGACGTGTGACCTTTCCCTTGATGCAATTGAGGGTGCTGGGATTCCCGAGATATATGGGAAGGGTGGGATCCCCGGCATGGGCGGGGGCAGGGCTCCCCCCCAGCTCCATTGGGGCGGGAGGGCTGCCGGGGGAAAGGCCCCCGGTGCGGGCGGAGGGGGGGCTGGCGGGGGAAGCCCCGGAGCCAGGGGGAGGAGGGCAGCTTCTGGTGCTGGCGGCGGAGGCAATACTTCTAAAGGGTCTCAGCCTTTTTTCTCTTCTGTTTGCTTTTCCTCTGCGGTTTCTGATATTTTGAAGACTTTGGTTCCCAGAGGTTTTGTAATTCCTGTCCAGCAAGAAGCATATTCTCTCTCCTCAGGGTGAGATGGCTCTTTTGAATTTACAAATACATTTAGAGCCTGGCAAATCCATGCCTCATCAGACCCGTATTTTGGCCAGTACACATGATCAGATCTGATTTCCTTTTTTACCCACTCTTTCATGCAGAATTGAATCATTTTTACTTTCTCTTTTCCTTTTGTAGAAGGATCAGTTTCCCAGTTTGCGAGTTTGACCCCGAGGGGACTGTCTCGGGGTATATCCTCTGGCACCCTTTTATAATTTGAACTTAATTTACTAGGTTGTTGTCCCATTTTTCCAGGAGTTCTCTATTACTCAAAATACCAATTTATCCCCCCCTTTGAAATACTAATTCATTCCTTTAAAACACCAATCTTCACTGCTGTAAAATACTACCCACCCTTTCACAGTACAAAAAACACCAAAAAATTTATTAGAGCCCACCTTCCCCAAAAACAAAGTTAACTTCGAATTACACAGTTTTTCATTCACACATTCACTCTTTTTTAATATTTGTTCACTCACTCATTCCTACTCACAACAGAATAATAAGGTACCTCTTTCAAGTCACTTGTTAGTATCCACCCATGGGTATGATATAATCCTTAGGATTCTGGGTGCTCTTGGATTTCCCTCAACCCAGCATTGCTAGCATCCAAACCCCAACCTCTCTTGGGGTACTTTTAGGCCCTGGGTGCTCTTGGAGTTTTCCTCAACCCAGCATATGGGGGGGTAGCTCCCACTTTGCAACCCCTTCTCTGGGACCCCGTCCCAGTCACCCCCGGAGATTCTTTCACTCCGCTTATCTCTCGCTTTTTCTCCTCGCTGGCCGCTGTTCTCGTGAACAAGACGGAACGGCAGCACTCAGAGACTGCCACACTCGCTTCGCAGATCTGGGGGCAACCAGCCCACGTCTCATTCACACACGCTCATCTCCCGTAACCACCCCCTTTTTCTTTGGACAATACTTCCCAGTCCTGTTTCTTTTCCAGTGTCTGTGGGATTTTTGTCGAGAGCGCTCTCTTTCATTTGCTTTATTTTTGTGTCTTTCTTGTCCTCCGGGTGTTGCCCTGCTGCCACCAAATCACGCCAGAGGATGCTAAGCAAAGGTCCTGCCAACTTGGGCGGGAGGCGCCTTACCCTTGCTTCTTGAATCCTCCCACGCTTTTCAGAGGCGAGGTGTAGCTCCGGGACGAGCCCTTAATTGTGAAAAACGAGGTTCACTCTCCTGTGAGAATTTAAAGGGTTTAATATAAAGACAATAAGAGACACATCAAATAAAGCAACGGGGTAATGGCCGGGTGCCTTGGTGCTCTGCCAAGAGCACACCTGATGCCAGAGGTGAGTCTTTTTTATACCATTTTTACTGTCTGTTCTTTATTCATATTAAAACTTTTCCTGGAGCTGTTCTGCATGGCCACTCCTTGGTCCGCCTTTTTAGAGCATGCGTAGTCTTCTGCCTTGTGGTTTTATTTCTCTTGATTCTTGGGGTTGGGCCCGCTAGGCAAGAGTCGATGGTAGGGTGGATTTCTTAATTCTCCAGACAGACAGGGCTGATTGCAGCTTTGGGCCTCTTCGTCTCTCCGGGCAGAGTGGTGATAACAGCTCTTGGACTCTCCTGGCCGCCTGTTCTCCGGGCGGAGTAGCCTTTGGGCCCTTTTGCTCCCTAGACAAAGTGTTGATTAGCAGCTTTTCGGGCCTCATCCTCTGTTCGTTTGGAGGTTATCTTACGTGCTCACACTTGCTAACATTCTTGCTAAAAAGAGAGAAAACTACATCCACACAGCAAAAAGCATTTGTAACATTATATAATATCTACTTTATACTTTGCGAGAAGCCAATATAATATATGTTTATAACACCTCCATTGGCGACCTCCTTTTCCCTCTGATTCAGCTACCTTGTGGTAGGTGCGATGGTGCTGAAGAAGGGTGGCGGCTTGGCACAGTTGCTGTCACAGGTGGATCTTTGAGTGGCATGTGTGAGGGTAGGAGGGTACGGCACCCATAGCTGAAGGCAAAAAAGGTCAGGGCGTGTCATCAGCCGCAGTCGTGCTAAGTTGTTCATCTATGCAAACTGCTTGCCGAGTTGTTCCTTTCTTAGGTAATGGGGGCTTGTATCAACCAGAACTGCAAATGGTCAGTATTTGCAGAGAAGGTTACTTGGACTGTTGTTGAAGTGAGTGTAGCAGTTTCTATGGCATTCTGCAAAAAAAGTGACAGGTCTCCCTGTGTTCCCCAGTTCTTAACAAAGATGAAGTTAACAAACCCCTGAAAAGAGGTTTTGCAAAACTTCAGGGATATTTTCCTACTAGTACTGTAGAGACAACCATAGTCACCTTGTCTTTCCAAAAGTGAAGGTTCCCTATTTTTGTCCAAGAGCATCAAGTGCTTTTGATCAGCGTTTGTGTGCATGCATTAGCCTCGTTCTTGCTCTTCCTTGGAGAACTTTTACAATACTCACATGATCTGTGTAGGCTGCAGACTGCAGTGGTGAACTTCAAGGCTTCCAGCAGAAGGGAGATGCTGTCCACGTTTTGGATTCTCCTTAGCCTGAACCTTCAATGTCCAATAACGCAGCGTTTGGTGCTCGAGGCACTGACTCTGGCGTGCCCCTGGTCAGAGACAGTCCAGCTGCGTTACCTCCACGCGTCGCTGAAGCGACTTCGGGATCAGGAAAAGAGCTTGCTGGGCTAGCTAGCTGGCTTCTTTGCAGAGGGAAACACGGCAGGAGCCGTTGATGTCGGCTCACGTTAGCTCAGAGACAAAGGAAGAGAGGGGCTGTTCAGGTCTGGCTTCTAACAGGTTTAATGCGATAGGATGAGGATGAGGTCGGATTGATGGGAATCCGCTCCTCGGAGCCTTGTCCTCAGTTTTATAGGGAATTTGAAAACCCCCTGTAACTATTCCTGAAAAGACCTGCCTTGCTAAATTAGTGCCTTTTAAGTCTTGTGTCCCCAGGATAGAACAACAAACTCACAAAGATAACGGCAGTGGATCTACAGGACTTCTGCAGGCCTTCTGGACTGCAGACATCTCTGACCAAAGGCCACAGATGACGTGTACCCTGATCCTGCCGAACGCCCGTCCGCCCTGGACTCAGCTTCAAGGTTTGATTGATACTGGTGCTGATGTAACTATCATCTCCTTCTCTGCGTGGCCTCCCTCATGGCCTTTACCCCCAGTGGGATCGGCCATCACAGGATGAGGATGAACCACACAGAGCTATTGAAGCGAACGGCCTGTGACGGTGAAGGACTCAGAGGGGCACACAGCTACAATTAGGCCTTATGTTACTACCACTTCCCTTAACCTTTGGGGACGGGATGTGTTGGCAGCCTGGGGCATACGGATCGGGACAAATTTTTAGCAGGGGTCACTGTGCGCAAAGGTGCACAGTATCCTACACTGCCTTTGCAGTGGTTGATTAACACACCAATCCGAGTCAGACTCTGCTTAGTTAGTTGAATTAAGGGCTGTTATCATGGCTTTTCAACGATTCTCACAGGAACCTTTGAATTTGGTTACTGAAGCCGACTAGCAAAAGCTCGTATACAATTAATCACCTTACGGTACCACAAAATTCAAAGAATCCTGTTCTTCTGAATCACTTTCTCTCATTGCAATCTGCAGGCAAGAGACAACTGCCCTGGGCAAAAGTCTGGGTGTGGAATTTACTCACTAACCAGTGGGAAGGCCTGCGGGAACTTATGGTTTGGGGTCGTGGCTATGCTTGCGTTTCTACAGATACTGGGGTACGGTGGCTAGCTGCAAAATGTGTTCGCCCTGCCCTACGGCACCAGAGGCAGAACAGGCAACCTCCAAATGATGACCAGAACACCAACCATCCAAGTGGCCACCAGAATGTAGATCATCAGCCATCAGACTCTTCTGATGATGACCAAGATGTTGACCATCAGGCAGATGGTCCTTCTACAAGCAGAGACTGGGATGGTCCTTCCACAAGCAGAGACTGAACTTTAAATTTCTTGTTATGGAGTCAGATCGTTAAAGCCTTAAGGACATATTTAGAATTAATAACTGATGTAAATTTCTATTTAGGATTAATAGTGGAGTTGTTATCTTATCAAACAAAAAGGGGGAATTGTAGATACCAAAATGCTGCTAGCGAGGATTTTCTTGCTATTTTCTAAGTCTGTGAGAGACTTTTCTCTCTCACAGAAGAGGTAGCAGAGTATGTAAACAACCAAGCCACCTGCAACCTTGAAAAGTCTGGTTTATGGTCTAGTAGAAAAATATTTTGACAATGGATGGTTTAGGATTTTAGCCAATCACCCCAAGGGGGGGGGCTGATCCTTTGTCCAATTAGACTATGAAGAAAAAAGTCTGTAAAAGAGTTTGTGAAATAATTAAATGAATAAATCTTGGTGCACAATTCCTGCCTGCTGGATCTTCTCTCCTCCTCCTCCCTATGGCTGCGGGACACAGTGATACACCCTAGGGCCCAGGCCTGCGGTAATAGACCACAATTACAAGTGAACTGCAACACAAGCAGCTAACACATTCCTCCTGTGATAAATGAGTGAACGATAAATTTTGTCTTTCGCATCTATCACTTTAACATTTAGAAGTGAGAATGTACTATGTAGAAATAGTGTTAAGGTAAAATATAGGTAAGTAAAAACAAGACTAGAGTAAATTGTAACTTCGAATGAGTGGTAACATGTTGGGAAACGTAGGAAGAAACACATGATAATAAATGTCCTTTAAGTTGAGAAATTACAGAGGTGGAAACCAAGACATCTTCAAGAAACAAAGAAGATAAACCGCATGCATCCCAGGAAGTCTGTTATCTCATCAAAACTCACACCTCCCAAAGAACCCATCAACTACAAATTAGGTTGGAGACTGAGGAGGCACCGGAGGGGGGTGCCTGCCTTCAATTCTGGAGCTACTCAGAGGACCGAGGTGGCAGTGTGCTGGCGTGTGCTGGCGCAAGGGGGCAGAGACGGAGGGGGGAAAGTTGAGTGAAGTGTAAATGACTTTCTGGGCTTAAGGACTATGTTTAAAGAAGTACTAAAGTTCACAGTAAAATGAATGGAGCCACGCCTCTAGCAATATTGCTAAGTGCTCCTGCACTGTGATATGCCTTTGTTCTACTAATAAATGCTCAATATTATGCTGCTGAAAATTCCGCTTGGGAATTCATCTTTCTCACTTCTTCCCTTAAAATCAGTTCTAAGAATTTAGTGTGAAATACATTTAGGCTTGGTCCACATTATTTTTAGTTCAAATAAACACATCTAAATTTTTTCCATCTTTCCCATTAAAGGATTTTGGTTTTGGCTCATTCTTTCAGCATTTTGCCAGCAATCTGCTCAATGCTCTTTCCTTAGGAATGAAAGCTGTAGCCTGATATTACAAAGTGTTTGGTGAAACCTTTACCATGACTCTCAAGTCGCAACATGCCAGATAATCACTGGTTTTCAAAGCTGCTTGAAGATAGAAGGAAAGCGTCAAAGGTTTATGCATGAATCAGCGTCCCCTTGTCACAACGTCATGCTGCAGTGATCCTTGCAGAGCTCTAAGACTGGATTTAAAGGAGAAAAGCTCAATACTGGCTCCTGAGCCAGCAGGATGAAACATCCAAGATTGTACATATATTACTTCTGTGCTAAAACTACTGTATGAAAACGTCTTACCATTATGGCAGTTTTATAGTACTCCATAGGAGACATCTCTTTAAATGACTCTAATATCCTTTCAGTGCTAAAATTGAGAAGGGGGTTGATCCATAGTTAACTCATGTAAACACGAGTGAACTACTAAGAGACAGCAAATGTTAATCACAAAACCTAAGCAGCAGGATTCGCCTTAATCTTGTCAAGATAAGAGGAACAGGATCTTTTGAAAACCGGCACAGAGATCGCTGCATCAGCCACCGAAGAACTGCGCATGCTCCAGAAAGAAAGGTAAAAAGTGCATTGTGACAAAGACTACTGATCTTCATCAGAAAGACCCTCGAGGAAGAAGAGGAGCCTTCCTCAGTGCGCCCATCAGCGTACACAGCGCATGCATGGCACGTATGCTAATGATATTAATGACTTCCGAGAAGTAATTTCTAGAACCACTCCTATCCCAAGAATTGTGATGAATGTTCATAAATTTTACACATAATGCTGGACTGTATGGAGTGCTCTGTGTGTGTGTGTTAGGAGGAGTGATCCCCCATGCACCCAGCGCCGAATAAAGCAAATACCCGCTTCTCTGACTCTGAAGCATCTCTAGGCCTGGTTTTGGGCAATTCAAAATAGGTGAATACACATTACAACTACAGCTGAAGTTGTTGCGTAGGCAGATTGAAGAGGAAAGGATTTCATCTTCATCACTCTCCTTCTTTCTTGTTTTGACAGAATTAAGAACTTGTAAAAAATCTGATATCACTGATGCTCACCACTCTTCCAATTAGACTACGCTCACTTAGGCAACGAAGTCCAGAGCTTCGGATATCTCCCGCTTCTGCCCTAGGAATTGCTTCCAGTGCTGTACCTTTGCTCCAGCTGCGAAACCAAACCAGCAGAACCAAGGAAGTTCTCTCTGAATGAACCATTGCTCTTGAAGGCTACAACGGTAGTCATGGCAGTGAACACTGCTCTTCACTGGGCCATTCCTCTGAAAAAAAACCATGCACCACCTCTCAACCTAAACCGTTAAGCCTCCTGCTGATGCTGACTGACAAAGCGTCCAACTGCACTTAGATTCCAACAGCTACTTCCAATGACCTGTCAACAGAGCTTTGCAGACTTGCAACAGAGCAACAAACTAAAGGGGCTATGTTTCATGGCTGTTTTTCAAACATCATTGACTTATGTCCCTTTGCCAGCTTAAGTGAAGGTGGCCCATCCACCTTGGTCAAAATCAGCAGAATTTTGGCCCAATTTGTTGTTACGCAACACATCATGACACAATCTCTTGGTGTTGATGCAAAATTCCCACTGAAGTGCATGTCGTTACATGACTTAAGGCTACCTACTCACAGAGTGTCCACTCCACTGCCACACCCATTTTCTGGCCACCTTGAAATGACTGAGCTGTCTTACTGTTCCCAACATTCCTCAGGGGTACGTGACCACCATAGCCTCCCTTCTGAAGTTTAGGAACCTAAGTAGTACTAGCAATAGCAGTTTATCCAAAATCCATTTGCTCCATCAACAAACTCCGAGCAAGCACTGAGAATTAGTTTCAAGACTTCTACATATATTTACAGGGAGCTTTTTGTTTGCTTGTTTGTTTTTAAAGCAGATGGAGTAGTGCGATGTTTCCCTGAGGCTACCAGGGCTGCGAGGCAGGCAGGCAGAGCCCTGGCATGGGTGGCACAGGGGACCCCGGGCGCTGACGGCTGCCACCAGCGCAGGCCAGCTCGGAACTGGCAGGCAGGGCTGCACCCCGCGTCTGCCACAACAGCTGCAGCTTCTGCAGCCTGAAACACAGCTGGCTCAGGGGTTCAAATTAAGAGCCAAAACCTTTTGCTGCTCAATTTGGGGCAGAGAAAGGTCATCACTTCTAGCATGGCATAAGCCTGCCACTACATTTCTGTGAAGGAAAATCACCTTGTTAGAGTGAAACTCCTGAGTAAAATACTGAAGCGCTTTCAGATTCGTATTATCTGACATTTCTGTGACCTTCTTTTATACCTGCATTGTTTCCTACTGCTGGTTTTGGGCACAAGTTCTGTGTACACTATTCTGGAAACAAAAAAATAACCCAAAACCAACACCCACTCCTCCCCCACCATCACTCCTTCCCCAGCCCCAAGCCTAACAAAACCAGCCTGCAGAATGTGCAGGATTTCAAATGAGAACAAGCATAGATGGGACATCAAAAGATGGATTCTCCTTAGACATTTGTGCATGCAGTGCTCTGCAATCAACTCCTAAATTCTACTCCTCGTACACCAAATATTTGTCTTGGGAACTCCTTGTTCTCCATTCCAACCCTTCTGAGAGGGTAATCGAGGAGTTACTCTACATATTTTAAGCACATGTTGCACTAGTCAAATCCAATGCACAGCATTACTTGACTAACTGAGGCGGTGGCAAGGTCAATTAAGACCTGTTCATGTCTTAATTTGGAGCTCTTCCAACTGCTTGAAAAGTGAAGCCTTGGACGTTGAAGGTTCAGACTAAGGAGAATCCAAAATGTGGATAGCATCTCCCTTCTGCTGGAAGCCTTGAAGTTCACCACTGCAGTCTGCAGCCTACACAGATCATGTGAGTATTGTAAAAGTTCTCCAAGGAAGAGCAAGAACGAGGCTAATGCATGCACACAAACGCTGATCAAAAGCACTTGATGCTCTTGGACAAAAATAGGGAACCTTCACTTTTGGAAAGACAAGGTGACTATGGTTGTCTCTACAGTACTAGTAGGAAAATATCCCTGAAGTTTTGCAAAACCTCTTTTCAGGGGTTTGTTAACTTCATCTTTGTTAAGAACTGGGGAACACAGGGAGACCTGTCACTTTTTTTGCAGAATGCCATAGAAACTGCTACACTCACTTCAACAACAGTCCAAGTAACCTTGTCTGCAAATACTGACCATTTGCAGTTCTGGTTGGTACAAAACCCCATTACCTAAGAAAGGAACAACTCGGCAAGCAGTTTGCAAAGATGAACAACTTAGCACGACTGCGGCTGATGACATGCCCTGACCTTTTTTGCCTTCAGCTATGGGTGCCGTACCCTCCTACCCTCACACATGCCACTCAAAGCTCCTTGCGTGGAGCTCTCGCACCACCTATGACAGCAACTGTGCCAAGCCGCCACCCTTCTTCAGCACCATCGCACCTACCACAAGGTAGCTGAATCAGAGGGAAAAGGAGGTCGCCAATGGAGGGAAGTTGTACCCCCTGACAGCTAAGCTCCAACTACGGTGTCGCTTATGTCCTTCCCAGGACGGGCGGGAAAACGCCTCGGCGCAGCGCAGCGCTGGCCGGCCGGGAGCGGCCGGCACGGCACCGAGCGCGCTCCCCACTTCCCTCCCGCCCGCGCCGCTGCGGAGACCCCGGGTTCGCCGGAATCGGCCACATGCTGCACGGAGGGCAGCGCGGCAAAGGCGGCCTCCCCTCGTCGCCCGGGGAAGGCCGGCCTCGGATCCCCGCTCTCTCCACCGGCACGGGCAGTGCCAGCAGCCTCTCGCTGTGGTCGCCGCTGGCCGAAAGCCTCGCCGCGCACCGCCCGGCCGGCCCCGCCGCTCCGCGGGGTCACACGGCACCTGCCGTGGGCGGCCGCCGAGCGACAGGAAGCAGAAGCGCTCACCGCCGCGCCGCTCGCCGCCCCGCCCGGGCGCTCCTCTCCTCGCGCTACCACGATGGCGCCGGCCCGCCCCGCCTTCCCCGTCGCCTGCGGCGCAACGCGGCTGCTCCGAGCCACGCAGCACGCGTGCGGCCGGGCCCTGCCGAGCTGCCGGCGGAGCCGGGGCACGGCCCGGGCGGGAGAGCTTCCGGCGAGGCTGGGCGGGCGGCGAGCGCGGCCGAGCGTGAGCGCGCCAGGCGGGCGGCGGGCGGCGGCGCGATGGAGAGCTAGATGGAGGCGGCAGCACCGCGCGGCATAAAATAGCTGATCGTCCGGCAGCCGCCCGCTCCGCAGCCCCTCGGCTGCTGTCGAGAAGGGCCCCGGCCCTGGCCGCGCCGGTGGCGAGGCGGCTCCGCAGCCCGCGGGCAGCCCTGGCGGGGCAGGGGAGCACTGCGGGCAGCCCCGGGGCCGCGCAGCCGTCTGCAACGCGCGGTGGGAGCCGCTGGGAACTATTTTACACGTCCCGGGGGGCTGGAGAGGAGCACGGAGACCACGCGGCAGGTCGCTGCCGTTAGGGAAAATTAATCCACGATGCCTGAGGTTTATATCCGAAAAGGAGACAGAGGAGTCCTGCAACATTCTTCGACTACACGGAGAGTCCATGGGGCTTTTCCCATGGCGTCTGTCAAACGGTTGCGGGATGCAGCCCCCTTTTGATGCCAAGTTCCCGGCCACAGCACCCTCTTCCTTTTCCCCACTGGCTGAGGTATTCGGGAGATACAGACTTCCGGAACTGCCTACTCTATGCGCCCCCCTCTAATATGCACCCCCCTCTTGGCATCGAGAAGAAAGATAAGAACCCCATTCCTAATGCTCTTAAGTCTTTGTTGCCTTGCTCTAGGTTCAGGAATTTAACACGGCCTTGATTAATCAACAGTCTCTGATGATTAGTAACAGTTCTAGAGAACTCCTAGTTTCTTCTGTTACTTCACTAGCCATAACTTCCTAGCCTTGTCTACAGGCCGATTCACACGGTCTCTTTGTAAAGACTCATCCATCTCATTCCTTTTAATCCCTCCTCTTTTTATTTGCTCTGTATTTGTCTTTACAAACCTTAATTACCATGGATTTAATTTTTTCTTCTGGAGTCTTCTTGGGTTTTGCTATTATTTGCAGTGACATTCTTTTCTGTCCTTTTGTAGTCATTTCTGGATCAGGTAGGCATGGCTGCTAGCGGCATCCCCTTGAGCACCTGCTGAAAGAGCTGCAGCCAGCATGGTGTCACACATGGTAAAAAGATGAGAGTTGCTATAGCATATAAGAGGAGGAATCGTATTCATTTAGCCCAGAGCTGGCCAGTTAACCATGAAAACATGTCCCATCCCCATCCTTTCAACATTTGGACAGGTCCACGAGCTGACGTTATTTCCTTTGTTATTTGTTTGACCACTTTTCTGCTGTCATCTGCTTGCAAACAGCAGCTCGAGTCATTTAATTTCCCACAAACTCCTCCTTCTTCTGCTAACAGATAATCTAATACCATCCAATGTTGAAATACCGCTTTCCTCATTTAAGTGGGTTGGTCAGCAAAAAGGTCAAGCGCTGTGGCTGGCTGGTTGGTAATTATTTCCGAGACAGCTTGTAACCTAATTATCTCCTTCAAATGATAAATGGGTTCCCAGGCATCTGGGATTAATTCCTTAGGTTTCCAAGGGGCTGGTCCATCGTGTTGGGTAACTTGTTCTGTTGGCCGTTCATCATTTCCCCGTTTTGGGGTGCTTCCTCCAGCCAGGGCTGCATCAGCTGACTGCTTTTCTCTAATTAAATCATCACAGATTTTGATTCCTAAGCGATTTCCCAGAACTTGTAGTAGCAACAAGAACAACAGTCTACTAAATATACCATATCCCTGACCAGTTTGGAGGTAACCTGAGCTAAGCATGTTGGCCACAAATCCAATACTGTCCTTTCAAAGCCCGTGTTCCATTAGCAAAGGAACCTACCCATGGTCATCAATTGGTGGCTCAAAATACAGCAGGATTCCCGGGCCTAACGGTCCTCCAACAAGAGTTGCCCCACCATAAGGGTCCCAGCATTTGCATTTCCAAGCTCCCGCACAGGGTTCCCACCTACATTTACATCTGCAAGCTGCTTGGTTGGATTTGGAGCAGAACTCACTAAAAGGCTTTGAGTTCCAATCCGGTGTGGCCATTCCCACTGATAATCACAAACAACATGTCTTCTACTTGTGGAATTTTTGTGGGGACTGCTCAAAAACAGGTGGTCAAAAAAACCCCTTGTCCCTCCCCATTGCTTTACAGGCTTCCAAATATTTTTGGTAAGTGTGATAAGAACGCCTTACGCAGCTACTGTTAGTGAGCCGAACAGGTATTTGATTGCATTTGCCTTGATATTTGGAACAATTGGAAGGAGGGCAATTGGGGGTCCAAACCCAGTTGTTCAAGCCCAGAGGGAAAGTCAATTGACAATTGCCTTTTCCTACATAGACACGCCCTATCCTATTTAGGCAATAAGTGCCTGTTGGAGAAGAATGAAGTGGCCATGAACTTCCTTCTTTGGCCCCAAATCCCATCCCACTGTGGCCCTCACATTGACCCACCATTTAGGTTCAGCTGGGCTAGCCAACTATGGCCACTCTTCAGATCCTCCTGGCCCTCCACAGAGCCAGCAATTGCTAAGGTTAAAAACTTTTGCTACTTCTTCTCCTAAGGCTGCAAATTGATTCTCCCACTCCTGGCCTAAACTCAGCTAACCATATCAAAGTAGAATTAGTAAGGAAAATGTTTTAATAGTGTCATCTAATTAGCTAGTCTAATTTTCCCGTTGTCTTCTGCAGCACCTGTGGCAATTGAAGACACAGAAACCACTTAACGTAACAAAATGGCCACAAGTATTAGCCCCCAAGTGAGTGGAGATTCTAGAGGAGGGATGCCTATACAGTCTATTTCAGCAGACGGTCTGAAGGTAGGACTGCGGGGCTTCTTCCGATGTCGAAGCACTGCCTACTGCTCCGGCCCACTCCTGCAGAGTGTCAGTCACGGCCTCCCGGCCTTCTCCTCCAGCTGAGATGTGCAAATCTCTGAGGCTTCAGAGACCTTGACCCGAGAGTGACGGGTTCACCTGTGTTCAGCTTACTTGACGGCTGTTTTCTGTCGTCAGTGACACTTGGAATGGGCCACGCCATTTCACCAGCACTGGCGCTTCTTTCTACTCCTTAACTAGGACTCAATCTCCTGGTTGGATGTTAAAAGCAGCAAAGTCCAAAGGCCGGGCTTGCGCCAGCTGAGTTTCCTGTTGAAGGGGTTTCACAAGAAGCAGGATCCTGGCCACAGATGGTTTTAAAAATGCATCACTTGCCTCTACCCCCCCCACTGGGTGGAGACTTACCAGGAGGGCAATTGCAAACAACGATTGAAAGGGAGATAACTGAATCTCTCTTCTGGGTTGGGCCCTCATTCTCACCAAAGCCAATGTCCAAAGCCCTACCCATGGCATCTTGGTTTCTATTACCAGCTTCAAAAGGTGTTTATTTCTCTCTTCATTGTTTTCTACCCGAGCCGAGCTCTGGGGGTGCCAGGGCCTATGGAGGTTCCATTGTGTTCCTAAAGAAGCCAAAACCCCTTGAAGGATCTTTCCTGCAAAATGAGTTCCCCTATCTGAATCTATTGCTTCTACAATGCTGTATCTTGGAATGACTTGTTCCAAAAATGCCTTAAGAACAGATCCTGTCATTACTGAAGTAGTTGGAAATACTTCTGGCCACCTTGCTAGCTGACATACGATTACCAGAAGATATTAAGCCTTGCCACTTGGGGCATCTCCGGAAAATCCACCTGGCATCTTTGGAAGGGCCATGCAGCCCAAGGCCTCCCTCCCCTAGCAAGTTACTTTGTAACTTGGCTGTTGGCTTTAGCACAGATCAAGCAACCTTCAACAGCTCCTTTTGCCAGTCTAAAAAGACCCCCAGCAACATACATCATGAGATAGGCTTCTGCCAATCCTCAGGAAGTGCAAGAACTCTCTTAATGGAGTTGCTTTAATATTGGTAGGGCCAAAGGTTCTGGTATCTCTTGTTTGCCATCCCTTGGAAACCAATTCTTGCCTTTTTTCTCTGCCACACGACTTTTAACTGTATGTCAAACTGCTGTGGTAGAAAAGACAGCTTCCTGGGCAGTGATGGAGTCACGGGGAGCAAAGGGGGCATCTTGGAGAGTTCTGGCAGAAGTGTGGCTTTCTGAGTTTCTTCATCCACCAAAAAGGAGACAGAGGAGTCCTGTAACATTCTTCAACTCCAGGGAGAGGCCATGGGGCTTTTGCCATGGAGTCTCTCAAATGATTGCGGGATGCAGCCCCCTTCTGATGCTAAGTTCCTGGCAACAGCACCCTCTGAGGTACTCGGGAATTACAGACTTCCGGAACTGCCTACTCTATGCCCCCCTCTAATATGCACTCCCCTTTTGGAATGGAAAAGGAAGAAAACCAAACTATTCCTAATGCTGGGAAGTCTTTGCTGCCTTGCTCTAGGTTCGGGAATTTAGCAGGGCCTTGGCTGAGCAACAGTCTCTGTTGATTAGTAACAGTTTCTAGAACGAATACTTTCTTCTGTTACTTCCCTCCCTGTAAATTCCTAGCCTTGTCTAAGGAGAGATTCACACGGTCTCTTTGTAAAGACACATCTATCTTACTCCTTTCACTCCCACACCTTCCTTGCGGTGGAACGGCTCTCCCCGGCACAGCACCTGGCACAAAACCCCCGTATACGCACACACACACCTGCACTTACCCTGCACTCCACTGCACACACACACACACACACACCTCCCGCACACTAACACCCCCTCCACATCCCCACCATGCTACTTGCAGTGGCCCCGCCCCTGCCATCCCCGCCGGCTGGCAGCACCCACTCCTCGCATGCTTCCCCATGCCTTGCATTTCCTTGCTGCCCCCTCTGTAGCCTTCCCTCAACCTGCCTTTTCTCCCCTGCCTTGCACTGACTTGCTCACCCATCCCCCACCTGACTTCCTTTCACATTCGTCTAGGTCTGGCCTCATCTTTCCTTTTCCTTCTAGGACCCTCATTGCCTTGCCTCGCCTCGCAAAGCCACCACTTGCCTTGCCTTGCCCTTGAACCCCTCCCTTGCCTTGCATGACCTTGCTCACCCCTCCCCCACCTGGAATTCAACACCCCTTTTCAATGACATTTCTGGGCCTTGCCCTGCCCTTTCTGCTCCTCCGAGGAATCTCAAAGCTCTCAAGCATCTCCGGTGTTTCAGGATCCCATGAGAGGAAGACCAGGGGAGGACGCATGTTGCCACACTCATCTCTGTGGGCAGCCTTTGTCTGGGAGCAATCCTTGCATGTCTTGAACCTTGGAGGGGCAATTCACATTTTGCCCTTGAGCTCGGGGACCAGAAAGAGAGTTCTTTTGCATACAAGGGCAAGCAGGTAGCTCAAGTCTTTTAGGTACAGAGGAGAGATGACCCACGCGGGATCAAGGCCACACAGAGCACTTGGTCCTGGCCACTTTTGTGTACCAGCAGTCCTTGAATGTACTTCTCACCTGCCTTGCCTGGCCTTGCCTTGGCAACACAACAGTTGCCTTGCCTTGCCCTGCTAGCCCTCTGGAGCCTTGCATTCCTTTGCACGGCCATGCCCAGCACATGACCTGCCTACTGTTTTCCTCCAGGGCCTTGGCTTGCTGAGCCCTTCCTGTTTCTGCCTGGCCTTCCCATCAGTGGCCCTTCCTTCCTACAGCCAGCCTTGCCTCTAACTTCTGGACCTTCTCTTGCCTACCACTCCATTTGCTTTCCCCTCACTGCTCTGGCCTTGCCTACCTCTCCCTTGACTTGCCCACAATTGCCTGCACTCGGTTTGCAGCGCCTTGCCTGCATGGAAGGCAAGGGAAAGAGTGGTAGGCCGGGCAAAGCAAAGCCAGCAAGTTGTAGGCAGTGCGAGGCAAGGCAGACGTAGGCAAAGGAAGCAGAGCAAGGGTACCTTAAGAAGAACTAGACAAGGCAAGGCCAAGAGACTCGGAGTGCCTTTCCTTGGGAAGGCAAGGACATAGTGCCAGTGTTGCTGGAGCAGATGTTAAGGTACTGTGGGGAGGAATAGTCCAGCAAGACATTTCTCTTCTGGCCCCTGTGCGTGTGGGGGCAATTGTTGGACATATTCAATACTGGAGGCGGATCAGTCGCTGGATGTGTTGTATTTTGGAGGAGGGGATGCCGTTTCTTTGGAGATGGGCTTGTAGTTGCTCTCTTTGGCAAGGAAGGCAGGTTTGGATGTGCACATCAGGTACTCCTAGGGATTTTAAAGGCTTTTCCCAACAGGCAGAGCTCTCTCTGGGTTCGAGCTGTTGAGCTGTCAGTGGGAATGCAAAGGCCAAGCTCTTAAGCTATTTGTCCTGGTGCCTTCAGTGTGTGAGCAGTCCCTGGTGCCGTTGCCTTTGGATCCTGACTCTGGGAGAGGGAAGGCTTAGGATGGTACCTAGAGCTGAGAAGGAGAGTGCTGAGAACAGCGTGTGTGCTGCTAGTTTGAGGGGTGCAGGTGAAGTTGTAGGCAGCAAGATCTTCCTCAGCTGGCACTGTTTTGAGCCCTGTTTTTGCCAGATGGTTTCAAGTTGGTGGGCGGAATCTGCGAGAGGGAAAAGATTTGTTTGGGCCAAAGAGGTGTGGTGTAAAGAAGAGTGTGCTCTTGGAAGGGGAAGATGAGGGCAATCTTTTTGTCCTGACACCGTTGATTTGAGAGCAGGGCCGTTTGCAAGTTGCCTCTGTCTGCCCTTGGGGTGGTTTCGAGCTGGGCCAGGTGCTTGGCCTTCTTTTGCAAGTCTGCAGCGCCATCGTGTGGTTGTTTCCATGAGCGCTGACAGTGCCCGGCAAAAAGCGCTTGGCTGGCGCGGCCCCAGTCGTGTGGAAGCAGTTGGAGGAAGAGCTCCGCTGTGCATCCTGCCTCTTGGAGACATAAAAGGATGCAACCCTGCGCGTAGCGGGGAAGCAAGACGAATCTTTTCATTGTTGGCTAAGCAGTTTCCAAGCGGCAAAAGTAAAGGCACTTTCAGCACGGCCTCTTTCTTTCAGAACCTTTTCTGTGCCATCATGAACATGCTCAACATGCCACTCGCACCCGCTGAACTGCATCAAAGGCTCTGGAGATAGGCACTTTCCTTCAAGCTCTCTGTAGCATCCTACCCTCCACCTCTGG